>NC_064628.1:96412325-96721575 GCF_023864275.1 Schistocerca cancellata | reverse complement strand
GGGTGAGAATGGAGTAACAAGTTCTCGATGTGAAGAAATAGCACACCAATTGCGTTAAAAAAAAAGCTAGTGTGCTATTTCTTCATATCGGCATCCATCAACAGTTGCTGAAAATGATGAACAGAAACCTGAATGACAAGCTTAGTCTTTGCGGTGGAAGACGTGCGAGGGAATAAGCTGACGTAATCGGCGCTTGGCGCTGCCAACAGAAACTTCAGCGTTTAGTTTCACCACGCGAATTTGACACTAAAACTTCTAGGTTGCTGGCGTTGGCAGAAATGAAGAAAAAATAAAATAAAATAGAGAAGTTGGTATGAAGTTTTTAAGACAAATCCGATGTGTGACGAAACCGAACGACGGACCCATCGGACACCTTTTATTGAGCCACTTACCTGCAGTGACCATTGTTAGCAAAGTGGTTATTGCAAAGCGTGAACGTACTTCGGTTTTCTTTCAATTCTTGCTCTAAGGAGGATAGGCAAGCTGCTGTCTTGTTGATTTACAGAATGTATAATAATAAATCAATAGTCAAATATACAGCTCTAAGACGGGCAGCATATTTACAATGTGCAGCCGATATTTTTAGAGTAGAGAATATGAAAATCTAGCCAGTGGTTTATGAAGGCCACATATAACATAGCGGATAGCAGAAATATTTGATAATGGCCGTAAGTCCGAAATTACACTTCTGCATATAAATGAAGTTTACAGTCGATGACGACTGTGATGTCTTTTACATAGCTTTTCTTTGTTCTGCCGTAGTTCGTGTCTGTGAGTGTGTAGTGGTGGTGGTTATTGTTAACGGTTGAGGCTGTGGGATCGCATTTGGGTGGAACGACGATCAAATCCCCTTCCAGCCATTCAGCTTTAGGTTTTCTGCGATACCGGCGTGTCTTTGAAAAGTTCATAGACGACTTACTTCGGCGTACTTGTCCTTTAGAATTGTTCTACACGTGCATTGACGTCGTTGTTTGTGTGGCGGAGCTGAGCATCGCACCTGCTTCAGTTACTTTACATATTTAGCCCCACCAGTCAACGCTATATTTTCATCAGTGCTTCACCGCTTGGTCCCCCTCAGGGTCGGATGCGTGTTATGTCTCAAGAACGTCTTAAAGTCCAGTTTTTTCAGTTTCCTCTGTAGCTTCATCAATCTCCTATCTCTTAACCCGATTTCCATAAAGTAACGCAGGTATCTTTAATAAAGATAACTCAAAGTAATTAGGCCTGTAGAGATGACAACTAACAATGTGTGTAGAACATTCAACTTCTCCGCTCCTCCCACTATAAAGGAAGCTAATTTTACTCTCACCCAATAGCATCGTTACTCAATTTCTTTTCAAGCTAATGCGAAGAAGTAAAATACTCGCATTTAACATAAGTGCTGGTAAGACACACACAGCTTTTCGCAATTCATCTCATCTAGTCGAAAGACCATATTACCCATTTCCTGTACATTTTTCTCTCTACTGCTGTTTGTATCTATTAATTTGACTGCCTTCGCTGGTACTGCAACATCCCCTCCTAGTTTATTAATTTTGCTCCCATAGATTCTTATATCAATAAAACAAACATTATTGTCGGTGACTATAAACAGATTTACAGCTACAGTAACTTTCTGTATATGCCGTTTTACTGTACGAGGTGCATTCAAGTTCTAAGGCCTCAGATTTCTTTTTTTTCTCCGGTCTGGAAAGAGATAGAAACATGCGCATTGTTTTAAAATGAGGCCGCGTTCATTGTCAATACGTCCCAGAGATAGCAGCACCGTACGGCAGATGGAATTTTACCGCCAGCGGCGAGAATGAGAACTGTTTTAAATACTTAAAATGACTACGTTTTCCTTACTTGAACAGCGTGCAATCATTCGTTTTCTGAATTTGTGTGGTGTGAAACCAACTGAAATTCATCAACAGTTGAAGGAGACATGAGGTGATGGAGTTATGGATGTGTCGAAAGTGCGTTCGTGGGTGCGACAGTTCAATGAACAAACCGAAACAACCTCGGGCTCGCACAAGCCGGTCTGACGACATGATCGAGAAAGTGGAGAGAATTGTTTTGGGGAATCGCCAAATGACTGTTGAACAGATCGCCTCCAGAGTTGGCATTTCTGTGGGTTCTGTGCACACAATCCTGCATGGCGACCTGAAAATGCGAAAAGTGTCACCCAGGTGGGTGCCACGAATGCTGATAGACGACCAGACGGCTGCCCGTGTGGCACGTTGCCGAGCAATGTTGACGCGCAACGACAGCACGAATGGGACTTTCTTTTCGTCGGTTGTGACAATGGATGAGACGTGGATGCCATTTTTCAATCCAGAAACAAAGCGCCAGTCAGCTCAATGGAAGCACACAGATTCACCGCCAGCAAAAAAATTTCGGGTAACCGCCAGTGCTGAAAAAATGGTGTCCATGGTCTGGGACAGCGAGGGCGTAATCCTTACCCATTGCGTTCCAAAGGGCACTACGGTAACAGGTGCATCCTACGAAAATGTTTTGAAGAACAAATTCATTCCTGCACTGCAACAAAAACGTCCGGGAAGGGCTGCGCGTGTGCTGTTTCACCAAGACAACGCACCCGCACATCGAGCTAACGTTACGCAACAGTTTCTTCGTGATAACAACTTTGAAGTGATTCCTCATGCTCCCTACTCACCTGACCTGGCTCCTAGTGACTTTTGGCTTTTTCCAACAATGAAAGACACTCTCCATTTCTCCAGCCGTGCTGCGATTGCCTCAGCGATTTTCCAATGGTCAAAACAGACTCCTAAAGAAGCCGTCGCCGCTGTCATGGAATCATGGCGTCAGCGTTGTGGAAAATGTGTACGTCTGCAGGGCGATTACGTCGAGAAGGAACGCCAGTTTCATCGATTTCGGGTGAGTAGTTAATGAGAAAAAAAATCGGAGGCCTTAGAACTTGAATGCACCTCGTATATCCTTTTATTTGTACTGGCGCACTCTTGGCGCCTGCAACTGTGCAAGGTTCCTACGGGACGTGAGCCGTGCCTTCCTCAGCTGCGCTGCCTAGGTGTACGCACCTCCGGACTCGTCGACACCATAATCGGTCCTCGGCTTGGTATTCCGGCCGGGTACAGTGATTTACGCTTCCCATTAGCAGCGGACCGCCGTGATTTAAGGCGCCCCGCCACTTTAATTCCATTACTTGCCGGCTAGACAGCGCCACGTAATACTCTGTAATTTCGTTACCTTAGACCGACGCACCTGCCACCAGCTGACTTACTGCGCTCGCCTCCACGTATCGAATCGCGTGTGCGGCGGGACACCAGCTGGACGCGGGTCGCCTTGAAATTCGCAGTCATCTTGAGGCTGTGTGAGCGTTCAGTTGGAAGGGCCAGTGTTTCTGGCCCTGTAATGGAGTCAGTCTTCCATCCTCCGGCAGAGTTACGGAGGAAAGGGCAGAGGAAAGTACCTTTCAAGATATACACTGCCAGAAAAAATTACAACATGTGAAAAAACTGTATCGATTTTGATCCGATGACTGCCAGTCCCAAAGAAAGCAGGGTTGACAGATGTGAAAAATACCGAACTATCAGTTCAATAAGGCACGCTGGAGACTACGGTAAAAATATTAGAATACTAATCTCAATGTTAAGAGTGCTTATATTGTGATCTCTCTTACGTGGACTTACGTTTTTATCAAAATGTTGGCCGTAAGGTTGTATAAACCCAACCCACATAAAAAAATTATGAACAATACAAGGCAGTATCTGTAACGACTACCGAAGTTAGAAGCCTCGAAATTCACTGTAAACTTGTACGTTATGTGCCTGTATTCCGCGTCACAGCGTACTGAATATCGTATTTATGGAGTTGTGTTCAATCATAATGATCCCTGGCACTCGATGTGTGTGTTTACGTAAAAGAAGAGATGTCACTTATCTCTGCCTCAAATCATGTGGCCTCAGAAATGATCTTCCTTCTGTGCCACTTATCGCGATACTTCAGCCCTGTGTAATGTCCGTGCAGCTAATTTGGGGAAGAAGAAAAACACAATTAAAACAAATACTTCTCTTTACTTTTATCATGACTGTACTCCAGGACTGCTCCCAGCGGGAAGACCCCTAATAGCACGTATCTAGTCCTTCCCAAATACGCTTCGCCTGCGTCAGAGTTACAATATCGAAAAGAAGTAGTCTCCTTCAAAATTACAGTAAATACACCAGTTTCGCACGCTCTATAACTCTAAGATATTCTTAAATGCCAAATTCAGTTGTTCCAAATAAAATATAGTTATTTTGTCCACCCACAGAGGTAAATTCTCCATAATGTGGTGAACATGAATACAATCTCGACTACAATTTCTGAACGTTCAATGGAGACAACTGAATTGACCAAGTAATATATTTCGGTCTTCAAGGTGTTAGAGGGTGATGCTTGTCAGAAATTAAGTATACTATCGTAGTGTTATAACCGACTTGAAGAAAAAGCAGGCAGCCTCTTTTAAAAGAAAACCATTCCAACTATTAAAGGTATTTGAAATTCGCGTGTGGAGTTAAAAAGTGTATTTGCATTTCTATATATGTTTCGTTTCACTCTTTAAAACATCGTCATTCGTTTAGAGTGAAAAATACGTATAATTCTTGTTTGCTTGTAAGTCAAATAATAGTTCGATGCAAAACATATATAGGTGTGTGATCAAATGGTTCAAATGGCTCTGAGCACTATGGGACTTAACATCTCAGGTCATCAGTCCCCTAGAACGTAGAACTATTTAAACCTAACTAATCTAAGGACATCACATACACTACTGGAAATGGAAAAAAGAACACATTGACACCGGTGTGTCAGACCCACCATACTTGCTCAGGACACTGCGAGAGGGCTGTACAAGCAATGATCACACGCACGGCACAGCGGATACGCCAGGAACCGCGGTGTTGGCCGTCGAATGGCGCTAGCTGCGCAGCATTTGTGCACCGCCGCCGTCAGTGTCAGCCAGTTTGCCGTGGCATACGGAGCTCCATCGCAGTCTTTAACACTGGTAGCATGCCGCGACAGCGTGGACGTGAACCGTATGTGCAGTTGGCGGACTTTGAGCGAGGGCGTATAGTGGGCATGCGGGAGGCCGGGTGGACGTACCGCCGAATTGCTCAACACGTGGGGCGTGAGGTCTCCACAGTACATCGATGTTGTCGCCAGTGGTCGGCGGAAGGTGCACGTGCCCGTCGACCTGGTACCGGACCGCAGCGACGCACGGATGCACGCCAAGACCGTAGGATCCTACGCAGTGCCGTAGGGGACCGCACCGCCACTTCCCAGCAAATTAGGGACACTGTTGCTCCTGGGGTATCGGCGAGGACCATTCGCAACCGTCTCCATGAAGCTGGGCTACGGTCCCGCACACCGTTAGGCCGTCTTCCGCTCACGCCCCAACATCGTGCAGCCCGCCTCCAGTGGTGTCGCGACAGGCGTGAATGGAGGGACGAATGGAGATGTGTCGTCTTCAGCGATGAGAGTCGCTTCTGTCTTGGTGCCAATGATGGTCGTATGCGTGTTTGGCGCCGTGCAGGTGAGCGCCACAATCAGGACTGCATACGACCGAGGCACACAGGGCCAACACCCGGCATCATGGTGAGGGGAGCGATCTCCTACACTGGCCGTACACCACTGGTGATCGTCGAGGGGACACTGAATAGTGCACGGTACATCCAAACCGTCATTGAACCCATCGTTCTACCATTCCTAGACCGGCAAGGGAACTTGCTGTTCCAACAGGACAATGCACGTCCGCATGTATCCCGTGCCACCCAACGTGCTCTAGAAGGTGTAAGTCAACTACCCTGGCCAGCAAGATCTCCGGATCTGTCCCCCATTGAGCATGTTTGTGACTGGATGAAGCGTCGTCTCACGCGGTCTGCACGTCCAGCACGAACGCTGGTCCAACTGAGGCGCCAGGTGGAAATGGCATGGCAAGCCGTTCCACAGGACTACATCCAGCATCTCTACGATCGTCTCCATGGGCGAATAGCAGCCTGCATTGCTGCGAAAGGTGGATATACACTGTACTAGTGCCGACATTGTGCATGCTCTGTTGCCTGTGTCTATGTGCCTGTGGTTCTGTCAGTGTGCTCATGTGATGTATCTGACCCCAGGAATGTGTCAATGAAGTTTCCGCTTCCTGGGACAATGAATTCACGGTGTTCTTATTTCAATTTCCAGGAGTGTACATCCATGCCCGAGGCAGGATTCGAACCTGCGACCGTAGCGGTCGCGCGGTTCCAGACTGGAGCGCCTAGAACCGCTCAGCAACCGCGGCCGGCGGTGTGTGATCTGTACTTGGACTATTTCTGTGTGATAAGACCGTCACCATTGGAAATGTCGTCTGCTTTCCCATTTTCAGGGTTTGGCAGCGATGTTTTTAACCTAATTTCACGCTGGAATGTAGCATCAGACAGTTTCCTGACGTGACACACCATAAATTTTTTCCTGGCTAAACGTGCGTACGTACGCACGCACGCGCGCGCGCGCGCGTGCTTGTGTGTGTGTGTGTGTGTGTGTGTGTGTGTGTGTGTGTGTGTGTGTGTGTTCGTTCGCGGATTATCTGCTAGTTTTCACTGGATCTAAAAAAAAAAAAAAACTTTTTGTCTGATTGCTGCCGTCTGTTTACTATGTCGTTTTGCCTACGTCCATACGTATTACTTTAGATATGTGAGATGGAGTAGTACGGAGGGAGTTTATAGTTTAAATGGAAAGTGAACGTTGAATTCAAAGTTAAAGGCCGCGCAGTCTGGGGCGCTTTGTCACGGTTCGCGCGGCTCCCCCCGTCGGAGGTTCGAGTCCTCCCTCGGGCATGCATGGGTGTGTATCTTGTCCGTACCGTATGATAGTTTAAGTTACATTCAGTTACATCACTTACTATTTAATGTAACTTAAACTAACTTACGGTAAGGACAAATCTTAGGGACCGATGACCTCAGCAGTTTGGTCCCATAGAATTTACCACGAATTTCCAAAATTTCAAAGTAGAGGAAGGAAGAGTGGGTTCGTATGAGCACAGACAATCACACCAGTTCCACCGCATATTCCATTTCACAGTGACTGACATTTATAATGACATACTATAACGCAACTGCCGGCCGAATACCTCCGTCTCCGTGATAGAGGATGCATTTCTGTATCTTTGTGTCCTTCACGCTTTCCGTATTCTAGGGCGCACACAACTACACCTACGTCTTGTACATTTCACAAGCCGCCGCGCAGGGCATGACAATGTGTGCTGCGTGCCATTATCTGCAATTTTCCGAACCGCGACAACAGCGACTTGAGCGAGGACATCTTGGCCCAGAGAACCCAATTTCGGTTTTCCACGTTACCAAGACGAGCTGAACTGGTATTCGCGAAAAGTGGGATCAAAGTTCTCGACGTACTTTTCTGATTCGGGTTTTTCTCGAAGTCATAAATCTGTCTAGGAAAATGCTGGTATGGTCTATTCATAAAGTTGAGCCTTCTTTAACCCTGGAATGCTACCCAAGAATTTTTGACGATCACTGCTACCCATTCGTCGATTCGACGAACACCACCACTTTTCACGTGTATAATCAACAGTAACAGCAGTTTACGTAGATTTGAGCATTAGAATGTGTGTAATACTCGTTTACAATCAATAACATACCAAAATTTCAAAATGAGTATGGTTCAAACGAGGGCTAGTATGGGGATATAGGTAAAGAACTATTTCTGAAGTAGGTTTGGTTCGATGTTTATTAATGTAAGAGCGAACAATTAAATTTCTTCTGTCTCTTGGGCAACAATCGCTTGAAAATCTGTAGGAAAAGAACAATATAACTATGTAACAATAATTACAATAGATTCTACATCTACATCCATACTCCGCAAGCCACCTGACGGTGTGTGGCGGAGGGTACCTTGAGTGCCTCTATCGGTTCTCCCCTCTATTCCAGTCTCGTATTGTTCGTGGAAAGGAGGATTGTCGGTATGTCTCAGTGTGGGCTCTAATCTCTCTGATTTTATCCTCATGGTCTCTTCGCGAGATATACGTAGGAGGGAGCAATATACTGCTTGACTCCCCGGTGAAGGTATGTCCTCGAAACATCAACAAAAGCCCGTACCGAGTTACTGAGCGTCTCTCCTGCAGTCTTCCACTGGAATTTATCTATCATCTCCGTAACGCTTTCGCGATTACTAAATGATCCTATAACGAAGCGCGCTGCTCTCCGTTGGATCTTCCCTATCTCTTCTATCAACCCTGTGTGGTACGGATCCCACACTGCTGAGCAGTATTCAAGCAGTGGGCGAACAAGCGTACTGTAACCTACTTCCTTTGTTTTCGGACTGCATTTACTTAGGATTCTTCCAATGAATCTCAGTCTGGCATCGGCTTTACCAACGATCAACGTTATATGATCATTCCATTTTAAATCACTCCTAATGCGCACTCCCAGGTAATTTATGGAATTAACTGCTTCCAGTTGCTGACCTGCTATATTGTAGCTAAATGATAAGGGATCTATCTTTCTGTGTATTGGCAGCACATTACACTTGTCTACATTGAGATTCAGTTGCCATTCCCTGCACCTTGCGTCAATTCGCTGCAGATTCTCCTGCATTTCAATACAATTTTCCAATGTTACAACCTCTCGATATACCACAGCATCATCCGCAAAAAGCCTCAGTGAACTTCCGATGTCATCCACAAGGTCATTTATATATATTGTGAATAGCAACGGTCCTACGACACTCCCCTGCGGCACACCTGAAATCACTCTTGCTTCGGAAGACTTGTCTCCATTGAGAATGACACGCTGCGTTCTGTTATCTAGGAACTCCTCAATCCAATCACACAATTGGTCTGATAGTCCATATGCTCTTACTTTGTTCATTAAACGACTGTGGGGAACTGTATCGAACGCCTTGCGGAAGTCAAGAAACACGGCATCTACCTGGGAACCCGTGTCTATGGCCCTCTGAGTCTCGTGGTCGAATAGCGCGAGCTGGGTTTTAACACGACCGTCTTTTTCGAAACCCATGCTGATTCCTACAGCCGGCCGGAGTGGCCGAGCAGTTAAAGGCGCTACAGTCTGGAACCACACGACCGCTACGGTCGCAGGTTCGAATCCTGCCTCGGTCATGGATGTGTGTGATGTCCTTGGGTTAGTTAGGTTTAAGTAGTTCTAAGTTCTAGGGGACTTACGACCACAGCAGTTGAGTCCCATAGTGCTCAGAGCCATTTGAACCATTTTTTGATTCCTACAGAGTAGATTTCTAGTCTCCAGAAAAGTCATTATACTCTAACATAATACATGTTTAAAAATTCTACAACTGATCGACGTTAGAGATACTGGTCTATAGTTCGGTACATCTGTTCGACGTCCCTTCTTGAAAACGGGGATGACCTGTGCCCTTTTCCAATCCTTTGGAACGCTACGGTCTTCTAGAGACGTGCGGTACACCGCTGCAAGATTCCCCTGTAACAATGAGAGTGATACTGTAAGAATAAAAGTAACACATCACTGTACAGAGATTTAGAAACAAAAAGAAGTACCTATTCTTCAGGGGCTCCTCACCATGCATGTTCGTGAATTGAAGGCTAATAAATAAAGTGCCAAGGCTACGTAGACTACTAGTCACTCGAAGCATAGCTGAGAGCGCACGACGTTAGGCAGTGGTACTGTGGCTCAGTACAGTAAACATCCTTGCGTGTTCGTCGCATCGACGAAGGGTACAATTCCAGGGCTAAATAGAGCTAATGCTACGTCTATAATCTCGAGGTCGACAGGAGGTTTATCCTGCCCCTCTCTTCTTCTTTGTTACAAGGAGAATGCGTTTGTTCCCCCCAATCTTCTCAGACCGAGAGCAAGCGTTCCGCATATAAACCACCAGTCATTAAAATTGCTACTTACTTTACTTTACACGTGGCTAAGGCCTTATCGACCATACACCTGCTCTACGAGCCTCTTCCAATTATTTCTATCCAGGGAAATTGTTGTCCAATCAGAGTTGATGCCCATCCTAGCTGCATCTTCCCGGATATTCTCCATCCACCTAATTCGAGGTCTTCCTCTTCTTCTCTTTCCTTCTAATTTCTTAGTGGATGCTATTTTGGATAGTCTGTTCTCCGGCATCCTTGCTACATGACCAGCCCAGTTCAGTCTTCTCTTCTTTAACATTTCCACAATGGTACTATGTTTGTACAGCTCCCGTAGTTCTTCATTTTTCCTTATCCTCCACTCCATGACATTTTCATCGAAGATTGGTCCAAATATTTTTCTTTCAAATATCAACAGTTTTTCTTCATCTTTTTTCCTGAATGTAATAGCTTCACATCCATATAATGCTACTGGTACAATAGTTGACTGATAAAAACGGATTTTGAATTCAGTACTAAGTGATCTCATCCTTAAAATTTTGATACAGCTGTAAAAAGTTCTATTAGCTGCTGCTAGACGGGCGTCTATTTCTATTTCTGCTCTATTGTCTCTGCTAAAAAGACTCCCTAAGTACTTGAAGTGGTGAACTGCCTTGAAAGTGAGACCATTTACGGTCAGTGGTGTATTCTTTTGGAGTTTTTTACTTATGACTAGATATTCTGTCTTTTCTTCATTCACATGAAGTCCAGCTTTCTCAGCTATTTTGTAATAATTTTGCATCATCCTGATTAATTCAGCTTTTGAAGTGCTTATTAAGGCTACATCATCTGCATAAGCAAGTCTAGTAATGTTCTGTCCCTGCAGTTGGATCCCTTGTGGATTAGTTTTGGTGAATTCTCTATCAATCTTCTCTAAGATAATATTAAATAGAATAGGTGAGATGGCATCCCCTTGTCTCAGTCCAGTGTACACCTTAAAATTTTCAGTCTATCCTGCAGGTGTCTTAACTTTGCATATGGTTTCTTCCAAACACATTTTAACTAATTTGATTAATATTGCTACACCAAGCAGAAATGTAGATGATAAACGGGTATTCGTTGGACAAATATATTATACTAGAACTGACATGTGATTACATTTTCACGCAATTTGGGTGCATAGATCATGAGAAATCATTACCCAGAACAGCCACCTCTGGCCTTGATACGGCTGGGCATTGAGTCAAACAGAGCTTGGATGGCGTGTACAGGTACAGCTGCCGATCCAGCTTCAACTCGATACCACGGGTCATCAAGAGTAGTGACTGGCGCTTTGTGGCGAGCCAGATGCTCGGCACCATTGGCCAGACGTTTTCAATTGGTAAGAGATCTGGAGAATGTGCTGGCCAGGGCAGCAGTCGAACATTTTCTGTATCGAGAAAGGCCATTACAGGACCTGCAACGTGCGGTCGTGCATTATCCTGCTGAAATGTAGGGTTTCGCAGGGATTGAATGAAGGGTAGAGCCACGGGTCGGAACACATCTGAAATGTAACGTCCACTGTTCAAAGTGCCGTCAATGCGAACAAGAGGTGACCGAGACGTTTAAGCAACGGCACCCCATACCATCACGCCGGGTGATACGCCAGTATGGCGACGACGAATACACGCTTCCAATGTGCGTTCACCGCTATGTCGCCAAACACGGATGCGACCATCATGATGACTGTAAACAGAACCTGGATTCATCCGAAAAAAGACGTTTTGCCATTCGTGCACCCAGGTTCGTCGTCGAGTACACCATCGCAGGCGCTCCTTTCTGTGATGCACCGTCAAGGGTAACCGCAGCCGTGGTCTCCGAGCTGATAGTCCGTGCTGCTGCAAACGTCGTCCAACTGTTCGTGCAGATGGTTGTTGTCTTGCAAACGTCCCAATCTGTTGACTCAGGTATCGAGACGTTGCTGCACGATCCGTTCCAGCTATGCGGATAAGATGTCTGTCATCTCGACTGCTAGTGATACGAGGCCGTTGGGATCCAGCACGGCGTTCCGTATTACCCTCCTGAACCCACTGATTCCATATTCTGCTAGCAGTCATTGGATCTCGACCAACGCGAACAGCAATGTCGCGATACGATAAACCGCAATCGCGGTAGGCTACTATCCGACCTCTATCAAAGTCGGAAACGTGATGGTACGCATTTCTCCTCCTTACACGAGGCATCACAACAACGTTTCACCAGGCAACGCCGGTCAAGTGCTGTTTGTGGATGAGAAATCGGTCGGAAACTTTCCTCACGTCAGCACGTTGTAGATGTCGCCACCGGCGCCAACCTTGTGTGAATGCTCTGAAAAGCTAGATCATTTGGATATCACAGCATCTTCTTGCTGTCGGTTAAGTTTCGCGTCTGTAGCACGTCATCATCGTGGTGTAGCAATTTTAATGGCCAGTAGTGTAGTATCCTTGCTGCCGAAGAGATGGCGACCCTGCCCCACACAATAATTTGGCGCAACGTTTTAATTTCCTCCGCTGTGTGACAGTTGGGAAGCAGTGCCGCCATTTCATTAGCGGACTCGCGTCGCCGGCATCTCTGCCGAGACGAAGCGAGCCACGCCTCGTTCGGGCAGATGAAAGCGGCGTGTTTACCGCGTCGCTCGTTATCTGTGCGGTAATTAGGCCGCTTTGTCGGCCACTGGCTGGCTGCGAGGAACGGCACCGTCCCTCGGGAGGCCCCGTCTCTCTGTAGGAGCAGAGTCTGCCCGCCCTCGGCAATCATCACTCACGCACGTTAGTGCTCTATGGCTTGCTGTCACTCGGCGCTTCCTGGGTGTTCCGGAAAATAGCGGCATGAGTGACAGAATCTTCCGTAAGCACACCGGGTGGAAATTTCGTCACTCCCAAGAGGCATTGCGCTAGTACAGGGTATAACACGGTGTCTAGCATTGGTAATGGTGTCAATTCGAAGAGTACACCAGTAGCAACATATAAGGTACTCTGAAGCGCCAAAGAAACTACCACTTCTCCAATTATACTCCGTAAGCCACCCAATGATGTCTGGTTGAGGGCACTTCACATGCCACTGTCATTACCTCCCTTTCCTGTTCCAGTCGCATATGGTTCGCGGGAAGAACGACTGCCGGAAAGCCTCCGTGCGCGCTCGAATCTCTCTAGTTTTACATTCGTGATCTCCTCGGGAGGTGTAAGTAGGGGGAAGCAATGTATTCGATACCTCATCCAGAAACGCACCCTCTCGAAACCTGGACAGCAAGCTGCACCGCGATGCAGAGCGCCTCTCTTGCAAAGTCTGCCACTTGAGTTTGCTAAACATCTCCGTAACGCTATCACGCTTACCAAATAACCCTGTGACGAAACGCGCCGCTCTTCTTTGGATCTTCTCTATCTCCTCCGTCAACCCCACCTGGTACGGATCCCACACTGATGAGCAATACTCAAGTATAGGTCGAACGAGTGTTTTGTAAGCCACCTCCTTTGTTGATGGACTACATTTTCTAAGGACTCTCCCAATGAATCTCAACCTGGCACCCGCCTTACCAACAATTCACTTCAAATCGTTCCGTACGCATACTCCCAGATATTTTACAGAAGTAACTGCTACATGTGTTTGTTCCGCTATCATATAATCATACAATAAAGGATCCTTCTTTCTATGTACTCGCAATACATTACATTTGTCTATGTTAATGGTCAGTTGCCACTCCCTGCACCAAGTGCCTATCCGCTGCAGATCTTCCTGCATTTCGCTGCAATCTTCTAATGCTGCAACTTCTCTGCATACTAAAGCATCAACCGCGAAAAGCCGCATGGAACTTCCGACACTATCTACTAGGTCATTTATATATAGTGTGAAAAGCAATGGTCCCAAAACACTCCTCTGTGGCACGCCAGAGGTTACTTTAACGTCTGTAGACGTCTCTCCATTGAGAACAACATGCTTGTTCCGTTTGCTAAAAAGTCTTCAATCCAGCCACACAGCTGGTCTGATATTCCGTAGGCTCTTACTTTGTATTTGAATATGGTTGCTTCATAAACAGAGATACTTAAACAGGCAGAATACGGCGCTGCGGTCGGCAACGCCTATATAAGACAACAAGTGTCTGGCACAGTTGTTAGATCGGTTACTGCTGTTACAATGGCAGGTTATCAAGATTTGAACGTGGTGTTCTAGTCGGAGCACGAGAGATGGGACACAGCATCTTCGAGGTACCGATGAAGTGGGGATTTTCCCGAATGACCATTTCACGAGTGTACCGTGAATATCAGGAATCTGGTGAAAGATCAAATCTCGACATCCTTGCGGTCGGAAAAGATCGTGCGAAGCGGGACCAAGGACTACTGAAGAGAATCGTTCAACGGGACAGAAGTCCAAACCCTCCATTGTTGCAAATTTCAATGCTGGGCCATCAACGAGTGTCAGCGTGCGAACCATTCTACGAAACATCATCGATATGGGCTTTCCGAGACGAAGGCTCACTCGTGTACCCTTTATGACAGCACGACACGAAGCTTCACGCCTCGCCTGGGCGCGTCAACACCGACAGTGGACTGCTTGTGACAGGAAACATGTTGCCTGGTCGGACGAGTCCCGTTTCAGATTGTATCGAGCCAGACGTGTATGGGTATGGAGACAACCTCGTGAATCCATGAACTCCGCACGTCGGCAGGGGACTGTTGAAGCTGGTGAAGGTTTGGTAATGGTGCGGGGCGTGTGCAGTTGGAGTGGTATGGGCGCCCTGATATGTCTAGATACGACTCTGACAGGTGACACGTACATAAGCTTCCTGTCTGATCACCTGCATTCATTCATGTCCATTGTGCATTCTAATGGGCAATTCCAGCAGGACAATGCGACACTCTACACGTCCAGAATTGGTAGTGAATGGCTCCAGGAACACTCTCCCGAGTTGAAGCAATTTTGTTGGTCACCAAACTCACCAGACGTGAACATTATTGAGCATATCTGGAATGCGTTGCAACGTGCTGTTCAGAAGAGATCTCCACCCCTTCGTACTGTTACGGATTTATGGACAGTCCTGCAGGATTCATGGCGTCAGTTTCCTCCAGCACTACTTCAGACATTAGTAGAGTCCATGCCACGTCGTATTGCGCCACTTCTGCGTGCTCATGGGGGCCCTAAACGCTATTAGGCAGATGTACCAGTTTCTTTGGCTCTTGAGTGTATATCCAGCTGAAATCACGTATTGATGATTAGATCACGCAGAGCAAATATATTACGCTGGTATTCAAACTAGGCGCTACAGTCTGGAACTCCGCGACCGCTACGGTCGCAGGTTCGAATCCTACCTCGGGCATGCAGTTCTAAGTTCTAGGGGACTGATGACCTCAGATGTTAAGTCCCATAGTGCTCACAGCCATTTGAATCATTTGGTATTCAAAACCTACGAACGATAGTAAGATTCACATGATGTGTCGCTGTCAAGTAATACAGCTCGAAGAAACTTGGACCGTATGTAGAAAGAGGTAACTGAAAGAAGCACGCGATGAGACGAACGGAAATGACAGTTCTATTGAAAGGCAACAATTTCTCCGAAGTAACTACGATTCGTGGTGGTCCCCTGGACGTTACGAACGGTGGGATACGGTTGTTAACAGGATGTGTCAACACCGGGGACGGCAGTGCTTGCTCTGTTATGTACTCCCATGTTGACCACTAGGTTGGTAAGGAATTTTCGTTGTGGGACGTTACATCCGTCCACCAGAACTGTTGACAGCTACTGGATGATCGCTGGTTCGCGTGGACGAGCTGTGGTACGTCTTCACAAAGCATCCCACACGTGCTTGATGGGTTTCAAGTTGGGACAGGCTAGCCTATTCGCCGAATATCCTCCCTTTCCAAGAGCCACTCCACCTGCGTTGTTCGATGCGTTTGCAAATTGTCTCCCCTGAAAACACGCACGTGTGGAATAACGTTGACGGTCAGTGTATCGTCTTCAAGGATCTGAAGGTCAATACGCCCATTTAACATTATGCCTCCCCACATGGTAATACATGGACCACCAAAACTATATTGTTCGGAAACGCTGGACATACCTTCGTATGTTGAGATGGGGAAACCGAGGAACTTCCTAGAACATGATCCTTTTGGTGGTCCAGATGATGTTGTGTTGGGACGCATAGTGTTACGTCGGCATACTGAACTCCAGATCTTTGAACGCGGTATACTCACTGTTTACGTTATCATTGTGCTGTTCTCGTTTCCCATGTGCGTTTTTTCAAGGGTGCATTCGGCCTTCATTTTTATGGATGACAATGCGCGACCACATCTATCGTCAAAGTTGGAGCAGCTCTCGGGACGAGTGAATATTCGGCCAATGGGCTGGCCTGTTGTTTTCCCTGGCTATTGTTCCCGTTGGACACTGACGTCCAGTCATCCACCCGTGAACAATTTCGTCCTGCCGTCGGCTCTCTCCCCCCACCCCCACCCCCCCTCGGAGGTTCTAGTCCTCCCTCGGGCATGGGTGTGTGTGTGTCGTCCTTAGCGTAAGTTAGTTTAAGTAGTGTGAAAGCTTAGGGACCGATGACCTCAGCAGTTTGCTCCCATAAGACGTTACCACAAATTTCCAAAATTTTTCCTGATAATGGTTTACTTGCCGAAAGTGCTAACAACATTGATATTAAATAAACGCGATTGGGACTGCTTATTAAATAGATTACATCAACGAATGAACGAACGATAGCTGTGACACTTGAACAGAATGCGAGAAGCAAGACGCCAAAGGGAGTTGTACGAGCGTATCTGCCGAGTGGTAAAATTTATACCGAGATGGAGGAGAGTGGGAGAAGTGATTTGGCTGTCTACGTTTTCAAAAAAATAATTCGCAACCGATTTATTAAACTTCAAACATCACAGAAGATCGTTAAAATATTTATGCTGGCCGGGTGTGTTTACTCAAAACTGGGAGTTCATCCTTTAAACAAACTAAATTGTATAACAGGGCCGGCCGCGGTGGCCGAGCGGTTCTAGGCGCTTCAGTTCGGAACCGCGCGACTGGTACAGTCGCAGGTTCGAATCCTGCCTCGGGCATGGATGTGTGCAAATGTCCTTAGGTTAGTTAGGTTTAAGTAGTCCTAAGTTCTAGGAGAGTGATGAACTCAGATGTTAAGTCCCATAGTGCTCAGAGCCATTTGAACCATTTTAACTATGTAACGCTGACATAAGTTACTTCCATTTTTTTTCAATTCCTTGAAAATGATCACTAACTAGCGACTCTTAATTAATACTCGTCCATGACAGCAAAAAATCTGTACAAGATCAACGATGTAAACAAGATTTGACCAACCGAATATTAAAGCAAGCAAACGCTCCTTCAGGCTGCACGGTATCTGGTGACGTAGTCAATACGATTACTTCGAACAGCAGCCGACATGAAAGACGTGTAACGCTCACGGCAAGAACGTCCTTCTCCTCCACCGCCGACACATGGAAGTCCACCTTTTCAACTCAGTCAGTGCCCACTCGCGCCAACACAATCGCGTCCTGTGTGGGATAAAATATTATTACCTTTCACAGATCTTTCAGTTCAGTCCGACTTTTCTCAGAATTTTATCTTTGTAATAAAGAAATCTTCACGGAAACTACTAAAATGAACACTTTGCCGTCCGTATGTCTCGTACAAATTTTTTCGCTTGGCGCCGGCAGCGCTAGTTCGCATTGCTTGGCTTGTCGCCGGCCGCTTGTCACCTTTCCGTTGATGACAAGCTTCAAACACATTGACTTTTGGGCGCTTTAATTTTCCTGAAATCCTCTATTTTGTCGCATCGTTCCACAAACTGTAATTTTCTTTGCAAGTATCTTCTCTGCAAGTTCTACACTGTTATAATAATCATCCGTGCAGAAGTGATACCACTTTCCATAAGAAGGTGTCAATAGTTCCATCACTGTTTTTGCTAAAGGCTGTCCAGCGCCGAAATATATCTTGAATGAGGAAATGTATCCTGTACTCGAATCACACAGTATCCAAATGAGTATGCCGTATTTCGTAATTTTCCACGGATTGCAAACGTTAAAATTTAACCGTCCACGCCTCGGTATCATTCCTTCATCAATTGAGACGTTTGACTTAGATTAAACGTTTCTTTAAACTTTCTGGAAAAATAATCGATTACGAGTTGCACTTTGACAAGCAGGTCGGCACTATCCAGTTTATTCTTCCTGTCGGAAAAATGTAAAAATGATAATATTTGTCTGAATCAATAATCATTGATCCTTGCTTTTCTTACAATTACCATAAGGGCAGCAAGCCCAAACCATTTTCTAAGTTCGGCTCGCGTAATGTCGACAAATTTGGAATTTTTTAAATCCAGTTTCCTTCTATTGCAATTTCGACGCTCTGTGTATCTTTGGGAAATATGTTTGGACCCGGGGATCCTTCAAAATTATTATTGGTCCTCGGTAAATCAAAGTCTGACCACTGTGCACTGTCTTCTTCGTCTGATTCAGCCGAATCAGTTGGCAACCGTAGCGTTCGCCGAATTCTTCTTGGACGTATTTCTCTACCTTCCTACGATTCTGCTTCACTTTCATTTTTTTGATATCCAATGTCTTCTTCCCAATCGGCCAACTCGTCCGGAACATCAGACAAGACGTCCGCGCATTCATCGTAAATAATCCTATTGTCTCTCTCGTCCGCTATGATGAAAGGGCACAAGTACTTACAAAACAAAAAAACTTGTTGTCGTGTGTAACTTATTGTTACCTGAACAAAACACCAACAGAATGCAAAAGATACTGAAGCGCTGTCGACGGCCATTCCGCGATACTATGCAGACGACAACACTGTGGTGTCGCCGGCCGTTGACCGCTATTTCGCGCACGGGGTGGACGGCAGAGTGTTAAGATAAACTGAACAGTATCTCAGAAGTTCCCTGCAAATGGATTCCACCCCTAGGCGGCTGAACGAGATGCTCGTTACGCGGGCTGTATCGTCTGGGCTAAGAGGCACGTGGGGCTGCTGGTTGCTGTCCATTGGAACTCCCGACGAAGACTTGTCAGGCGTGGTGCATACCCGTCCATCTCGGCCAAGGCGAGAACTTTTTCTCGTCCTCCTCCTCCTCCTCCTCCTCCTCCTCCTCCTCCTCCTCTTCTTCCTCTTCTTCCTCTTCTTCTTCCTCCTCCTTCTTCGTACTCGCCCGCCTCGGCAAAGGCAAGAAGTACTCCTTCTTCTTTTTCTTCTTCTTCTCCTTCTTCTCCTCCTCCGTTGTCTTTAGCCTCTAGGCACCCACACATTCACAAAGGACTCTCCCAAAGATTCCCTTAGCCATCTTTGCTGGGCGATCTGGATACAGTTTTTTCTCGCGTGTCGTTGAATGTTGTCTCTCTGTCCCGCCAGAGGACGTCCAACACTCATCTTCGACTCTGTCGGACGCCACTGCGACAGAGTTTCTGTCCATTTGAAGTTGTTCCTGCCTACGTGTACTGCCCAACACAAGTCTTCCTATCCGCTCGACAACATCATACACTCCATTCTTCTACTTACGAGGGCGTTTGGAAAGTCCGTACAAAAATAAAAACTACTTACTACCAACGCTGTTCTAATTTGTTCATCCCTTCCGAATAATAGGAATTGACAAAGTCTGCAAAATAGCTATTAGTTACTGCAATCACCTGCTCGTTTGAATAAAATCTTTGTCCTGCCAGCCATTTCTTCAAATTGGGGGAACAAATAGTAGTCCAAGGGAACCAAGTCTGGAGAACAGGGGAGTTGTGAAACGAGTTGGAGTCCTGTTTCCATTAATTTTGCGACCACAACTGCTGAAGTGTGTGCTGGTGCATTTTCGTGATGGAAAACTACTTTTTGCGGTGCAATCGCAGGAGTTTTTCTTGCAGCTCGGTTTTCAAAGTGTCCAATAACGATGAACAATATGCACCTGTAATTGTTTTACCCTTTTCCAGGTAGTCGATGAGGATTATCTTTTGTCAATCCCAAAAGACAGTCGCTGTAACCTTTCCGTCGGAAGGACTGGTCTTCGCCTTTTTTGGTGCAGATTCTCCCTTGGTAACCTATTGTTTAAATTGTTCTTTGGTCTCAGGAGTATAGTAACGTATCCATGTTTCATCCACAGTGACGAAACAACGCTTAAAGTCGTGCGGTTTCTTCCTGAACAGCTGCAAACAATCCTTGCAACACTTCACACGATTCCGTTTTTGGTCAAGCGTGAGCAATCGTGGAACCCATCTTGCGGATAGCTTTCTCATGTCGAAATGTTTATGCAAAATATTATGTACCCGTTCATTCGAGATGCCCACAGTACTGGCAATCTCGCACACCTTAACTCTTGTGTTATCCATCACCATATCATGGATTTTATCAGTGGTTTCTGGAGTCGTAACCTCCTCAGGGCGTCCTGAACGTTCAGCATCACTTGTGCCCAAATGGCCACTCCGAAAATTTTGAAACCACTTACAAACTATTCTAATCGAAGGTCCAGAGTCACCGTAATGTTTATCAAGGTTCTATTTAGTCTCCTGAGGCGTTTTGCCTTTCGTGAAGTAATGTTTGATCACCACACGAGATTCTTCTTTGTCCATTTTTTGACAAGCACTCGACTTCCTTAATTCACACGAATGCCAAACACAAAGAAATAGTTCAATATGGCTGAAACTTGGTGTGCGTTCTTTCCAAAGATGCTACTAATTAAACACGACCTTGATACGCGCCGGTGGTGCCATCTCTCAAGACTTTGCACGGACTTTACAAACGCCCCTCGTATTTATGTACTTCCTTCTGAACGTCTTAGTTATGAATTGTTTGGAGGTAACTTAAATGACATATCTAAATAACGCTTCAGAAATTATGGATCCAGCTGAAGTAGAGTTCCTAGCAGAGAAACGAATGATGAGCATTGTTCCAAACTTTAGCTTTGATAGAATACACCTCTTAATCCTTTCTCTCAAGACCCTCATTGGTGTCTCCAGTGCCCTTTGGCAGCCCCGGAGACGATATGCGCTGTTTCTTGTGTCACTGTTTCGAGCCCATATGTTGCTACTGGCAGGATGCGACTGTCATAAACCTTCCTCGTTAATTTTATAGGTGTAGTCAGTTTGCTGGGAGTGTGGAACCACCCTCTGTATCGCCCAGTTGCCTCACTCGGCGGAGCCACTGTTAAATTCAGGTTACATCGAACTGTGCCACGCCCATCCCGGCTGTAATGCCAAGAAAGCGTCGGCCGCAAGTTCCTCTGTTACCGGAACAGACGAATCCCTCGCTTCTTGAAAGAAACAACTATGCCGAGTTGTGGCTCGACTGCGTGCTTAACGCTGGCCTTTCCTGCTCTTCCCGAGTATTTCCAGCCGGTGATACAGGGACCTGTGACGGCGGGAACAGCCCCCTGCGGTTGGGTGCCGGGTCGGCAGGCGCCAGATGTGTGTGGCACGGAACAAACGGCGCTGACAGGCTGACGAGCGTCGCGGGCGTGGGGCTGTGGCGACGGCTTTACGAGGCGCCGTGGCGGCGCAGCACACACGGTTCCCCAGAAATAAGGCGGGCTCCCATACCGTGCGAAACGCCACAGCCTGCCAGCCTAGCCCCTACCTTATGCATAAGGCACCACCTCTTGCTTCCGTCTCTGACCCAACAACGACGAGGAGGTCCCGGGCTCACTGCTCGGTGCCTTTTTTTTACTAGGATGGGGAACTGCGGAATGGTCCCTACTGAGTACAGCTGAGTCTCTTCTCGAATGACAAAGTGACCCCCCTTCTGTTTCAGAAGCCGACATGAACTTGCAACGCCGTTTTACTATTTGTATATACATGCATTTATGTCGATGTACGAGGTGCATTCAAGTTCTAAGGCCTCCGATTTTTTTCCTCCGGACTGGAAACAGGTAGAAACATGCGCATTGTCTTAAAATGAGGCCGCGTTCATTGTCAATACGTCCCAGAGATGGCACAGGGTGTATACGACCCGGGACAACCGGGAATTCCGGGAAAAACCCGGGAATTTTTTCATCCGGGAGAAAACTGGGAAAAACCCGGGAATTTTTCGGAATTCCGGGAATTTGTCATTGTTTTAGCTTTCAGTTACATTTTTGTAGTTTTGACTGCAGAATTGATTCTCTAGCAAAGAATGTTATTGTATCCTGCTACTGGAGAATGATACTGCAGCAATAAAATATAAACGAGAGGGAAAAATATAAAACTGTAGTGGCAAAGGAAATGTGCATTTTACGACAACAAAACACCGTGCACGCACAAGCGTCTACAGATAGCAAAAATATGTTAAAGGCCGTAGGGCGCAGACTGTAATTCTTCGTAACAATAAACTGCTTGCTATGAGCATGACGTCACAACTGTTCACATTAGGTTCGTTTGACCAGTTGCCAGCGGTCTGTTGCGCATGCGCATTTGACTCGCGTATAAGCAGTACCTTCTCTCGCTTCCCGCTTCTTGAAGTTTGGCTGTTAGCTGCATCGGTAGTAGCAGCAAGCAGCCAGATGCAAACGAGAAAAATTTTTCTCGCGCGCCCTAGCTGCCAGATTCGCGCTTGCACAGAGTTGTCCGAGTTGTAGTGGGGAGGGGGTTAGTCTCCACGTGACCCGTGTTTACGTTAAGTGATTTCGCTGCTTCTCTTCGTGTACAGCTCCCACGTCAAATGAAAACGAAACGGATTTCTGTGGCCGGGAGCTATCAAGTGAATTAAAATGCATTCACATAATTACAGAGGGCAAAAATATATTATTAATTTCAGTTTCTGATTTTATTTTCTTTCCAAGTTAGTAGCTGTCAAGCATTAATCGCCTTGCAGAAGAATGAAGTTATTTTTGCAAGTTTGCTAAAGAAATTCCGCTGAGGCAATCATTTTATTTGAAACGAAGTGTTTCATTTAACAATTTTGGGTACTTCCAGCTGTTCGGTGAATTTCAAGTGCACGTTATCATCTTCTGCCATGTATGGCATTATGCCATAATAAAGAACCAAACATGAGATCGTAGAGTACTGGTACTCCAAGAAAATTTACATCCCAAAAACCACACTGAAAAGCTTAATATCAGATGGGACCTACTTCATTGTGAATCTGGAAAAAACCAATGTGCACTTCAAGCCGAATTATGCATTTTAGTATGATTCACGAAATTTTGATGCCTTTTGGAGTATCCTCTGATGTCCTGTTTCTTTTATGGTGTAGTGTAAGCTCTCTTAGTGCTTTATACACACGAACATGCGGGCTTCCTACACCACTGCAGTTGCACACGCACAATAATTCGTTTTTGGCGCTCTCTGGCAACTGGTAAATCGAACCTATAACTAACAGTATTGCGAACGGTGGTTAGAAAAGCGTTACTTTCAAAGTAAATTTCTTTTTACGCAAGATGAATTATGTTACGTGTGTGAAAGTGGGATGGATATCTAAATCGCAGAGCGTTCGAAACTGAACAGTTTGAGGACCAGCCACTTCAAGAATTTCGAGCCGAGGCATTTATGTCACAATTTTAAATTTACTGGCACATTTGTGTGATGTATCTTAAAGTATATCACATCAAAAAAAGACCAATATTACACGTGAAATCTTAGCTTTTCTTGTAGATATACGGTACTGTGTACATTAATGTAAACCGTTAACTTTTCCTCTTGCGTGTTCGCGCTATGTAACCAGTAATCTTGCTAGTGGCTGACTATAACACGTGTCCTATGCTCTGAATAGCTGCTGTCATCGGCTGGCGAGATCTCGTGGCTTGAGATATGACTCGCTTACAAAAGGACATCACAACCTCGGTTGCAACGCTCCGGAAACTAACAAGCTGTGTTTGGTGCAATTCGAATTTATACTTTCGTAATACGAAAATATGCAGCGTATATGTTGCTGCAAATCAAAGGTCTTTCCAAAACTTCTCTGCTCCAGCTTTTCTTTTTTGTCCGGGAAGTTCTACGCGATTATATAAAACGTTAACCATTCAAAGGATTGATAAGTTTTACAGTTCCGAGGGAACTTTTTCTGTGCTAAGTGACAGTAGGTCGCCCGGGAAAAAGCATATTTTTTAAACGGGATATCCGGGAGAAATCCGGGAATAATCCGGGAATTTTTTTTCCTTGTCCCTGTATACACCCTGTGGCAGCACCGTACGGTAGATGGAATTTTACCGCCAGCGGCGAGAATGAGAACTGTTTTAAATACTTAAAATTGCGACGTTTTCCTTACTTGAACAGTGTGCAATAATTCGTTTTCTGAATTTGCGTGGTGTGAAACCAATTGAAATTCATCGACAGTTAAAGGAGACATGTGGTGATGGAGTTATGGGTGTGTCGGAAGTGCGTTCGTGGGTGCGACAGTTTAATGAAGGCAGAACATCGCGTGACAACAAACCGAAACAACCTCGGCCTCGCACAAGCCGGTCTGACGACATGATCGAGAAAGTGGAGAGAATTGTTTTGGGGGATTGCCGACTGACTGTTGAACAGATCGCCTCCAGAGTTGGCATTTCTGTGGGTTCTGTGCACACAATCCTGCATGACGACCTGAAAATGCGAAAAGTGTCATCCAGGTGGGTGCCATGAATGCTGACGGACGACCACACGGCTGCCCATGTGGCATGTTGCCAAGCAATGTTGACACGCAATGACAGCACGAATGGGACTTTCTTTTCGTTGGTTGTGACAATGGATGAGACGTGGATGCCATTTTTCAATCCAGAAACAAAGCTCCAGTCAGCTCAATGGAAGCATACAGATTCACCGCCACCAAAAAAATTTCGGGTAACCGCCAGTGCTGAAAAAATGATGGTGTCCATGGTCTGGGACAGCGAGGGCGTAATCCTTACCCATTGCGTTCCAAAGGGCACTACGGTAACAGGTGCATCCTACGAAAATGTTTTGAAGAACAAATTCCTTCCTGCACTGCAACAAAAACGTCCGGGAAGGGCTGCGCGTGTGCTGTTTCACCAAGAAAACGCACCCGCACATCGAGCTAACGTTACGCAACAGTTTCTTCATGGTAACTTTGAAGTGATTCATCATGCTCCCTACTCACCTGACCTGGCTCCTAGTGACTTTTGGCTTTTTCCAACAATGAAAGACACACTCTGTGGCCGCACATCACCAGCTGTGCTGCTATTGCCTCAGCAATTTTCCAGTGGTCAAAAGAGACTCCTAAAGAAGCCTTCGCCGCTGCCATGGAATCATGGCGTCAGCGTTGTGAAAAATGTGTACGTCTGCAGGGCGATTACGTCGAGAAGTAACGCCAGTTTCATCGATTTTGGGTGAGTAGTTTAATAGAAAAAAAATGGGGGACTTAGAACTTGATTGCACCTCGTATAATTGGTTTGTTTTGTAAATACTATTTGCATTTTTATGCTGGGTCCTGCCTACGGAAAACAATGCTATCGAACGATTGCATCGATAGGTCGTGTGGAGAACCAAAGTGTTTAGGATATTTAGTAGTGTTTACTCAGCCGCATGGAGCGCGGTCAGAGGAGAGTCTGGCTGGGGTGGTGCAGTGGAGCAGGTGTGTTGTGTGAAGCTCCCGCGAGTTGCCGCGCTTTCAGGGTTTGGCAGCATGTAATTGCGCTCGACTTGCTATGATAGTTTCTGACTCGGTGTCGCGGATGGGTAGCATTAGCTGGCGCACATTAAGAGCCCGTTTCGCCTGGTGACCGTGTCGAGAAGAAGGCGCGCCAACATCCAGCTTCTGCAACAGCGACGGCCGACAATGAGTGACTGTCGCCACCTCCTCGACCGACGACTTCAGACCTTCAATCGACCAACAAGGAAGACTGGAAGCACGTAAAGTTTTAGAACTGTATGGCAGACCTCGGCTTTTCAAACTGTTCCATTTTCATAACTTAATTACAGCAACGTAGCATGAACCTTTGTTGCTCATTGTCCCAATTGCATTATCAAGCAGGGTCCCTTCCTTTTCCGAAGTGAACCCAAGTGTCGTTGAAATTCAGATGCCAGCATTAAAGTAATATCATTCCATTTCACTGCTTTAATTTCAAAGTTCAGTTAAGGTATTCATAGCTGGCTACAATATTTAGATTACACAAGCACAAATTAAGAGTGCGAGTTTTGTTACCGTATTTTAGCTTACCTGTGACTACAGCTCAGCTTGGTACGTACTAAATTTTACTATTGTTCATTGTTCAGAATCATTTAATTCAAGTTCAAAGTTAAATCTTATTTCTAAATTGCGTAGATTCAAGTAGCTTTTGAAATGATTGTTGAGGTAGCCCAAGACTAACTTTATTTTATTTAATTTCGTAGTGCATCAGAAACAAAGTTCACTATTAATTTCAGTCACTAAATTAACTTTCAATTTTCTGGTGTTATTAATTCTTTTGCTAAATTAAGTCAGAGTGTAGTGAAATTTATTACTTCTGACAAACTTTCAGTTTTCACACAACACGTGTCAACCTTCAGTTGCTACGCTTTTAGTGCTAATTATAAGTGCATTAATCTTTCATTTTCATTTATTATAGTAGTTGTCCATAGAACTGGCGACCGTAATTTTCCCCAAATCTCAAATATCTAATTAACGCCAATTAATTGTTAACATAACGACCGCACATTTACTTTCTTTATTAATTTTACCCTTTCCTCAAAGTTAATTTTCAGCAATTTAATTTGCATTTTTCCTTTCATTTAGATGTAACCCTTTCCTCCCTTTTTACCGACAGATTAACTTCGGTGACGATTGCTTTTCCCAAATTTCCATTAGGTGCACGCGGTTTAATTTTTCACTGTCATTAAGGTCGATAAGTGAGGGGGAGGTTACAAGCATCTACAAAAAAGCATCGACAGAAATGGTGATTATGTCGAAAAATAGTTAAATGTTCAAGCTGCGAACTGATGTAAACCATTGTAGAAATAAACAGGTCTATGTCCTTAGAAAAAAATATGAGACCTTACTTTTGAGATTACCCTAGTACAAAGTACCCTCCGCCGTATACCGTATGGTGGCTTGCAGAATATGTATGTAGATGCAGATATAAGACGAATATCGTCTTACATTCGTTTTACTCGTTTTATTGAGTGGCATCTACAATCGCACTACTTTTTACGACCTCTTTCGCCTCTAATGGCACTCTACAGCCTTCAGAACTGTCTGTAAAAGGCAGAGAGCAAGTATCTGAAATAAGGACACTAATAGGCATACACAGTATATTACTAATAATGTTGCATAAAAATTCTTATGGCGCCTCCCTTTATTAAAATAGAATGAGGTCTGAATTTAATTAAAAGTTAATTAATGTACTCAGACCCCGGACGCTAAAGTTCAACAGCAATTTTGCTCGGGTGCACCACAGCTGTGAGAGTCCTTAAATAAAGAATTCCCTGAAACATTTAAGCTGCCATTATAAGAAGCTTAACTGGGGCACTAGAATTCTTAGCGTCTGACTGTGCTCAGCACTGTTACTCCGCCCTGGTAACCGATAACCAAATAACACAACACTATGAGGGGGTGCTGAAAAGTAATGCGTCTGAATTTTTATGTGAAAACTCTTAAAGCTTTTTATATAAAACAAATCTTACAACTTTCTATATCTTTATTCTTAATGTCTTAAATATTTGCAACTCCCTGCCGCTAGAGGATTCCCAGTTGTAGCGTGTAATGTGACGCTGTATAACGTAACTATGTCGGTGCATGAGAAACGGCGCGCTGCGATAGACTTTCGAATTCATAATGTTCGTCCACACGTGGTGCACCCTTTCCATCAGACTGACAGGCCAGACCACGCAGGAGGGCTGCGACATCTGCAACAACCCGACTCCTTGGGTCCTGTGTCACTGATCATCGCCCATAGCTGGTCCATCCGATTTTCATGTTTTCAAAACTTGAATACACCTTCGAAGGCTTCACTTGGTTGCGATGAAACGGTGCAAGAATAGGTGAGGTTCTGGTTCCTCCGTCTTCATAGTCAAGCATTTGACAGTGACGGTATCAACAAACAAAATATAATTTTAGTAACATTTAATTTATTTGGAAAGATTTGAGTTTTCATATAAATTCGGAGACATTTCGTTTTAGCAAAATGCACGTAAATGATATGACGTAGTGTATACAGTATAATGGTCTTAGCTTCATGAGGCAGGCTTAAAACTGCACACTGCTCAAACGGACTGAAAATATAGTCTTTCAGCTTAGTTCATTTTGTAAATGTAACGATTGACTACTGAGAACAAAACATTGCGTCAGTTTTAATAACTCCCTAACAGCCTTTAAAAGGAAAACAGTTATAATTGACGTAGGTGTGACGCATATATAGGGTGGTCCACTGATCGAGACCGGCCAAATATATCACGAAATAAGCGTCAAACGAAAAAACTGCAACGAATGAAACTGGTCTAGCTTGAAGGGGGAAACCAGATGGCGCTATGGTTGGCCCGCTAGATGGCGCTGCCATAGGTCAAACGGATATCAACTGCGTTTTTTTTTAAATATGTCTCCCCATTTTTATTACATATTCGTCTAGTACGTAAAGAAATATGAATGTTTTAGTTGGAACACTTTTTTCGCTGTGTGACAGATGGCGCTGTAATAGTCACAAACGCAGAAGTACGTGGTATCACGTAACATTCCGCCAGTGCGGACGGTATTTGCTTCGTGATACATTACCCGTGCTAAAACGTACCGTTTACCAGTTGCGGAAAAGGTTGATATTGTGTTGATGTACGGCTATTGTGATCAAAATGCCCATCGGGCGTGTGCTGTGTATGCTGCTCGGTATCCTGGACGACATCATCCAAGTGTCCGGACCGTTCGCCGGATAGTTACGTTATTTAAGGAAACGGGAAGCGTTCAGCCACATATGAAACGCCAACCACGACCTGCAACAAATGATGATGCCCAAGTAGTTGTTTTGGCTGCTGTAGCGGCTAATCCGCACATCAGTAGCAGACAAATTGCGCGAAAATCAGGAATCTCTAAAACGTCGGCGTTGAGAATGCTACATCAACATCGATTGCACCCGTACCATATTTCTATGCACCAGGAATTGCGTGCCGACGACTTTGAACGTCGTGTACACTTCTGCCACTGGGCACAAGAGAAATTACGGGACGGTGACAGATTTTTTGCACACGTTCTATTTAGCGACGAAGCGTCATTCACCAACAGCGGTGACGTAAACTGGCATAATATGCACTATTGGGCAACGGAAAATCCACGATGGCTGCGACAAGTAGTTAATGTATAGTGCGGCATTATGGGAGGAAGGATAATTGGTCCCCATTTTATCGATGGTAATCTAAATGATGCAATGTATGCTGATTTCCTACGTAATGTTCTACCGATGTTACTACAAGATGTTTTACTGCATGGCAGAATGGCGACGTACTTCAACATGATGGATGTCCGGCACATAGCTCGCGTGCGGTTGAAGCGGTATTGAATAGCATGTTTCATGACAGATGGATTGGTCGTCGAAGCACCATACCATGGCCCGCACTTTCACCGGATCTGATGTCCCCGGATTTCTTTCTGTGGGGAAACTTGAAGGATATTTGCTATCGTGATCCACCAACAACGTCTGACAACATGTGTCAGCGCATTGTCAATGCATGTGCGAACATTACGGAAGGTCAACTACTGGCTGTTGAGAGGAATGTCGTTACACGTATTGCCAAATGCATTTAGGTTGACGGACATCATTTTGAGCATTTAATGCATTAATGTGTTATTTACAGGTAATCACGCTGTAACAGCATGCGTTCTCAGCAATTATAAGTTCACAAAGGTGCATGTATGACATTGGAACAACCGAAATAAAATGTTCAAACGTACCTATGTTCTGTATTTTAATTTAAAAAACCTACCTGTTGCCAACTGTTCGTCTAAAATTGTGAGCCATGTGTTTGTGACTATAACAGCGCCATCTATCACAAAGCGAAAGAAGTGGTCCAACTAAAACATTCATATTTCTTTACGTACTACACGTATAGGTAATAAAAAATGGGGGTTCCTATTTTAATAAATGCAGTTGATATCCGTTTGACCTATGGCAGCGCCATCTAGCGGGCCAACCATAGCGCCATCTGGTTTCCCCCTTCAAGCTAGACGAGTTTCATTCGTTGCAGTTTTTTCGTTTGACGCTTATTTCGTGAGATATTTGGCCCGGTCACGATCAGTGGACCACCCTATATATATATTGGTCAGTCCAGAACGAAAGCAGTGACTGAGTAATATTAAATTTTCTTGTATCTGCAGTGCCAACGTCTGGTGTGCCTCTTAAGATAGTTGTTCTGCGACTCCACCGCTTTTACGTCAGTTACCCGGCTACTAAATCTCCCATAAAATAGATGGCTGCTCTGACGTTCTTAACATGAAACAGATTGTTTTCTAAAATTATTAATAACAGGATTTTCTCCCACTTGTCACGTTTCTCCCATCACTCGGGCAACGGTTTAAAATTAATGTTTTCCTAGTTTTGTATTTGAAATTAATAAAGAAAAAGTATGTAAACTGGACCGTCACACTCGTCAAACTAAAATATATATAAAATCCCTTGTAAGTGAAATACGTGACAACAAATTATGACAGTTACACAACAGGAGTTGTGTTTTGTCACTTTGAGTGCTCAAGACACACTGGAAGAACAGGAGGGGCGCTTGCAGCCGAGAGTGGAATAGTCGGACCAGTACGAATAAACCTTTTTAAATATAATAACGATACAGTAAAATAGGTAAATAGATTCAGCTTTTGAAAACAAGACGGATGTGAAAGCAGTCGGCCTGCAAGTCAAATTTGTACGTGATTCATATTGCAGCGGATTACATTGAAGGTATATCAGTGAAGAAATAACCAGCTCCGTAATTCATCGACAACAAGCGTGCTGCGTTATCCGCAGATTAATCTCTGCATTCTTGAATTCACTATAACATGGAAACAAAGTCTCCAAACGTCATTTTGAGAAATTTCTTGCCTTACCTCAAACACATGACGTGTCAGTCTATGTAGCTTGCAGGCGGGAGACTGGTATTAAATTGTAGCCATCACAGAATGTAATTATACCCATCACGTAGAAGACATGCTCTAAGGGTGACAGATGAAGAGACCAGGTACACCATTCAAGAGTTCACGTGAGTAACTTGGATGTAGGTATCCTCGGTGTAGCGAAGCAGCTTAAATCACTTAATAAGGGCAAGACTTCCGGTCCAGATGACACACCAGTCAGGTTCCTTTCAGAGTATGCTGATGCAAAAGCTTCATTCTTAGCAATCATATACAGCCCCTCGCTCCTCGGAAGATCCGTACCTAAAAACTGGAAAGTTGCAGAAGTTACATCGATACCGAAGAAAGGAAATAGGAGTAATCCACTGAATTACATGCCCGAATCACAAACGTCGATTTGCAGTAGGATTTTGAAACATATACTGTGTTTGAACATTATACATTGTCTCGAAGGAAATGATTTATTGACAAATAGTCTGCTTGGTTTCAGAAAAATCGTTCTCGTGAAACACAACTAGCCCTTTATTCTCACGAAAGCATGGGTACTACCGACAGGGGACTTAAAATCGATTCCATGTTTTTAGGTTTGCAGAATGCTTTCTACGCCGTTCTTCACAAGTGTCGTCCAATCAAATAGCATGCTTATGGAGTATCGCCTCGGTTTTGCGACTGGATTCGTGATTACCTGTCAGGAATGTCACAGTTTGTAGTAATGCACGGAAAGTCATTGAGTGAAACAGAAGTAATACCTGGCATTCCCCAAGGAAGTGTTATAGGCCCTCTGCTGTTCCTAATCTACTTATATAAACGACATAAATGTCAATCTCAGCAGCCCTCTTAGATTGTTTGCGGATGATGCAGTGATTCAACGTCTGGTAAAATCACAGATGATCAAAACCACTTGAAAAATGATTTAAACAAGATGTCTGTAAGATGCGAAATGTGGCATTTGACTCTAAAGAATGAAAAGTGTGAATTCATCCACATGAGTACTAAAAGACATCAGTTGGTTACACGGCAAATCACACGAATCTGAAGTCTGTAAATTCAACTAAATACTTAGCGTTTACTATTACGAATAACTTAAATTAGAACGGCCACGTATGTAATGTTTTAGGTAAAGCAAAGGAAAGACTGCATTTTATTGGTAGAATATTTAGAAAGTGCGACAGGCCTACTAAACAGACCGCTTACACTAAGCTTGTACGTTCTCTTTTGGAGTATTACATTGCGGTATTGGATCCGCGTCAGATGGGAGTGATGGTGGACATCGAAAAAGTTCAAATCAGAGCAGCTCGTTTTGAAACGAATGCGTTTTTCATTGTGGCAGGATCTTCTCATGAAATTTCAATCACCAACATCCTCGTCCGATTGCGGCAATATTCTGTTCGTGCCCACCAACATAGGGAGAAATGATTATCATGATAAAGCAAGAGGAATGGGAGCTCTCACCGTCCGAATTGGAACAGTAGAGGAACAGAATGGGATTTTCACTCTGCAGCGAAGTGTGCGCTGATATGAAACTTTCTGGCAGATTAAAACTGTGTGCCGGACCGAGACTCGAACTCGGGACCGAGTTGGAGTCTCGGTCCGGCACACAGTTTTAATGTGCCAGGACGTTTCAGTAGAGGAACAGCTTGAAGGTGGTTCGATGAACCCTCTGTCAGAAAGTTAATTGTGAATTGCAGAGTAATGTAGATGTAGATGTATGTGTCTATGGTGCGAACAGTAGTGTTGATCTCTGGCATTATGCTGCTGCATTATATCATATGGCACATGGGTCGTGAAAGTCTGACAACAGGGTTTACCATTCTTGCCACGCTAGCGATCATTGAGCCTCCCTTCAGCAATTGCCAATCCTTCCCTACACAATGACGCCACTAGTTTAAGGTGTATACGTCTCGAAAATCGCTGCTTTGTTAACTCCCGCCAGGTCGTCTACGCACACCCTGGCGTCGGTCTGATCTCCATAGCCGGCCTATGTGACAGAGCGGTTCTAGGCGCTTCAGTCTGGAACCGCACGACCGCTACGGTCACAGGTTCGAATCCTGCCTCGGGCACGGATGTGTGTGATATCGTTAGGTTAGTTAGGTTTAAGTAGTTCTAAGTTCTAGAGGACTGATGACCTCAGATGTTAAGTCCCATACTGCTCAGAGCCATTTGAACCATTTCTTGACCGCCATAAACGGAAGTGAAACTCATCGCTGAACACCATTGAATGCCACCAGACGCCTCAGTTCACCCCTGGCTTTACGTTGTGCAACACGCGGTCAGCAGTAAAAAATGCGTGGCAACTCAGATCTCAAACCACCTTCCAGAAACCCGTTTATAACGCTGACCGACACTGCTGACTTCAAAATCTTCACATACAAGCTACTGTTTACTTTAGGGCTTTTTAGGGGATAATGTAACTCTCATATAAGTTACTGTTTACTTTTTTCTCTGTATGGGGTAGTGCAGGTGTTCAGTTACTGCTAGTTTTTTGCGGTAAATTATGGTTTAGTAAAACGTATACGGGTGGTGGGATCAAGAAAAGTCACCGTTTCAAAATGTAGTTAACTTTCTTCCATTCGTGACTGTGACGCCAACACTGCTCCAGCGGAATGACGCCCTGGGCCTCCCGCGACCTGAGCTACTCAGTACCAACACATAGCCTCGTCCAAAATGATGATATATTTCACAAATTTCGGCATTTAAAATGTATTACGATTTTTTAAATGTTTTATTATTCTGGCATTGCAGTCAACAGTACACAAAACCCAGCAATGTAAGAAGCTCAATGTCTGCACGTGATAAATTACAGTATGCTACAACCTGTGTTTCTCGTTATGTTAGTCTTCAATCTATACTCTGGAAACCATTGGAAAGTACATGGCGGAGCCTACTTTCCGCTGCACCTCTTTGTTCTCTTTCTCGTACTGTTCGCGTATGGAGTTCTGTAATTAGTATAATCTTGTCTTCGCGATCCCTACAGGGGTGATATGTAAGAGTTGTAGTGTATTTCTCGCTTATCTCCTTCACACTGTCTCGTGGTTCATACAAACCTCTGAACCGCACTGTTGGTTTCACTTAAAACTTCCGGTTTGGAAGGCCATGATCTATACGTAAAATTTTTCTCTGACGTTTAGTCTTCAAATACGGGATGTGTATTCTGAAGCCAAGTGGCAACTGCGTCTCTGAAGATGACTCACGTAGTCGGAGACGTAACGTCTGGGAGTAGTTTTAGCCATCGATCGAGTCCTCTCAGCATGGAAGTTTTAATTGAAAAACCGTGTAAGCGTTTGTGCACGTCTTGTTTGTATACGTTCAGTATCTGCTGTTTTGCTACGCTTTAGCAATATCCCGGGGTTGATTGCACGAGTCGTTTGTTGACTGACAGCATTTTCCGAGTATCCTGTCAGTGAGACAGTGTGCGCCAGCTGCTTTCCCAGTTAGCAGGCATTCCAGCAGATTGTGGTCTGCGCTGTTGCAGTGCGATGCGGCATGGAGACGTCGCCGGAGCTGGAGGCGGCCGCGCGCCGCCCGCGGCGAGGCCAGCCGCCCCCGCCGCCGCCGCCGCTGCTGCCCGCCCTCGCGCCTGCGCGCTACGGGTCCCCGCCGCCCCCGCGGCCGCCCGCACGCCGCCCGTTCCTGCAGTTCCCCCCACCGCCGCCCTACCCGCCGCCCCCTCGTGACGACGCCGCCCCCACCCCCACGTCGGCGCCCACGCCCGGCCCCCGGCACTCGCAGCCGCCGCCGCCGCCTCCCAGGACGCCGTCACCCACCCCCGAGGAGTACTCCTACGCCTACTACGAGCCAGACTGCAACGCACGCGTTCTGCATACGCCACAGGTAACGGCGACTCGCAAATCCCACCCTCCACCTTCTATTCCTTTGCTCAGTTATTCCTTGTCGTGCACCTTCCCCACCATGCTTCGTTTCCTCCTCCTCCTCCTCCTCCTCCTATTTCCTCTCGCACCCCCACTCCCCTCCTTTTCCTACCACCTTCATTGTTTCTCATTCTTTCTTCTCACCTCTTACCATTCTTCCCACGTATTGTCTCCATTCCCACCCTTTTATCTTTCTCCCCAACCTCTTATTTTTCTCCCTCTTATTTTTCTCCCCAACCTCTTATTTTTCTCCCCAACCTCTTATTTTTCTTCTCATCCTCTTTCTCCCCAGTCTCATGCACTCGCACTATTCTGCCCGCCACCGTCGTATTCTGCCCCCCCCCCCTTTTACCATTTCCCCCACACTGTTACTGGTATCCCCTCTTAGTTTTTGCCCTGCCCTCCCCCCCCCCCCCCCTCTAATTGCCCTCCCTGCCCACTTACCGCTGTCCCCACCCACTTACCGCTGTCCCCGCCCTTTTCTGCTCTGCCCACCCTCTCAATACTCTCTCCACCCTAGTCTTTTTGATGCTCTTGATCATTATGTGCATCCTCATTGTCATCATCCACCTGCTCACAAAACTACAGTTCCAACTATAACCATCTTTTCAGTGCTGATGTAGTGTAATAACCAATCATGTCTCTTGTTCTTAAATTTCAAATGTATTTTTTGTCATTTATCTGACACTAAAGCCTGTGATTTTTATGTTATTTTTCGTTGCTGCTGTAACTGATTTAGTTATTTATATGAAAATAGAAGATAGTAATGATAATCTCTCTTTCCATTTGTCAACTTATTTGCAAATTGTATGATACAGGTATTAACTAGCAATAGAAAAGAGAACTATTAATTCTCAAAACTTTGGTTCAGTTACTCAACTCGTGTGGCTTACAGTCTTAAAGCCTTTCTAGTTGCACCACCAGCTCAAATCACATATGTTAAACGCTCTCCACGTTAGACACGTGAGTCTGTGTCATGTAGATGTCTGACGTCACTGTATGTACAATGCATTGTCATGTTTATGGCGCTAAGCGTATACAAAACATAAGCGAATAGTCTGGTGATTAGAAACTTTACATCTCCAGTGTATTACCTGTCAACAACCAAATACTGTGGACGAAAATTTCTTGCGTCACTGAATTAGGTCGATTGGCTGCCTTCTGTCATTGGTAGAGTGGTGTGTACATAAGGAAGCAGTTGGTGGGGTTACGTGCTGTACCAAAGAGCACTGTACCGCGTAACACTCCAGACATTAGCATCTGTCAGCAGCATTTTCTTGTTTAGGTCTGGCGGGGGGTATTTAGTGAATGAAACTCATTCTGGCGCATGTAAATGAGACACAAGTATGAAGTTAAGTCGGGACAGTGATAATTTTGCTGTAATTCTAATTCAGAAGCTAGTATGGTGACCCGATATGGGGCTCACCCCTGCATTACTAGTTACGAGTGTCCCTCCCTCCCTCCCTTCTCCTCTCCCTCCCTTCTCCTCTCCCTCCCTTCTCCTCTGCCTCCCTTCTCCTCTGCCTCCCTTCTCCTCTGCCTCCCTTCTCCTCTGCCTCCCTTCTCCTCTGCCTCCCTTCTCCTCTGCCTCCCTTCTCCTCTGCCTCCCTTCTCCTCTGCCTCCCTTCTCCTCTGCCTCCCTTCTCCTCTGCCTCCCTTCTCCTCTGCCTCCCTTCTCCTCTGCCTCCCTTCTCCTCTGCCTCCCTTCTCCTCTGCCTCCCTCCTCCTCTGCCTCCCTCCTTCTCTCTATCCCTTCTCCTCTCCCTCTCTTCTCCTCTCCCTCTCTTCTCCTCTCCCTCTCTTCTCCTCTCCCTCTCTCCCTCTCCCCCTCTTCTCCTCCCCCTCTCCCCCTCTTCTCCTCTCCCTCTCCCCCTCTTCTCCTCTCCCTCTCTTCTCCTCTTCCTCTCCCTCTCCCTCTCTTCTCCTCTTCCTCTCCCTCTCCCTCTCTTCTCCTCTTCCTCTCCCTCTCCCTCTCCCTCTCCCTCTCCCTCTCCCTCTCCCTCTCTTCTCCTCTCCCTCTCCCTCTCCCTCTCTTCTCCTCTCCCTCTCCCTCTCCCTCTCTTCTCCTCTCCCTCTCCCTCCAAATCCCTCGCTTCTCCTCTCCCTCCCAATCCCTCTCTTCTCCTCTCCCTCTCCCACCCAATCCCTAATTTCACAGAACTTGTCACACACGTCGCACTAGTTGCGCGGTTTGACGACTGGTTGCCAGGTGTTGGGCCTTCAGTCAGATCCGCCGCAGTTCCCTCGTAGTTTTGCCTTAGATGCTGCAGTTACTTTCAGAGTGCTCGGGTTGCAGGACCGGCACTCCTTCACGACGCGCTACGGCACGGAAGAGAACATCTACGAGGAGATCAGCGAGGTGGCGGCCAAGATGGCGGCCGCGGCGGCGGCCTCTGCCTCCGCCTCTGCCTCTGCCTCCGCCTCCGCTTCTGCGTCCTCGTCTTCGTCGCCGCCGCCGCTGGGCTCGCCCAGCGCCAGCCTCCAGCTGCACCCGCGCCAGCACCGCCACCACCACCAGCAGAGGCCACGCGCGCACGACCACGACCATTGCCACGGCCACGGCCGGGGCGGCGGCTGCCGCAGCAGCAGCGGCGCCAGCAGGTCGCTCGCCTCCATCGCGCAGTCCGTCGTCGAGGAGGAGGTGAGCAGTCCCACCTACCGAAGTCATCGTCAGGCAGTTCCAGTTTACATCAGCCTCTTCCACTTCCTTCCGTCCACGTATACCCTGTCACGGAGAGCATCATCCACTGTTCTTCCTCTCGCACTGAGGTCATCCTTAATCAAGCCCAGTGAACGCATTCTGGGTCTTCCTAGACACAGATTTCTTGCTACTTGCTTTCCAAATTTTTTCCGGCTGTTCTCGCAAATGTCCGCCTCTGTAGCAGAGATGTCGTTGTAGATGACAGCCGCGTCAAGGATCCATGTTCGATTCCCATTACTACCAAGTATTTCTCCTCGGTGGGAGGACTGGTACTGGTTGTACCCAGCCTCGTCATGCCAATTGTGGAGCTACTTCTACATCTACATCCATACTCCGTAAGCCATTTGACGGTGTGTGGCGGAGGCTACCTTCAGTACCTCTATCGGTTCTCCCTTCTATTCCAGTCTCGTATTGTTCGTGGAAAGAAAGATTGTCAGTACGCCTCTGTGTGGGATCTAATCTCTCTGATTTTATCCTTATGGTCTCTTCGCGATATATACGTAGGAGGGAGCAATATACTCCTTGACTCCTCGCTGAAGGTATGTTCTCGAAACTTCAACAAAAGTCCGTACTGAGCTACTGAGCGTCTCTCCTGCAAAGTCTTCCACTGGAGTTTATCTATCATCTCCCTAACGCTTTCGCGATTACCAAATGATGCTGTAACGAAACGCGCTGGTCTCCGTTGGATCTTCTTTATCTCCTCTATCTACCCCATCTGTTACAGATCCCATACTGGCGAGCAGTATTCAAGCAGTGGGCGAACAAGTGTACTGTAACCTACTTCCTTTGTTTTCGGACTGCATTTCATTAGGATTCTTCCAATGAATCTCAGTCTGGCATCTGCTTTACCGACGATCAATTTTATATCGTCATTCCATTTTAAATCACTCCTAATGCCTACTCCCAGGTAATTTATGTAATTAACTGCTGCCAGTTGCTGGCCTCCTATATTGTAGCTAAATGATGAGGGATCTTTCTTTCTATGTTTTCGTAGCACCTCACACTTGCCTACATTGAGATTCAATTGACCACGATCTGGGAGATCTGCTGAACCGCTAGGAGAGAGGTGTGATTAGCACGTGCCCCTCCACACCACATCCGAATGACACCGCAAGCCAGAGGATGACACGGCGGCCGGTAGACATCCCTCGAGCTTTCACGGCCTGGCGAGAAACTCGTTATTGTAGATTCCGACCTCATGACACGCCCTCATCACCGTAATGTAGATGTGCTACCGATTGCCGGCCGGAGTGGCCGAGCGGTTCTAGGCGCTCCAGTCTGGAGCCGCGCGTCCGCTACGGTCGCAGGTTCGAATCCTGCCTCGGGCATTGATGTGTGTGATGTCCTTAGGTTAGTTAGGTTTAAGTAGTTCTAAGTTCTAGGGGACTGATGACCACAGCAGTTAAGTCCCATAGTGCTCAGAGCCATTTTGAACATCACCGATTTTACTTTTTTTGGAATCATGTTGTCTCATAACAGGGTTCTCATTTGGTGGTAGAATTCAGAATCCTTCTGCACTCTGTAGAAAATCTCCTATCTAATCAGATTATCCCTGGAGATAGTATATCCGAGGTACACAATCTTGTGGTCTAGGAGTTCCACATTTGCGGGGTGCCTAGCTCTGCTGAATGTCGTCACCACTGCCTTGCCCTCCCTGGAGTGGAGGTTGCTGTCCTGGAATTGGAATCCCACATGTTGAGTCTGGTCTCAGCTTTTCTGTTTCACCCCAGATAATGACATCAAAAGCAAAGGTAACTGCATTAATTTCACCAAAACTTTTCTTGGTGTTCTTTATTATGTCATCCTCAACAGTACTGAACAGTAGCGGGGACAGGGCAAAGCTTTGCTGAGCTCCACTCTTGGACTGAAGCCATCAGCATCGCCCCTCTTCAACTTGTGGATGGCTAAAGCAGGTGAATTTTCCTTACCACTCATTCAGGAACATTCCTTTTCCTCAAGTGCACCCCCCCCCCCCTCTTCTCTGTTTCAAAAATATCATATACCTTTTCTACGCCTAGGAATACACTTACTAGTTTTTGCTTTTCTCCCAGTATTTGTCCATAGGGATGTGGATGCAGAAAATTAGATCCGCTGTTGATCTGTCACTTCTGAAGCCGTACTGTTCCTCTTCCAGCTGTGGTTCTATGATGGCTCTCAATCTTCGCTCTGTGATCTTATTTAAAAAATTTCAACACATGCTCTTCAGGGTTATTCCTCTATAATTAATAGACTTCCATGTAAAGCCTTTCTTAAGCTTAGGAATTAAAATAACATTGCTCCAGTTTGAGAGTTTTGTGCAGCCGTTGTAATCCCTGAACGCTTGCTGCCTTCATCATGTACACATTTAATTCATCTGCACCAGGAATTTTTCCTTCACGCATTCATTTTACGACTGCCTTTGTTTCTGTCCCAGCGATAGGAGGATCCTCGGTCTTGGTTAGATTATCTGGTTATGTGTTATGTTCTTCGGCTGATCCATTCAGTAGCCGATCGATATGGTCCTTCAGGACTTCTCGGATGTCACTTTCTGGTCATCGCCGGTTTATTCAGTACCATGAAAATTGTTACCGTCTGACAGCTGAAGGGATACTAGTGACCCAAGCGGCGAGATAGCCAATCATCTCTTGTCTGCTTCAAGAATCACGGTAATTTCTAAAATCTTTTTCTTCATAATGCGTTAGACCGCACGGCCAACCGTTTGATAGATTATCTGGCTTCTCGATGACAGGGGTGATACCGTTGTTGTGTTAGCCTGGCTGGGCTAAGTGACCAAATGTGCTATCTTTCAGCTGTAAGAACCTTTTTATTAACAAATGCAAAATTAGTGTACAAATTATAAAGAAAAAGTAGGTAGTTATACGGATTAATACAGTCTTTTGTGACTTGTGTAACTGCGACTTGTGTAACTGCGACTTGTGTAACTGCGACTTGTGTAACTGCGACTTGTGTAACTGCGACTTGTGTAACTGCGACTTGTGTAACTGCGACTTGTGTAACTGCGACTTGTGTAACTGCGACTTGTGTAACTGCGACTTGTGTAACTGCGACTTGTGTAACTGCGACTTGTGTAACTGCGACTTGTGTAACTGCGACTTGTGTAACTGCGACTTGTGTAACTGCGACTTGTGTAACTGCGACTTGTGTAACTGCGACTTGTGTAACTGCGACTTGTGTAACTGCGACTTGTGTAACTGCGACTTGTGTAACTGCGACTTGTGTAACTGCGACTTGTGTAACTGCGACTTGTGTAACTGCGACTTGTGTAACTGCGACTTGTGTAACTGCGACTTGTGTAACTGCGACTTGTGTAACTGCGACTTGTGTAACTGCGACTTGTGTAACTGCGACTTGTGTAACTGCGACTTGTGTAACTGCGACTTGTGTAACTGCGACTTGTGTAACTGCGACTTGTGTAACTGCGACTTGTGTAACTGCGACTTGTGTAACTGCGACTTGTGTAACTGCGACTTGTGTAACTGCGACTTGTGTAACTGCGACTTGTGTAACTGCGACTTGTGTAACTGCGACTTGTGTAACTGCGACTTGTGTAACTGCGACTTGTGTAACTGCGACTTGTGTAACTGCGACTTGTGTAACTGCGACTTGTGTAACTGCGACTTGTGTAACTGCGACTTGTGTAACTGCGACTTGTGTAACTGCGACTTGTGTAACTGCGACTTGTGTAACTGCGACTTGTGTAACTGCGACTTGTGTAACTGCGACTTGTGTAACTGCGACTTGTGTAACTGCGACTTGTGTAACTGCGACTTGTGTAACTGCGACTTGTGTAACTGCGACTTGTGTAACTGCGACTTGTGTAACTGCGACTTGTGTAACTGCGACTTGTGTAACTGCGACTTGTGTAACTGCGACTTGTGTAACTGCGACTTGTGTAACTGCGACTTGTGTAACTGCGACTTGTGTAACTGCGACTTGTGTAACTGCGACTTGTGTAACTGCGACTTGTGTAACTGCGACTTGTGTAACTGCGACTTGTGTAACTGCGACTTGTGTAACTGCGACTTGTGTAACTGCGACTTGTGTAACTGCGACTTGTGTAACTGCGACTTGTGTAACTGCGACTTGTGTAACTGCGACTTGTGTAACTGCGACTTGTGTAACTGCGACTTGTGTAACTGCGACTTGTGTAACTGCGACTTGTGTAACTGCGACTTGTGTAACTGCGACTTGTGTAACTGCGACTTGTGTAACTGCGACTTGTGTAACTGCGACTTGTGTAACTGCGACTTGTGTAACTGCGACTTGTGTAACTGCGACTTGTGTAACTGCGACTTGTGTAACTGCGACTTGTGTAACTGCGACTTGTGTAACTGCGACTTGTGTAACTGCGACTTGTGTAACTGCGACTTGTGTAACTGCGACTTGTGTAACTGCGACTTGTGTAACTGCGACTTGTGTAACTGCGACTTGTGTAACTGCGACTTGTGTAACTGCGACTTGTGTAACTGCGACTTGTGTAACTGCGACTTGTGTAACTGCGACTTGTGTAACTGCGACTTGTGTAACTGCGACTTGTGTAACTGCGACTTGTGTAACTGCGACTTGTGTAACTGCGACTTGTGTAACTGCGACTTGTGTAACTGCGACTTGTGTAACTGCGACTTGTGTAACTGCGACTTGTCGACTTGTGTAACTGCGACTGTGAAAAAGAAAAGCCGTAAAACAAAGAAGGCAATGTGTATAAAAACTAGAAATGTGCTGTCATAGCACAATCTACTGTAATTTTGAGCTGAATTACAGTCATTCCTACCACAGAAAGATAATTGCTTTGTTTCTTAAAATTTACGAGTATACACCGGTAATTAGGCAGTGATAAGAATGGGTGACATGTCGGTTGCTAACAAATATTAATTTAGGGTTAATATTTAAATGTTTTCGTCACTGTCGTCATTGGCTTCAATCAAGGATGTGCAACGTTTTAGCCTACTGGGTCATACTGGAAGAAGACAATTAGTTTTGGGCGGCACATAATATACGTAACACTAACAGTAAATCCCTAAAAATAAGTAAATAAATTAATAAACCACGGGATGGACCAATGAGAGAAAGCATCGCGTGGCGGGAGTTTCAAATTGAAAGTATCCAGTTTATCGTAACTTTATGTAAACGGTATGTTACGGATTTCTTTTCTTTTTACCGATCGCGTGATTGCACATCCCTGGCTTAGATGAAGTAAAAATGTTTCGTAATCATTCTTGCAATTGGTTTCTCGAACAACCGAAACGTAATTGGTTTCTCAGCACCAGTAAATAATATTTGTCTTACTAAACTCACACATGATATGACTGTAGGGATGGAATATCATCTCCCCTCAGTTTCTCACCCTCACCCTCACCCTCTCCCTCTCCCCCCTTCTGCTTATTAAACGGTAAACTCATGCGCTGAAGATCGTTCGCTCGATCTCTGCTGCGTTTAATGCCTGCCGGCTTGGTAAACATTAAAGTATACGGCGCCACTTGGTCGTAAATGCATTCACTATAAAGTCCGGACCGTGCACCCAACGCACTCAAAATCAGAGCAGTATAAGGTTAGGTTCGAGTCGAGTCCGCACTTCGCAGAACAGCGGGACGCATCATAAAACGAGGAACTGCGCGGAATACTAGTGGCTTCGAAACAGTTCTTGTCCGTGACAGCGCTGCGATAGGCTTGGCGCGATATGCCCCTCACGATTCACCGCTCGCGTTTCACCCACTGCGTAGTGCATCACTCATCTACTCTCCATCCTTTACAAAGAAAACGCACGCACGCACGCGGAGAGAGAGAGAGAGAGAGAGAGAGAGAGAGAGAGAGAGAGAGAGAGAGAAAGAGAGGGGGGGGGGGTGGTATCTTAGGAGGAAACACAGACACGTTTTACGTAGAGCTGTGATATTTATGCAGAGATTCATACAGAAATATGCTCTCTTGGGAATTGTTTGCGAGGTAATAATATTTGAAACTAGCTTCATTTTTTTTAAAACTGACATCTTGTCAAGGATATATACTACCTGCCCAACAAAATATAATCATAATTTCTGGATTGCACGAGCTGGAAAAGTTGGAACAATTTAGTTTAAAAATACGAGGGTCACTCCAAAACAAATGCACACAACTTTCTTTAAAATACGCCTATTATTCTATATGTTTGAAAGTTTTACAGTGTGTAGATACATCCTTCAGGTACAATATTTTCATTTCTCCACATAATTTCCATCCCTCTCAACTGCCTTACGCCATCTTGAACCAGCACGGTAAAATTCTGGACCAACCTGTTGGAGCCACTATTTGGCAGCGTGCACAAGGGAGTTATCATCTTAGACATCTACATCCATACTCCGCAAGCCACCTGACGGTGTGTGCCGGAGGGTACCTTGAGTACCTCTATCGGTTCTCCCTTCTATTCCAGTCTCGTATTGTTCGTGGAAAGAAGGATTATCGGTATGCCTCTGTGTGGGCTCTAATCTCTCTGATTTTATCCTCTGGTCTCTTCGCGAGATATACGTAGGAGGGAGCAATATACTGCTTGACTCTTCGGTGAAGGTATCTTCTCGAAACTTTTAACAAAAGCCCGTACCGAGCTACTGAGCGTCTCTCCTGCAGAGTCTTCCACTGGAGTTTATCTATCATCTGCGTAACGCTTTCGCGATTACTAAATGATCCTGTAACGAAGCGCGCTGCTCTCCGTTGGATCTTCTCTATCTCTTCTATCAACCCTATCTGGTACGGATCCCACACTGCTGAGCAGTATTCAAGCAGTGGGCGAACAAGCGTACTGTAACCTACTTCCTTTGTTTTCGGATTGCATTTCCTTAGGATTCTTCCAATGGATCTCAGTCTGGCATCTGCTTCACCGACGATCAACTTTATATGATCATTCCATTTTAAATCACTCCTAATGCGTACTCCCAGATAATTTATGGAATTAACTGCTTCCAGTTGCTGACCTGCTATTTTGTAGCTAAATGACAAAGGATCTATCTTTCTGGGTATTCGCAGCACATTACACTTGTCTACATTGAGATTCAATTGCCATTCCCTGCACCATGCGTCAATTCGCTGCAGATCTTCCTGCATTTCAGTACAATTTTCCATTGTTACAACCTCTCGATACACCACAGCATCATCTGCAAAAAGCGTCAGTGAACTTCCGATGTCATCCACCAGGTCATTTATGTATATTGTGAATAGCAACGGTCCTATGACACTCCCCTGCGGCACACCTGAAATCACTCTTGCTTCGGAAGACTTCTCTCCATTGAGAATGATATGCTGCGTTCTGTTATCTAGGAACTCCTCAATCCAATCACACAATTGGTCTGATAGTCCATATGCTCTTACTTTGTTCATTAAACGACTGTGGGGAACTGTATCGAACGCTTTGCGGAAGTCAAGAAACACGGCATCTACCTGGGAACCCGTGTCTATGGCCCTCAGAGTCTCGTGGACGAATAGCGCGAGCTGGGTTTCACACGATCGTCTTTTTCGAAGCCCATGCTGATTCCTACAGAGTAGATTTCTTGTGTCCAGAAAAGTCATTATACTCGAACATAATACGTGTTCCAAAATTCTACAACTGATTGACGTTAGAGATATAGGTCTATAGTTCTGTACATCTGTTCGATGTCCCTTCTTGAAAACGGGGATGCCCTGTGCCCTTTTCCAATCCTTTGGAACGCTACGCTCTTCTAGAGACCTACGGTACACCGCTGCAAGAAGGGGGGCAAGTTCCTTCGCGTACTCACTGTAAAATTGAACTGGTATCCCATCGGGTCCAGCGGCCTTTTCTCTTTTGAGCGATTTTAATTGTTTCTCTGTCCCTCTGTCGTCTATTTCTATATCTACCATTTTGTCATCTGTGCGACAATCTAGAGAAGGAACTACAGTGCAGTCTTCCTCTGTGAAACAGCTTTGGAAAAAGACATTTAGTATTTTGGCCTTTAGTCTGTCATCCTCTGTCTCAGTACCATTTTGGTCACAGAGTGTCTGGACATTTTGTTTTGATCCACCTACTGTTTTGACATAAGACCAAAACTAATGAGGATTTTCTGCCAAGTCAGTACATAGAACTTTACTTTGGAATTCGTTGAGCGCCTCTCGCATAGCCCTCCTCACATTACATTTAGCTTCGTGTAATTTTTGTTTGTCTGTAAGGCTTTGGCTATGTTTGTTTGCTGTGAAGCTCCTTTTGCTTCCGCAGCAGTTTTCTAACTCGTTTGTTGTACCACGGTGGCTCTTTTCCATCTCTTACGATCTTGCTTGGCACATACTCATCTAACGCATATTGTACGATGGTTTTGAACTTTGTCCACTGATCCTCAACACTATCTGTACTTGAGACAAAACTTTTGTGTTGAGCCGTCAGGTATTCTGTAATCGGCTTTTTGTCACTTTTGCTAAACAGAAAAATCTTCCTACCTTTTTTAATATTTCTATTTACGGCTGAAATAATCGAGGCCGTAACCGCTTTATGATCGCTGATTCCCTGTTCTGCGTTAACTGTTTCAAATAGTTCGGGTCTGTTTGTCACCAGAAGGTCTAATATGTTATCGCCACGAGCCGGTTCTCTGTTTAACTGTTCAAGGTAGTTTTTACATAAAGCACTTTAAAAAATTTCACTGGATTCTTTGTCCCTGCCACCCGTTATGAACGTTTGCGTCTCCCAGTCTGTATCCGGCAAATTAAAATCTCCACCCAGAACTATAACATGGTGGGGAAATCTACTGGAAATATTTTCCAAATTGTCCTTCAGGTGCTCGGCCACAACAGCTGCTGAGCCAGGGGGCCTATAGAGACATCCAATTACCATGTCTGAACCTGCTTTAACGGTGACCTTCACCCAAATCATTTCACATTTCGGATCTCCGTCAATTTCCTTCGATATTATTGCACTTCTTATCGCTATAAACACGCCTCCCCCTTCACTGTCCAGCCTGTCTCTGCGGTATACATTCCAATCTGAGTTTAGGATTTCATTACTGTTTACGTCTGGTTTCAGCCAACTTTCTGTCCCTAGTACTATATGGGCGTTGTGACCGTTTATTAATGGGAGCAGTTCTGGGACCTTTCTATAGACGCTCCTGCAGTTTACTATTAGCACATTAATACTGTTATTCCCTGTTGCATTTTGCCTACTCCTACCTTGTCGCGTCTCAGGAGGCGTCTTGTCGGGCCTAGGGAGGGAATTCTCTAACCTAAAAAAACCCCATGTGCACTCCACACGTACTCGGCTACCCTTGTAGCCGCTTCCGGCGTGTAGTGCACGCCTGACCTATTCAGGGGGACCCTACATTTCTCCACCCGATAGCGGAGGTCGAGAAATTTGCACCCCAGATCTCCGCAGAATCGTCTGAGCCTCTGCTTTAGCCTTCTACTCGGCTCCAAACCAGAGGACCGCGATCGGTTCTGGGAACGATACTACAAATAGTTAGCTCTGATTCCACCCCGCGAGCGAGGCTTTTCGCCTTCATCAATTCCGCCAACCGCCTGTACGAACTGAGGATGCCTCTGAACCCAGACGGCAGGAGTCATTGGTGCCGACATGAGCAACAATTTGCAGTCGGGTGCACCCAGTGCTCTCTATCGCCGCCGGTAGGGCCTCCTCCACATCTCGGATGAGACCCCCGGCAAGCAAGACAGAGTGAACACTGGCCTTCTTCCCCGACCTTTCCGCTATTTCCCTAAGGGGCTCCATCACCCACCTAACGTTGGAGCTCCCAATAACTAATAAACGCCTCCCCCCGTGTGCCTGCTCGGACCTTGCTGAAGGAGCAGCGACATGTCCACTCACAGGCAGAGCGGGCGATGCCACACGGCCAGCCTCCACATTGACCCTCCGCCTCGTGCGCCGCGAACGCCGCTGAACCCGCCACTCCCCTTGGGGAGAGGGTGGCCCAACCGCGCCCGGTACCCGCGAAGATGTCTCGACAGCAGGGACTGTGGGTGAAGCATGTAACACGTGGGGTGCACCATGCGACGCACCAGTCTCCCCACTGCCGCTACACTCAGAGGCAGGAGCCTGAAGACGGCTGACCGCGCCATCAACACGCTCAGCTGTTCGCGAACAGTGGCCAGCTCCTCCTGCGTCCGTACACAGCAGTCACACATCCTATCCATCCTAAGGAATCATTTTACTAAAGAGAGTTAATCAACTTTTAACTAGACTGCTAATTCACTAAAGGCTGCTGATTGTTGACTAAACTGTGATTGCTAGCCACTTCTTGTAGAAAACAATGAAAATAGCACTACCTGTCTCTGGACTGTATTGAAAACAAACACTAGCACTACTGGCACTATGGTTGACTAAAGGGACTCTCTCTGACTGTATTCAAAACAAACACGATATCTATGGAACACTATTAATAGCACTCGACAATTAAAGCTTCCTAAAAGCAAAAACTCACGGAAGAAGAAGTGACAAGTAAGAAAAATACAGTTAATACCTAAATTAAGGTAGCTAGCTGCACAGCAGACGTGAAGCAGACGACGGTTAGGACGATCTTGTTCCTCGAAGAGAGTCTTTCAGTTTCCCAAAGAGATGATAGTCACATGGAACCAAGTCAGGACTGTAAGGCGGGTGTTTGAGTTGCCCTTTCGCACTGACCCATTCAGCCCAGCCCACTGTCAGCTGTCGGTATTTCTTTGTGTCTCACTCCCATTGTCTCCTGTTTCACAGCCACAGTCTCCTTCGTTCTATCGTACTACTACAGTCTCCTCTCGTTGTCGTTCTCTCCCTGTTGCTGTGTGTCTTACTGCTAATATTTCATTCATTCATTCCTACTGCTGCTCTCTCTTCTCACTGTCTCTGGCTCTGTCTCTGTATTTCTCTTTGTAGCTGTCATTGTCATATATTCTGTCTATCATCATTACTGGTTCTGACCAACTTTCATTTTCTCCGCTTTATTTCCCTCCCACCTCTCCAACCACCCTCCTGGCACTGTTCTCCTTCACTCTTTCTCTGTCACTGTTGTGACACTGTGAGCTGCAGCGTGAGAATTATTGAATTATATGAAATGAAATCGTCGTAACTTCTGAACTGTTTGCGCCGGGACGTCCAAGTAGCACGGTTAGCCGCGGGGCATGATGGGAGTTAGTATTCGCTGTATGGTTTGATTTAGCGACGAAGCCCACATTCATTTGAATGAGTTCGTCAATAAGCAAAACTGGCGCATGTAGGGGACTGAGAATCCGCATTTCGCGATCGAGAGGTCACCCTCAGTGGGTGACTGTGTGCCGTGCAACGTCCAGTCACGGAATAATCGGTGTGATACTACCTGATGGGACGGTGACTACCAAACGGTACGTGAAGGTTTTGGAAGATGACTTCATTCACATTATCCAAAGTGACACTGATTAATGGTACCACCGTTAAGTCCCATCAAGGTCACCATAGAGCACAACAAATTAGAGATGGGCAAAACTGTTCTTTTCAGAGATTGGATCAGAACTGTTCACTCCCTGAAATGAATTAGCTCTTTTTCATGACTCACCACTCATTTACAATATAAAATAAATGGAAGGCACATTGCCCTTTAAACTTGGTTTATTCCAGTACTATACCTGTATTTTGATCTTATTTGATCCTATTTTGAAGTAACACAGATAATGAGTAAGAATTTTGTATTGTTTATTGAAATTTCCACTATATGACAAAGTTTTTGATTATTGATTTATTTTGCACTATCGTGGTTTTTTGGGTGATCGGAAAATGTTGTAACTTGAGATTTACATTAACAATATATTTGGCTATAACGTATTAAAATTTCATTAACCTCATACAAATACATCGCAAGTCATATATTTTTAAAGTGAACGTTTCCTTTCGAAGACGCCTAAAATCGCAAAATCCGTACCAGAATAAGAAAAAAAAGTATAAATTTGACTGTAAAACGAAAGTGCTGCATATAGCCTTACGCAGAATAAAACAAGGAAAATATTGGTGTATCACATTTTGCGATACGTTTATCGGTTCGCTCGTAATTAAAGCGTAAATTCGAGTGTCTATAATAAAAATCCTATAGTAAGAGGAGTCATCAGGAACCTAATCTAATCAGTTTAAACAAATAAAAATAAAATAAAAACAATTGATGTATACATAACATAATAATGTAATATACATAGCGGCATTACTACGAAGAACAATATCCAGTGGGGACGAACTCCGATGCAGAGGCGCTGAGTCGAGCAGGTCGAGCCGCGAGCTGTATTACTGCGTGAGCTGAGACCGCAGAGACCACAGTGACACCTGAGTCGCTTTGCTCGACGCTCTGGCTAGAGTCGAGACGGTGGGGCGAGCGTTGAGCGGGCGAGTTCCGAGGGAGGGGGTAGCGGTGAACTCACCCGCTCCGAGACAAATAGTTCGTGCCCTTGCGAGCGGGTTTTTGCAAGTAGTTGCTATGTTATCCGCTAGGTGGCTCTCTGTCCTGTTGCTCGCATCAACTGCCCAGAGGGCAGGACGTGCGACTGAAACGATCGCCGACAGAGTGCGATGCGAAGTTACGCTACTGCGCGGCAGACGACGCACAGAGACGCCACGGCATATGTCAAACACAAAATCCAATGGGGCACTGCACAATGCAGGCAGCCAAGGTAGAAGCAGGGCAGAGGCCGGCGCTGGCTGTGTTGTGTGGCGTGCACTGTGCTGTGACCAGCAGAGGCGCTGCTGGTATGCTCCGTCTCTCTCTCTCTCTCTCTCTCTCTCTCTCTCTCTCTCTGCCGTGGGAAACGTTTGGAGCTACCGTTCTTTTTTTCTGAATCACTGATTGTTCACTCCTTTGAAAGATTGAACTCTATGAATTAGTTCAAGAGCGGATCGCCCATCTCTACAACAAATGCAAAACGAAGCATCCGATTTGCTGCTTTTGCCGAAGCAGCATGAAGTGTGTAATATTCATACTTCGACCCTGTACTGTACAATAGTGATTCCGAAGCGATGCTCCTGTGGAACACACAAATAGTCCCTAGACCAAGGGCTATCCAGAACACTTGACCATACCTTTTTATCGCCAATAGAACAGAAGGTATGAGCACTGGAAAATCCCGTTTTTACGATCGGCGTTTTAGAACCTATTAGGTAAATCGAAGAAAGACGAAAGTAATGAGAAGTAGCAGAAATAAGAACAGGGAGAAACTTATCATCAAGATTGATTGTCACATAGTAGATGAAGTTAAGAACTTCTGCTACCTAGGCAGCAAAATAACGATTGACGGACGGAGCAAGGAGGACATCAAAAGCAGACCAGCACTAGCAAAATGGCATTCTTGGGCAAGACAAGTCTTATAGTGTCAAACATAGAACCCCAGTTAACAAACGACGGAGAGGCTCCGTCCCCGCCGCAGCCGCAGTGGTGCACAACCCCACGACGACTACCGCATTCCACTTCACCCCTCTGCCGCCCCACACTGAACCCAGGGTTATTGTGCGTTTCGGCCCCCGGTGGACGCCCCCAGGCAACGTCTCACACCACACGAGTGTAAGCCCTATGTTTGCATGGTAGAGTAATGCTGGTGTGCGCGTACGTGGAAAACACCTGACACGTTCCACATCATTACGAAGTGTCGTATTCATGATCTATGGGACAAGTACAACTCTAATCTAATCTAACTTGTTTTCGCAGCAATCGCCAACACAGTGTAGCTGACGCGGAATAAGGAGAACCAGCCCGTATTCGCCGAGGCAGATGGAAAACCGCCTAAAAACCACCCACAGATTGGTCTGCTCACCGGGCGGATTCGTGTCGGCGACCAGGCGCTGCTGCCCGCTCCGGAAAGCGGCGCGTAGACCGATCGGCTAACCGGGCGGGCTAACATAGGCCTTAATTTGAGTTAGACATTTCTGAGAACGTACATTTGGAGCGCCGCATTGTACTGTAGTGAAACATGGACTGCGGAAAAATCGGAACAGAAGAGAATCGAACACTGAGAAGCAAAAAACAAATGGCTCTCAGCACTATGGGACTTAACTGCCGAGGTCATGAGTCCCGTAGAACTTAGAACTACTTAAACCTAACTAACCTAAGGACATCACACACATCCATGCCGAGGCAGGATTCGAACCTGCGACCGTAGCAGTCGCGCGGTTCCGGACGGAAGCGCCTAGAACCGCTCGACCACCGCGGTCGGCACTGACAAGCAGAAGGGACAATATGATAGGACGTATGTTAAGACATGAGGGAATGACTTCCACGGTTCTAGAGGGAGCTGTAGAGGGCGGAAGTTGTAGAGGAAGACAGGGATTGGAGTACATCCAGCAAATAAGTGTTACTCTTAGATGAAGAGGTTGGCACAGGAGGCATCAAACTAGTCAGAAGACTGCTGACAAAACAAAACGTGGCGTACGCTGTCGTATTAGATGAGCACGATCTTTGGACCTTGTACCCCGAACCAACGACTGGCTCTCGCTCAGTTCGCCACGCGGATGCCGTGCTCTGCTGGTGACCCTGACCTGGCCAAGTCGGCTGTCCTACGGTGCGGCCGCTGCCCCGCGCTCTAGGTGGCTGTCTGACTGGCTGACTGCTGTGTGTGTCGCTTGGCAGGTGCGGCGCGTGGAGCACGGCCACAAGCGGGTGCTGGGCGAGCTGAACCTGTCCGTGGAGGCGATGCTGATGCCGCCGTCGGTGGCGCCGCCGGCCGACCTGCTGGACGAGCTGCTGGCCGTCGGGCCCACCGACGACCTGCTGACGCCCGCCTCGCCCACGCACTCGCACTCGCAGGCGCACGAGGCCGACTCGGGGCTCGGCTCCTACTACAGCGGCGCCTCCTCGTCGCGCTCCTCCGCCTCCTTCCCCCGCCCGCCCCCGCAGCAGCAGCAGCAGCAGCAGGGCGGCTTCTGGAAGCGTCGCGGCTGGAAGCGCATCGCAGGGCTCGCCGCCGGAAAGAGTGAGTACCGCCGGTCTGTCTATATTACAGGCGCTGAACCGCGAATTTACTTTCACAACCTTTTCTTAAGAATTTACTTCATTTACTAGCGATTCAACAAGAACATTAACACATTCAATCACACTATGTAAGCGTGGAAGTAGTTGCCAGTGGGCAACTGATGAAAACAAATTAGTTTCAATAAATGGAAATTTTATTCCTAAAAGCTTTTTTTCTAAACAGATTTAAAATTATAATCAGAAAGCACCCTCTATAAAGGGTGTTACAAAAAGGTACGACCAAACTTTCAGGAAACATTCCTCACACACAAATAAAGAAAACATGTTATGTGGACATGTGTCCGGAAACGCTTAATTTCCATGTTAGAGCTCATTTTAGTTTCGTCAGTATGTACTGTACTTTCTCGAGTCGCCGCCATGATTTCATACGGGATACTCTACCTGTGCTGCTAGAACATGTGCCTTTACAAGTACGACACAACATGTGGTTCATGCACGATGTGTAACACCCTGTATTACAGGGGGTGAACCGTCAATTTACTTTCAAAACCTTTTCTTACAAGGAAACCTCCCCATCGCACCCCCCTCAGATTTAGTTATAAGTTGGCACAGTGGATAGGCCTTGAAAAACTGAACACAGATCAATCGAGAGAACAGGAACAAGTGGTGTGGAACTATAAAAAATAAGCAAAATATAGAAACTGAGGAGTCCACGCGCAAGATAAGCAACATCAAGGATCGTGTGAGGTCAAGAGCGCCGTGGTCCTTTGGTTAGTGTGAGCAGCTGCGGTACGAGAGGTCCATGGTTCAAGTCTGCCCTCGAGTAAAAAGTTTAATTTTTCATTTGCAGACAATTATCAAAGTCCAGCCACTCACACATAATCAACTTACCTCTCCAAAATTCCAGGACATGTTCAGATTTGCTTGGACATATGCAGGATTTGACGATCTACACACGGAAAAATTTGAAAACGTTAAAAACATATGTTTTGACAGAGCACAGGGAAAACTGTGCGACTGTGAAACTGTTGCATTCATTTTTTGCAGTTTATGTGACAAACTCTTACGTTTTCATGACTTTTTTGGGAGTGTTTATCACATCCACAAGAAAACCTAAGTCGGACAAGGTAGAAGAATCTTTTTACCCATTCACCAAGTGTACAAGTTAGGTGGGTCGACAACATATTCCTGCCATGTGACGCACATGCCGTCACCAGTGTCGTATAGAATATATGAGACGTGTTTTCCTGTGGAGGAATCGGTTGACCTATGACCTTGCGATCAAATGTTTTCGGTTCCCATACTTTTCGTATGTCCGTCCTTGTGGTTGGAGACCAGGGGGACTTGGGCCATTCACTTGTGTAAGAAAATGAAACACATACATCTTGTGGTGTAGTTCGTGTTGTGTCCGTGCTTGCTACGAAAATAGGATGAGAAGTTCCGCCTTCTGTAAGACACATCTTTTTGTTTCACCCATACATGTTTCAGCACTTTTGTGCTATCGTCAGTGGGTTTAATTTTTAACTGTAAAATTGCATTATGTCAAAGTTCCATTTCTAGCTTAATTGGCGAAAAGTGGGTGTTACCACCAGTTAACATACCTTACATGAGAACGCAGCATGTCATTCTCAATGGAGAGAAGTCTTCCGAAGCAAGAGTGATTTCAGGTGTGCCAAGTGTCATAGGACCGTTGCTATTCACAATATACATAAATGACCTGGTGGATAACATCGGAAGTGCACTGAGGCTTTTTGCGGAAGATGCTGTGGTACATCGAGAGGTTGTAACAATGGAAAATTGTACTGAAATGCATGAGGATCCGCAACGAATTGACGCATGGTGCAGGGAATGGCAATTGAATCTCAATGTAGACAAGTGTAATGTGCTGTGAATACGTAGAAAGAAAGATCCCTTATCATTTAGTTACAATATAGCAGGTCAGCAACTGGAAGCAGTTAATTCCATAAATTTACTGGGAGTAGGCATTAGGAGTGATTTAAAATGGAATGATGATATAAAGTTGATCATCGGTGAAGCAGGTCCCAGACTGAGAGCCATTGGAAGAATCCTAAGGAAATGCAGTCCAAAAAAAAGAAAGTAGTTTGCAGTACACTTGTTCGCCCACTGCTTTTATATTGCTCACCAGTGTGGGATCCGTACCAGACAGGGTTGATAGAAGAGATAGAGAAGATCCAACGGAGAGCAGCGCGCTTCGTTACGGGATCATTTAGTAATCGCGAAAGCGTTACGGAGACGATAGATAAACTCCAGTGGAAGACTCTGCAGGAGACACGCTCAGTAGCTCGGTACGGGCTTTCGTTCAAGTTTCGCGAACATACCTTCACCGAGGATTCATGCAGTATGTTGCTCCCTCCTATGTGTATCTCGCGAAGAGACCATGAGGATAAAATCAGAGAGATTAGAGCCCACACAGTGGCATACCGAGAATCTTTCTTTCCACGTACAATACGAGACTGGAATAGAAGGGAGAACCGATAGAGGTACTCAAGGTACCCTCCGCGGAATATGGATGTAGTTGTTACTGTTGATTTATTTTGGTAGCTATTCTGCTACACAATATACAACTTGCCATCTACAAACAGCAAAACATAATTGATTTTTCTGTTTGTTATGCATTTACCAACGGAAATGTCTGTCACGTTTTCTGTGTGCAACTTACAGTTTTGAAGTTGTGGTGCGTTCTCCTGTGTTGTTGGCGAAGTAAATAGGCTTAATTCTTAACCTATGGTGGCTTGGCACTGCACTTTCTTAGATTTCTCCAAACATAGGCGGAGTTTTCGCTGCCATTACGCGTTGTTGCGGCTGTGTGGTGTTCATTTGTTTCGTAGCATGTTTTGCCGGGTGAGGCGCGCGGGTTTGATTTGTATTTGGCGTCAGTGGTGTATGGGTTGTGTGGGTTTGCCTGTGTTATTGAGTACAGAAAGAGAGAGCCGTCCTTATGATTTCATTAACTGTAAGGCTACCACTTTCGGTGCTTCAGAGCACAATCTTCAGGGCTTAGTTGATGCCGAGGGAGTTAACACTATCCGTGTACACGAAGCACGTGTGGCCAACATCTGTAACTCGTTTTCGCCGACTACCTGCAACCCCAATGTTTCCAGAATGAGATTTTCACTCTGCAGCAGAGTGTGCGCTGATATGAAACTTCCTGGCAGATTAAAACTGTGTGCCGGACCGAGACTCGAACTCGTGACCTATGCCTTCCGCGGGCAAGTGCTCTACCATCTAAGCTACCCAGGCACGACTCACGTCCCGTCCTCACAGCCTTACATCTGTCAGTACTTCGTCTCCTACCTTCCAAACTTAACAGAAGCTGTCCTGCGAACCTTGCAGAACTAACACTCCTGCCAGCAACACCATTGCTTCGCCTTGCCCGTCACACGCCCCCCTCTGCCCGCACCTTCCTACGCCGTCTGAGTTGCGACAGCGGAAGTAAAGGGCTCGTGGCGCGGACGGAGTGAGTGTCTTGCGAAAACGGGCGATGTGTCTCACCTCTGCCTGCCCGCCTGTGCGAACCATTTCGTTGCGGAAAAGCTGCGGGCGAGTACTGCAAGAAACTCTGAATTGGTGTGCTGCAGGCACGATAAAACTGCCCGTGTTCATTGTTGAGTGATAAACGAAACACACTTAATGTAAAATGTGTGCAGAACTGTTCCTGCAAGACTTTAAAACAGAATGGTTTGGCAAAACCTACAGCAAAGTCTGCAATGCGAAACATACGGTAGTTCCAGTTTTCAAGAAGGTTAGCCGAGTAGATGCGGAAAACTATAGGCCTATATCTCTGACATCGATGTGTTGTAGCATTTTAGAACATGTTTCTGCTCGCGTATCATGCCATTTCGGGAAACCCAGAATCTACTCTGTAGGGATCAACATGGATTCTGGAAACAGCGATCGTGTGAGACCCAACTCGCTTTATTTGTGCATGAGACTCAGCAAACAGAATACAGCACGTTGTTCTCAATGGAGAGACGTCTACAGACGTTAAAGTAACCTCTGGCGTGCCACAGGGGAATGTTATGGGACCATTGCTTTTCACAATATATATAAATGACCTAGTAGATAGTGTCGGAAGTTCGATGCGGCTTTTCGCGGATGATGCTGTAGTATACAGAGAAGTTGCAAGATTAGAAAATCGCAGCGAAACGCAGGAAGATCTGCAGCGGATAGGCACTTGGTGCAGGGAGTGGCAACTGACCCTTAACATAGACAAATGTAATGTATTGCAAATACATAGAAGAAATATCTGGGAGTATGCGTACGGAACAATTTGAAGTGGAATACACCGTTGCAGGCGCTCCTGTCTGTGATGCAGCGTCAAGGGTAGCCGCAGACACGGTCTCCGAGCTGATAGTCCATGCTGCTGCAAACGACGTCGAACTGTTCGTGCAGATGGTTATCATCTTGTAAACGTACCCATCTGTAGAGTCAGCTATTTCTACAATATGATAAGTCCGGTAGGCGATGATGTCTCTGTCGATGAAACTTTCGAGGCCAGGAACATTGGGGACACCAGTACCACCACGCACAATGGCTACAGTAAGCCACCCAGTACCTTGTGCAACATATACTGAAGTTCATTTTGCAACCATGAAATATACATGGACCATCCACAAGTGCTGTTGAAGCAATGTTTTTTATAGCATTTTTCTTCTTGTCAGCGGCAGAAGTCGTTAACTCAATGTTCTCAATTGTTTTGTAAACTGTTCTTCGCGCGCGGCGGCGGTAGCGTCTGTACGTCATCGTAGCGGCGATGAGAACATTGAGTTAACGACTTCTGCCGCTGACAAGAAGAAAAATGCCATAAAAAACATTGCTTCAACAGCACTTGTGTATGGTCCATGTATATTTCATGGTTGCAAAATCAACTTCAGTGTAGACAATAATGATACATTTGCACAAGGTAATGGGTGGCTTACTGTAGCCATGCGGATAAGATGCCTGTCATCTCGACTGCTAGTGATACGAGGCCGTTGGGATCCATCACGGCGCTCCGTATTACCCTCTTGAACCCAGCGATTCCATATTCTGCTAACAGTCACTGGATCTCGACCAACGCGAGCAGCAATGTCGCGATACGATAAACCGCAATCGCGATAGGCTACAATCCGACCTTTATCAAAGTCGGATACGTGATGGTACGCATTTCTCCTCCTTACTCGAGGCAACACAACAACGTTTCACCTGTGCAACGGCGGTCAACTGCTGTTCGTGTATGAGAAATCGGCTGGAAACTTTCCTGATGTCAGCACGTTGTGGGTGTCGCCACCGGCGCCAACCTTGTGAGAATGCTCTGAAAAGCTAGTCATTTGCATATCACAGCATCTTCTTCCTGTCGGTTAAATTTCGCATCTGTATCACGTCATCTTCGTGGTGTAGCAATTTTAATGGCCAGTGTGTAACATAACGAGGTGGCAACACGAAAAAACGGGATGTAAAATAAGAGATGGCACGAGCGTGAGCCACGTACGGCTCCGTATCATGCGAGTTTCGCGCGAGCGATGCTCTAGAGTCTAGGGAATCGTCCTGTTATTCATTTTACTCGATTTAAGGAGCCTTCGGAAAGCCATAAGGACAATTTTTGATTAAAAGTCCCGTTAGCATTCTCAGAGGAAAAAAAGGAGTGGGTGTCGCCATGGCTGTACATGAAGGTGCAGGCGTTGCCTTGCCGTCGGTCGCAGCTCGGCGTGGGAACACTTCGTCTGTATGCGCGAGGCGGTAACCGCCTGTACGCGCTCGGCAATTTCGCGGCGCCAGGCGCCGTTATGCGGCGGACAAACGAACCGGCCAACTGCCAAGCGGCGAGGCTATTGTTTCAGAAGCTGGCCATCAGCCCCCATAAGGGAAACTTCAGTACCTGTTGACCGAGCGCAGTCTCATGCACGGCTTTAAGCGTTTCCTCCCTCCGCTTTGTCTGAAGTAACGAAAGTTTTCGGAGACGCGATTCAGTTGAACTAACTAATTTAAGTGACAGGAATGAAACAGATGTAGACAGCAGTCGTCAGGAAAGGACAATTTCATTTTGTATGAAGATGGCATCGGTTCTTTCGGACATATCGTTAAGGCTAACCGGCTTGATGACGTTCTTCAGTGCGGATGCACACGATTTGCCTGAACTCTTACGGGACTCGTTGGATTGTCTGCCGCGAGTAATGGGTATAATGGCAGGGGCACTATGAATGTAGTGTGTGGACTGTAAGTTGAGAATGTGGGTCTCACGGGGAGCGTGCCGGCGATAAGTCCCTGCAGTCGCACTATCCTCTGTGACCTCGGTGGCTCGAATGGGGTGCCGGCACGGTAACTCAGCGTGTTCGGTCAGAAGGTTAGCTGCCCTCTGTGATTAAAAAAACTGAGTTAAAGGATCAACAACGAACTGAAACGGGTGTCTTTCGACGGCCGCACCGAGCAGATGAAACGCACGAAAACGAACAAAATGAGATTAAAAAAAAATGGATGGAGCGTCTGCCATGTAAGCTGGAGATCCCGGGCTCGAATCCCAGTCGGGGCACACATTTTCAACTGTCCCCGTTGATGTATATCAACGCTCGTCAGCAGCTAATGGTATTGATTTACTTGTAATTTCGCTTCATTTTATGGTGGAAACTGAATCTGTTACTGCATGGGATTCATGCTTCGAAAAAAAAAATACATATGTGCTATAGAGAGTGCTGTATGAGAATATTAGTCCTTTTTTCTACCACACGAGTGAAAATAGTACCGTGGAACCGGCGTCTGGCCGATACTGAAAATCGACTACGTCATTGATTGGAAACCGATGATCAAGTCATTCCCAGCATAACTTGCACAAATATTACTGCAAGATACTTTCAATTACAAGTAATATATGTGAAGGCCGCTTTGCCTTTTGTTCAAAGTCAATTTAATGATTGAACACGCAAGCATTTAAGGGGAGCTCGAACGATGAAAATGACAAAATTAACTTTTTTTGGTTTTCCATTACAAAATTATTTGGAGTTTTCTGAATAAAACAAAACAAGTTTCACCCTTGCAAGTGAATTCTAACGCGCCGCATAAACGTTTGTAGCGACTTGGTGTGTCACCTCTGACGGCGCCGCTCCCTGGCTGCAAGCAGGGTATCTTTGCGGAATTAGTGTTTTGTTTTCCAACGTTGTCTGTCTTTATCTCTGTGACAAGTGACTGTTCATAGCGGTAAACATAAACGCTATACCGTATGTGTTGACTTGTGGAGTTTGCTCTGTGTTGTTTAGCTGTTCAGTTTTGCGCATTTGACGAATTTTGCTTGTACCTGTTTTACGTATTTGGTTTGTGGATATCAATATGCCCCGTTTCAGCAGTCGAGTGTTTAAGAAAAGGCACAATGAGTGGATGAAGAAATCTTTTGTTGTTTCGAAGGGAGATGATGATCAGACTGCTTCACCAACAACTCCAAATGAATGTGATAGAACTTCTTCCAGCCAGAAACTTTGTGACAGCAAATAAAAATTTGAAAACTATGAAAGTGACAGCAATGATGTGAATGAAGTAATTAACATTTCCTTGCTCTGTAATATTTTGAGACATAACGTATTATGCTGCAGAAGTTTCGTTTTCTAATTCTAACAGTATTCCTCGTAGTGGTAATAATGGAAAGAAGGTCTATGATATAAATGTTCGACTAGTGTATGGCTTGCGTTGCATTGGCAAGAGCAGTTCTGCAGGGACAACGGTATGTGGAATTATGAACTTGGCAAAACCACCAACCAAGTTTGCATTTTATAATGAATTGGTGAGATGTTCTGCTGAAGATATCGCTCAAGCAATGAAGAAAGCAGTTGAAGAAGCTGTGACAGATAATGGGAATTGTAGAGATTTAACTGTTGCTTGAGATTGATCATGGCAACGTAGAGGTCATAAATCTATAAATGGAGCTGTGACAGCTACCAGTGGAGACAGTTGCAAAGTAATTCGTGTTGCTATTCTCTCAAAACATTGTAGCTGTAAGGGCAATACCAAGGACGAACATGGTGAAAGTTGTGAAGCAAATTTTCACGGCCCGAGTGGACCGATGGAAGTATAGGGAGTGAAAGCAAGTTGTTCCAGATCACAGGAGTGGCACAACGTACGATACACTAACTATCTAGGAGATGGTTATTCTAAGGGATATAAAGCTGTAGAGGAACTCAAACCTTATGACAATGAAATACACATTAAAAAACAGGAGTGCATTGGACATGTGCAGAAGCGCATGGGGTCTCGCTTGCGCAAACTAAAGCAGACATTAGGATCTCAGAAGCTTAGTGATGGTAAGACCCTTGTAGGAAGAGGAATATTGACAGATGAAGCAATTGATGGATTGCAGAGGTATTATGGGTGTGCAATTAGGCAAAATACAAGAAGCATTGAGTATATGAGGGGAGAGAGAGAAAAAAAAGGCTCTGAGCACTATGGGACTTAACTTCTGAGGTCATCAGTCCCTTAGAATGTAGAACTACTTAAACCCAACCAGCCTAAGGACATCACACACATCCATACCCGAGGCAGGATTCGAACCTGCAACCGTAGCGGTCGCGCGGTTCCAGACTGTAGCGCCTAGAACCGCTCGGCCACACCGGCCGGCATGAGGAGAGCAGTATGGGCTTTATTTTTTCATACTGCATCAACAAATGATCACCCACAACATGCACTGTGCCCCACAGGTATGACTCATGATATAAGTACCGATCAGGAAAGGAATATGCCCATAAAAACAGTTTGTCAAATGCTGTAATTGATGTAATTAAGCCCATATTCAGAGAGTCCTCACAGCCAAGTTTATTGGAAAAGTGTTTACGTGGGAAAACACAAAATCCAAATGAGAGTGTAAATAATTTAATTTGGATTAGGATTCCCAAAAGAGTATTTGTACATATAAAAACATTGCGTTTTGGAGTGTATGATGTAGTGGCAACATACAATGAAGGAAACATGATCAAATGTGATGTGCTGAAACGTTTAGGTCTCCAACCAGGAGACAACACCATTTCCACAATGCACCTAATTGATGAAGAAAGACAAAGAGGTGCAGGGAGAAGAGACAAAAGCCTACAACATGCAGCAAAAGGGAAGAAAAGACCAGTGAAAAGGAAACTAACACTGGAAAAAGAAGAGTATGCTGATAATACATCATATGGTGCGGGAACGTATTAAAAAACTTTGGAAACCGTTTCCCGTAACTTTACAATTTTCACCTTTGAGGAATATTTCCTCAAAAACTGCTAACGGTATATCAATGAAATTTATACACAATGTTGGTTACTTCTTTTACTTCATTTTTTAACAAATTGTAAAAAAAATATTGTATAGTTCAAGAGTTATTGAAGAAAAAACTGCAACATTTTAGAGAGAAAAAATAAACATCTGTTTAAAAAAATTGTAAAACAAAAACTAATAAATATTTCTTAACATGGCATTACAACTTTGCATAGAAATATTCACTGAACATGTAGTCCAAATTTCAGAGCAATACGTTTATTGGTTTTAGAGAAAATGTTCCTTCTATTTGCTAAAATTAACATGGAGGAGATTGATCGTTCCGGCTCCCCTTAATTCGACAGATGAAGTCGGTCGTATTCTTGATGTGGTGCTCACAATGACCGACCTGCGTACTAAGGAGGCTGGCCAGATGTTCAGCTAGTCTACGTCGGCGATGGTGCTTACGATGCGACGTAGAGGAGTGCGCTCCTTATGCAATCGTGTAGTCTGTCCTGGATTTTATCGGCAAGCGATAATGTGTTTCATAGGTACGGAAAAAAAAACATTCAGAGGCTGAATTTGTTCAGTGGTTTCAGATGGTATGAATTACAACGTCACACATTTTTCAGGAGGGACAGTTTGCTCTTGATTTTTTATACGCAGACCAGGAATCATGCAAAAGCAAGTTATTTTTACCATCAACAAGTTATTTTTTACCAGCAGTTGGCCAAAAGCAGTGCTCTTGCCATAGTTGCAATCCACTAAACCGCCAGTTTCCCCTCTTGTTTGCTGTGACGTAAAATGGTCTGCTGCTCTTGTAAGATCACGCACACGAGAAAGTATCATAGGGTGGGATGGGGGGCAGCATAATAAATAACTTTGTGCCAATTAACCAGGCAGATCAACAGTAGGCAAAATTGTACACGAATGCTTTAAGGCATTGGTGTTAGTTGATCATGATACAACTCTCTTGGTATCTCAGATTTCCAGTGTTTCTTTCACATGCATTTCTCTCCAAATCCGGTTTAGTCGTAGTTCATAACAAATTCCTTACTGAACTATGAGATAAGGTTGTTTATCTCGTTTAGAGATTTTCTCGTTGATTCCGCAGCTTGCTGTGCATCTTCAAGTTGACGCTTTGAAATTTCGTTATTTTATGTCTTCCAATCCTGTAGCTCTGTTCGAGGTTACGCAGCTGCTTCCCTTGACATCACTATAATGCGTGTCGCGCGCAGTTTGATGTGCATAACGTATTAGGTCATTATCATCCATATCCTGTAAATTGTATCAAGCATCCTTGAAAAGTGCAAACACCAGTTTTTGTAACGGGTGCGCCTTTTTCTTTTACTATGCTGTGGATAATCTTCCGTTTACGTAATTATTTTTAGTACCCGCTCTGTGGACAACGATTGTTCTTTACTGTGTTTCACTGGACGTGGGATTTGTGGCTCCTCGTCCCTGTCCGACAAGGATGGTGAACTACGTGGTTCGGCACTTGCTTCAGTATCACTTTCACTTGTTAAGCACGTATCGTCATTATTATAATCTTCATGTACATTGTCTGCATAGTCGGGCGTACACATCATACATACCACCGACTCATCTTGCAGAAACGTTAATATTTCGTTTGCCACGTCTTTCACACTCTGTCAAATTCCTTGTTCCTTTTGACGAAATATAAATTTCGGCAACTGTTGTAGGAGATATTTGCCATTGCTCTGCTTTGGCACTGTTGAGAGTTGCTCGCCACTGAGCATTTCCACGACGCTCCGTAGCCTCGTGCCGTGCTCACCGTTGGATACATGCAGTCCCGCCCCCTGTTGTCATTAGCAGCCAGTATTGGGTTGCGTGGTAGCCAATATGTGGGGCGTCGAATGGCGTAAACATCACTGCCTTTTGCGACCTCGCACTCGAGGGGTTCTTCGTAAGCAGTAGAGTATTTGAGAATTAGAATAAAATACCAGTAACTGTTGTACTTTTTTAATTTTAAAAACTATATCCGGTGGTATGTGTCAGGCGTTCAGAGGACACAGAACGGTTCAACGGACTTTTGGCATTAATTAAGGAGCACCAACCTTCTTCTGTTTATTCCACTGACAAAATTTTGAAAGAAAGTGGTTCCCTACCTACTGCTGCGATACCATTAGAACTAAATCCCGTACAACTGGTCTGGAATTTTGCAGAGAATAAGATTCACAGTCGTAGTAAGTCAAGCATCTCGCACTCGAAAACCAGAAAAAGTAACGGCTGGTACTTTTGCTACTAATGAATACACGACAGGTGTCATCATGATGACTGGTGATAGTCTTTGGACGTAGTGCTACTTCGGTGACTTGCGCGTGATATTTTATATTCGAGTAGCTTTTCAGTTGCACTCATAAGGCTGAGTAGACCCCCCTTCCAGACATAAAAAAAAAAAAAAAAAAAACGAGCGAGGTGACGCAGTGGTTAGCACACTGGACTTGCATTCGACGGTTCCAACCCGCGTGCGGCCATCCTGATTTAGCTTTTCCGTGGATTCTCTAAATCGCCTCAGGCAAATTGGTTCCTTTGCAAGGCCACGGCCGATTTCCTTCCCTAATCCGGTGGGACCGATGACCTCCCTGTTTGGTCCCCTCTCCCAAATCAACCAGTCAGTCGATTAACCAACGAACCACAAAAATTTGAAATGGTCTCCAGTATCTTATCGACCCTAGCCAAGAACGCTAGCCACTAAACCTCACGGTTAGTTCGTATTCGCTATTGTTTTATCACAATTTACTGTTTTAGTATTAGAAGACATGAAAGTTGAACTCTCTGTTACGGTGTTCTAAGTCAAGTTCGAAACTAAACAAGGAGCTATATAGAAGTATTCTCTAGTCTATAATAACTTAAGGATGGGAGTGCTGCGAGCCTGCTGGAAAAAAAATAAACGTATTGAGAGTTGTAGAGTTATACATACGGGAAAGACGCACACTGACGAAAGCATCAGAGATAAAACAGCCTGTAACCTCCCCCTCACTTATCGACCTTAATGACAGTGAAAAATTAAACCGCGTGTACCTAATGGAAATCTGGGAAAAGCAATCGTCACCGAAGTTAATCTGTCGGTAAAGAGGGAGGAAAGGGCTACATCTAAATGCAAGGAAAAATGCAAATGAAACTGGTGGAAATTAATTTTGAAAAGGGGTAAAGTTAATAAAGAAAGTAAATGTGCGGCCGTTACGTGAACAATTAACTAGCGGTAATTAGATATTTGAGATTTGGGGAAAATTACGGTCGCCAGTCCTAAGGACAATTACTATAGTAACTGAAAAAGAAAGGTTATTACACATATAATTAGCACTAGAAGCGTGGCAACTGAAGGTTGACACGTGTAGTGTGAAAACTGAAAGTTTGTCAGAAGTAATAAATTTCGCTACACTCTGACTTAATTTAGCAACAGAATTAATAAAACCGGAAAATCGAAAGTTAATTTAGTGACTAAAGTTTAGTGAGCTTTCTTTCTGAAGCACATCGAAATTCAGTAAAATACGGTTAGTCTTGGACTACCTCAACAATAATTTCAAAAGCTACTTGAATCTACGCAATTTAGAAATAAGAGATTTAACTTTGAACTTGAATTAAATGATTCTGAACAATTAACAATAGTAAAATTTAGTACGTACCAAGCTGAGCTGCAGTCACAGGTAAGCTAAAATACGGTAACAAAACTCGCATTCTTAATTTGTGCTTGTGTAATCGCAATATTGTAGCCAGCTATGAATACCTTAACTGAACTTTGAAATTAAAGCAGTGAAATCGAATGATGCTGCCGTTTGAATTTCAACGACACTCGGGTTCATTTCGGAAAAGGAAGGGACCCTGCTTGGTAATGCAATTGGGACAATGAGCAACAAAGGTTCATGCTAAGTTTCTGTAATTTTGTGGTGCAACAGTTTGAAAAGATGAGGTCTGCCATACAGTTCTAAAACTTTACGTGCGTCCAGTCTTCCTTGTTGGTGGATTGAAGATTTGAAGCCGTCGATCGAGGAGGTGGCGACAGTCACTCATTGTCGGCCGTCGCTGTTGCAGAAGCTGGATGTTGGCGCGCCTTCTTCTCGACACGGTCACCAGGCGAAACGGGCTCTTGATGTGCGCCAGCTAATGCTTCCCGTCCGCGACACCGTGTCAGAAACCATCATAGCAAGTCGAGCGCAATTACATGCTGCCCAACCCCGAAAGCGCGGCAACTCGCGGGAGCGTCACACAACACACCTGCTCCACCGCCCTACTCCAGCTAGACTCCCTCTGCCCGCGCTCCAAGCTACCAAAGATCCTAAACACTTTGGTTCTCGACACGACCTATCGATGTATTCGTTCGATAGCATAGTTTTTCCTAGGCCAGACCCAGCGTATAAATACAAATAATATTCTCAAAACAAATCAACATAAATGCATAAATATATATATATACAAACAGTAAAACAGTGACAATATATAAAGACACAGAAATGTCATATCTTCAGGTAACAAAATAAGGAAAAAAATTTATAGTGCAGCAGATGGAAACAGGAGGATATGCATTTCCGGCGTTACAAGAGGAACGGAAGCTCGGCCGGCATGGATGTACAATGTGAATGATACAGCCAAATATCATCTTGATGTACCATCGTCAGGGAAGAAAGAGAAGAGGAAGACCGGAGACTGCCTTGTTAGGTGGGGTGAATTAGGCCATGAGAAAAAGAGAGGCGGCATTGTAAGATAGAAAGGGATGGCGACAGATATGTGGGATGCGGCGACAGCTGTGCAGCCGTACCAGAGGGGGAGGATGGCCGTGTGTCACGTCAAAAAAAGTGTTTGATGACTCTTCCGAGGTTCTCGGGTCATCCGGCAGTACACCCGAGAACACTGGAGGCCTCAGATCGCATGTGTGCTGACTAGTGGTGGAGAGATGCTGTTGCGGACGAGGAAACTAAAAATAAAATAAAATCAGTCGGCATGTCATGCCGGACGGAAACAGCAGACGCGAATCAACAGATACTGAGACCTGGTAGTCAGGGTTTGGTTACGATTGTGGCCGGGGCCGTAGACAGCTGCTGTCGGTTGCCTTTTACAGTTATACACAATTTATTTTAAACCAGTAATTCCAGACGCAACAATAGATAAAAAAACCACAAGTTATTAATGAAGGAATGAACAACTGTGTAAAATAATAGTGTTCTCAGTGCGTTACAATTTAGCAAATCATCATAAAATACAGATACAACAGATAATGTTTTAAAAACAAGCCACTGTGATCACGGCTGAAGGCCTTATACGCCAAGAACGGCAATAAATTAAGAATGTTTAAGAACTCGCTGCAGTTTACAACTTACGAATTTTAAAATATTACAGGTGAGTAGCCACAAACACAGCAGAAGGCATCAGACGCCAGACATGGCAGTAAATAAGGTTTTAAGGCTTACTGCTAAAAATACCACTCGCAAATTAAATTTTTAAGGCAAATAACCACAATTACGCCTGAAGGCCTTACACGCCAGGAATGGTAATTATATAAAAAAAAATTAGAAACCTGCCGCAAAATAACAAACACAATAGCAAAGGTTAATTTTAAAAACCAAGCAACGGATCACCAAATGGGTGAAATAAAATGATGGTAAACGTTGTAACACAACTCTTACACTGCTAGATTTATTCCAGAAGGCGACCAGAACTATTAACTAGACATACATAACCTTTAATGTACGCATTAAAAGATATTATAATAAATAATTGAATAATAAAACACAGGGACCAGTCACAGACGGTGCTCCGGGAATCGACCTCTGAGAACAAACACTTTCGCGAGCGATCAGATAGGCAGCCAAGAGTTGCATTCACTTCACAAGATGGTAACTCAGACTAGTGGCAGTCTAACGAATGACTAATGATAACTTGCTGAAGCTACGTAACGTCCGACAAACCAATGCAACGATGGAACAATACGCCAAAGCCGGAACCAGCTGTCTGCACTACATCCCCAGAATACTGTGTTTAGAGTGCCCGGAATGAGAAAGGAACCACTACCACCAGAGTAGGAAAAATCACCAACCGGCCTAAAACCAAGGAAGCTGTGAAAACTACACGGTTTACCGGACAGCAGCGGCAAAGCGAAGAAACGTACACTGTCGTTACATACACCAACGCCCAGGGTAGGTAACTGGGGCGTTAGCAGCCAGCAGGCAGGAAAAATACCGCGGTTGAACTGAACGCATTGTAACAAACTGAACGCAGTAATAAGAAGTCGAGGAAAGCTAATCAGATCCGCCACCAGATTTAGGTGTTCCGTATAACTTCCTGTAATCGGAATAGGCAAATGCCGGGATGGTTCCCTTGAGAGGTCACGGCCGGCTTCCTTCCCCATCCGTGACACAATCCAAGCTTGCGCTCCTCCTCTAGTGACCTCGCTGTCGACGGGCCTTTAAACTCAGTCTTCCTTCCTTTCTTCCTTCGTCTCTGACGGAATTGCAGTGTCATCGGCGAACGCCAGTGTTTTGTTCATTCTTCCCGAACTTCAATTCCCTCTGCAAATTTCTCTTCTAGTTATAACTGTTGTCCACCTTCTGTACCAGTTGCAGATAACCTTTCGCTCACTGTATTTTATCCCTGCAAAAGATAATTTAGTATCGTTGCATGTCGTTTCTTTGCTGAGTACAGTTTACAGTATAATATTATCTGAACTCTCAGAAACTTAAATTCTACTTTACTGTATTTCATCCACACTGGAGAGGCGCGAAGCACCAAAACTGTGGTGTCGAAAGAGAGACGCATCATTGGTGAATGTTGCAGAAGCCAGCGTCGCATAGTACCTTGTCGCCTTCGGTGTTCGTTGCGGCATGGTTGTATATAAGGTTACATTCTTGATAAAAACACATCTTCTGCCTGTTTACACATGGTTAAAAATCGCTGACACCTGCCAAGTGCCAGATCCGTACTCGCCAATCACACTGCCACCGCAAGTATTGCTGGGCGTCGCCGTAGATGGTACCAGTCGTATTGATCACGTTCAGATACGCCACCCTACAGGCATAGGTGAGTTTAGTTTTTCTTACTGTAGCATGTGAAAGGCATATGCAATCTCATCTCGACGGTACTTGTATTGGTAGCCCGAGTTCGAAATTCTGGCCTCGACAGCTCTGTGTGATACTTGTAAGCCTCCAGTGCAAGAAGGCGGTGTGTCTTCCATTTCGGCGCTTTCGTGGTGCGCGCATCCCTTGGAATCTCGCCAGCGCGGAGGCGTGGCAGTGACGGAGACCTCTGCGTGCCAGGCGCTGTGCGTGAGTGCGTGCGTTGGCTGTCAGCACCCACCAGCGGAAGGTTTCCTTCGGTGCCGCTGGAGCCTCACTTGTTCCACAGCTGCGCCCTCCTCCGTCACGGGTGTACCAAGTCGAGAGGCGCATAAAGGGCAGTGGCAGTAGAATCCCTACCAGTCGTCGTGGGAATATGCCTCATAGACCTGAAGATTCAGAGGAAACGAAGAAGAAATATGCATAAAGTACGGGTAACAACTAGAGAGGTAGAGATAGTAGAGATGCAGTACAGGGACAGGTGGACAACGAATGGCCCTGCATGTGGACAGACACATGCTTTTGTCACGGAGTGCATGCGTTTCTGCCAAATGTTACATCTTTAATCTTGTCTTTCTTTTCTTCTCCTTCTCCTGCGCTTTCTCCTCCTCCTCCTCCTCCTCCTCCTCCTCCTTCTTCTCTTCTACACTCATGCTCATAAATTAAGGATAACGCTGATACACGGTGAAATAATGGTCTGGTGGGCGGTTTGCGGGTTTAAATCACCTCGGGGTATGACCACGCGGTGCGTTTGACCTGCAGTGGTCGCACGGTGGCGTTGGCAGCAGTCCACATACATTGATGTGTGTTTCTGCATGTCAGAGTACGGTGCAGCGAGTAAGTGTGCAGACGTTTTCAGACGTGCTAATGGTGACTGTGTGTTGAAAATGGCTGAAAGAACACATATTGATGACGTTAGGAGGGATAGAATACTAGGGTAATTGGAGGCTGGTCAAACACAGCAGGTCGTACCTCGGGCCCACCGTGTACCACAAAGTGTGATCTCAAAACTATGGCAACGATTCCAGCAGACAGGAAACGTGTCCAGGCGCTACAGTACGGGACGTCCACAGTGTACAACACCACAAGAAGGCTGATATCGCACCATCAGTGCCCGCAGATGGCCACGGAGTACTGCAGGTAGCCTTGCTCGGACCTTACCGCAACCACTGGAACAGTGGTCTCCAGACACAGTGTCTACAGACGACTGAACAGACATGGTCTATTCGCCCAGAGACCTGCAAGGTGCATTCCACTGAGCCCTGGTCACAGGAGAGCCCGTAAAACCTGATGTCAAGAATGCAGTACATGGTTATTGGAACAGTGGTCCCAGGTTATGTTCATGGACGAGTCCAGGTATAGTCTGAACAGTGATTCTCGCGGGGTTTTGATCTGGCGTGAACCAGGAGCCAGATACCAACTCCTTAATATCCTTGAAAGGGACCTGTATGGAGGTCGTGGTTTGATGGTGTGGGGTGGGATTATGATTGGTCCACGTACACCCCTGCATATCTTTGACAGAGAAACCGTAACAGGTCAGGTGTATCGGGACGTCATTTTGCACCAGTATGTCCGCCTTTTCAGGGGTGCAGTGTTCCCCACCTTCCTCCTGATGGATGATAACGCACGGCCCCACCGAGCTGCGATCATGGAGGAGTACCTTGAAACAGAGGATATCAGGCGAATGGAGTGGCCTGCCTGTTCTCCAGACCTAAACACCATCGAGCATGTCTGGGATGCTCAAGGTCGACGTATCGCTGCACGTTTTCAAACCCCTAGGACACTTCAGGAGCTCCAACAGGCACTGGTGCAAGAATGGGAGGTTATACCCCAGCAGCTGCTCGACCACGTGATCCAGAGTATGCCGACCCGTTGTGCGGCCTGTGTACGTGTGCGTGTTGATCATATCCCATGTTGATGTTGGGGTGCATGCGCAGGAAACAGTGGCGTTTTGTAGCACATGTGTTTCGGGACGGTTTTCTTAACTTAACACCAGTACCGCGGGATTACAGACCTGTGTCGTGTGTGTTCCCTGTGTGCCTATGCTATTAGCGCCAGTTTTGTGTAATGCCACGATGTGTGGCACCACATTCTGCAATTAACCTTAATTTATGAGCATGAGTGTATATATAAATTAAAGTCACCTCTCTCACCCATCTCTATCTTTCTTTTCTTCTTCTTTATCGTCGTCTTGTCCCGCGTCACGCACGGTCGGCGTTACGGTTCTGGATCCTTCTCCTCTATAGTACTCTATCCGTTGCCTCTTCCTTCTTCCATCCTTTCTCCGTTAGGTCCCCGGATATCTTATCCTTCCACCTCATCTTCGGTTTCTTCTCGCTCCTTCAAACTTTATATCTTCAACTCTGTTTCCGATATACTCTTCCCCTTTTCTCTGTAAGTGTACGTACCGTCTGTTCTCTTGTATCTTTTTCCCCATGGGTCCAACTTTCACAGCTCCTCTACCAAATTCTCTCACCCATCTGTATATGCAGGCTAATCTCAGGAAGTGTTGTAGGAATTTTGGTCCGTTTTGGGTAATAGATACACTGATGGACGAGGCAGGATTTTGTATACAATTTACAAAATTCGTATATATTGTCTGAATTGCGCTGAATTAAAACTGAGGCGTGGAAATGGTGCCATTGCCATCTGGCAAACAGCCGCCAAAACTCGAGAGAGCTGCAGTGCTTCGAGAACGCAGCAGGCGAAATGTAATTCGCGGCTGTTGTGGTAGTCTAGCGGTAGAGTATGTGGCTGGAAACGGAAAGGTTGAGAGGTTGAATACTGGATGGGTCACTTTCCATCACTCTGCCGTTTAACCGCTCAGTGATACGGAGATACGCATGTAGAAGCAATGGCAACAATGTCAGACTGCCCGTCTCTTGTTCCTCAGATTAACGATCGCAATTTGCACTCTTAATGTATTGCAGATTTTTCAAACAGTGGGTGGTGAGTAACTCAGTTTTGAAGTATCGTAATAAATACGACCAATAACGAAAAGATAACCACCTCATCAACAAGCTGTGATGTCAGACTTACAATTTGAAATGTTTAATTATTTTTAACCAGTAGTTTCCCTGCGGTCAGTTGAGACAAAATGCATAGCGCAGAAACATGCGAATCCAAAATACGTGGTGTTTCATCCTTTATGCTAAAAGTAAAACGCTTTCAGAAAAACTTTTCCTGCATCTTCGCTTGTGTTTACATACAGTGCGTTCTTTTAGCAGCGCAGTAGATTACTCGGCTCTCAGCTTTGTGCCTTCGTTGAACCAAACCTAGATGTCGAAACGATTCTTTGAGTGGCACGGAGAAAAGCTCTGCCATAAAGAGTCCACTGTAGAGGAAGCGGCAGTCAGTCGCAACAGTGCGTATTAAGCTGAGGCATGATTGTCGTGTAGTTTTTGGCCAAAAAATCTCTCACAAACAGCGATGAATGAGCAGGTGCATTGTCGTGATGCAAAAGGTATGAATTGTTTTTCCACAATCCCGGACGTTTTTTGCGTATTGCTTCTCGCAAACGGCTTATAAAGTCAAGGTAATACTCCTTATTGACCGTACGACCCTGAGGCAAAAATTCATGATGTACTTCGCCACGGTAATTAAAAAAAAAGGTGAGCAATACTTTAGCATTTGATCGAACTTGGCGTGTTTTTTTCGGTCTTGTCTCTCCGGGATGCTTCCATTATGAAGATTGGGCTTTGGTTTCGACGTCATAACCGTAAACCCGTGTTTTGTCACCAGTTATGACCCTTTTGAGCAAATCAGGATGATCATTGACGTTATTTAAGAGCTCCAGAACGATGCTCATGCGGTGGTTCTTGTCATCAAAATTGAGTTGTTTTGGAACATGCCCAAATGACACGAGTCGACCTATATGCCAACATCCTCAGCAACTTCTCTTGCGGTAATTCGACGATTTTCCAAAAATAATTTTCTTTGCAACTTCGACGTTATCATCTGCTGTGGGGCGTCCAGAGCGAGGATCGTCATTGTCATCTTCTCGGCCATCTTGGAAGAGCTTGTACCACTTATAAACATTTTTTTTTCTTAGACCAGACTCACCCTATGCCAATGCCAAGATTGCAAGTGTCTTAGAGCACTTCATTCCATTTTTCACGCAAAATTTTATGTAAATTCATTGCTTCGTTTTTTATAATAATCGAAAATCGCCGAGCAGACTAAAACACGTCTAACCTTTCTGTCTGTCAGAAACATACGAAGTAGTACATTTGCAACTGTGAACATATGTTCGGGACATGTGTACCAACATTACAAACAAAAGCGATAATCGAATGTACGTAGCCCGCGCAATTTGAAAAGTCACGTTACTTGAACACAGCCCTCGTATATAGCTTTTAAAAAATAATTCAGGTGTTTTTGAGTACCCCTCTGTTTCAAAATAGATTCCAAAAGCATAGTGAAACTTGAAAACACAGTTATTACTCAGTATTTTCCCATTCAGTAATAGTACTTACAAAAAACCTTTCAATTGGACGCCACTTCAGCGATTAGGGCGTCCCTAATCTATCGTCGGCTATCCAACCAGAGAAAGAGGACCTTCCGTTTAACTTGGAATTTGAACCAAATGTGGTTCCTGGCGACTGCCCTCGTCTCGTTGGTAGATGAAGGCTGGATTAAACGCGGACTGAAAATTTCCGTGGTCCGACCCGGATTCGATCCTCAGACGTTTCCGTTTCCGTGCACGCGCTACACCACTAGAACACCAGGCGCGACGTCGTATTCTTTAGGATACACGTTTCACGATAAAAAATATCAATACGACTGACTAATGCGAGGTATAATAGTAGTTAAACAGTCTGATCGTGATGACAGTTTAATGACTGCTAGCTTACAGGGATCACTAGAATGAGATGAGTGATATCAGGGCGTATGCGGCGTGTTAAAAAAGCGTCGAATATTTTGAGAGGCAGTTTTAACAAAGTAAAAAAGTCCAGCAAACATGGACTCTAAAATGCATACCAATAGAAGCTCTGAGCACGTGGTCATCTTCGCTGGTGTGTAACACACCGCAACTATCGAACAAATGCTCATAGCTTTTGAGGTATGCATTTTAGAGCCCACTTTTAATGGACATCTTTTTCTTGTTTCCGTCCATACTACTTCTTCCCAAAGTATGGAAAGCAAAGAACTTGCTTGCAGTAGAAGACATGTGTTTCACAGTATCGAAGATGAACAAGGGACTAGCAATGCTTGAAGATACGATATTGCGGAGATACGGCTTGGCCACAGCGTGGGAGATGTTTCCAGTTCGGAAAGTACGAAATGAGGTACTGGCGGAAATATAGCTGTGAAAGGATGTGTCGTGAGTCCCGTTTGGGTAGCTCAGTCGGCAGAGCACTTGACGCTCGAAAGGCAAAGCCCAGGAGTTCGAGTCTCGGTCTGGTGCTCAGTTTTAATCTGCCTCGAAGTTGCTAGGGTACTTCAGTCATTAAGAGCACTTGCCCACAAACGGCAAGCTTACAGGTTCGAGTCACGGTCCGACACACAATTTTAATGTCAGGAAGTTTCAGACGAGCTACAGAGTGGCATTCCACTGTCCAAAACTTCTGCATGCAGCTATTTACCACCCATCTTTGTCGATCCGTTATGGACTGTGGGACAACGGCTGGCATGTATTTCTTGATGCAATGATTTACCAATAGCCTTATGTACTGTAGAAATTTATTTTATGAACTTCTTATATGCTACCAGTGTTGTGGATTGGCAAGAGAGCCAACCCACTATGAGAGGAAGCCGAAAGGCACGCGTTTTAGCTCACGCAGGCTGGCGTGAGGTCTGGAACAGGTCAAGGAAATTAGACTAGCAAAAAAGGACGTAGCTGTGGAATACTTAACTTTAATCCATAATTGGTGAACATCGCTCTTGACGGTACATGTTTTACAGCATCAATAGTGACTGGTAATGGCGCCTTGCTAGGTCGTAGCAAATGACGTAGCTGAAGGCTATGCTAACTATCGTCTCGGCAAATGAGAGCGTAATTTGTCAGTGAACCATCGCTAGCAAAGTCGGCTGTACAACTGGGGCGAGTCCTAGGAAGTCTCTCTAGACCTGCCGTGTGGCGGCGCTCGGTCTGCAATCACTGATAGTGGCGACACGCGGGTCCGACGTATACTAACGTACCGCGGCCGATTTAAAGGCTACCACCTAGCAAGTGTGGTGTCTGGCGGTGACACCACAACCAGTTTCGGCAATACATTGATGCCATCTTCAGGCCCCACACGTCATAGTCGTAAAATCGCTATACATGGATGGAGCCATATAACTGGATGTTCGCAAATCGCCCCAGACTGTGTCCCCTGAGCACCAAGAGCTGTTGCATAGCGATTTGATTCACAGATCCAATTGTATGGCTCCTTCCGTATAGCATAGTCGATTTTACGACTATGACGTGTGGGGCCTGAAGATGGCATCAATGTAATGCCGAAACTGGTAGCAAATAAGAAGCTCATGAAATAAATTTCTGCGATACATACGGCTGTTGGTAAACTATTGCATCAAGATTTACCACCCGCGTCACGGTTGTAAATTTCGACAAGACTTTCTCTTTTGCTCTTCAGAATCTTCGTGGCAGCATCGTAGCGCAGCCCTCTTGCCTCGAGAATAAATCCAAACTTTTTGTTCGTTGCAGCCAGTGAGGAGAAACTCCCGTTTCTTTCGACATTTCTTCTTCTTACCTCCCTCCTCCTTCGCCACCGTTCTTTGCCCCCTTTCTTTCCTTCGTCCGTCGGATAACTGCATCCATTGCGTTGCGAATGTCATATCGCAACTGGGCCACTGCGTGTAACCGAGTGCTCAGCTGGGACGACGGCTTTGGACCTGGTGTTCCTCTACAGCCACCATTATCCAGACAGGCAGTGTGACAACCCGGCAGTGAACGTAAAATGAGCAGTCGGTGCTCGACGCACAGGCGGGCCAGGCAGAAAGCGGCCGCCTCCTTGGACAAGCGTGACCCGGCGGTGCCTTTCATGTGGGAAGGGGGGGGGGGGAGGGGACAGAGGGCCGTGTTTGTGTGGCGCAGTAAATGCCCGCCTGCTCCAAATACGGACGCAAACAAGCCGCTCTCCGCCGCGTAATCTCTTGATAATAGCGAAACAACGTATCATACGAGAAAAATGTGACTCTACGAAGCCGTATTCGCCAGATTGCAGGTTTTGGTGCTCTTGTGTCCGCCCGTCTGCTCGTAACAGTCTTAGGTTGTTAGATTGCTCGTCCAAAACCGCAGATCTGTTCCGAATAAAAGCGAAATTAATAGCTGTCCCTGGCTGAAGCAACGAAGATACAGGTACCGTCGTTGGACAGTGTCATTTCAGATCGGAAGAAAAATAAAATCATACAAAAATGATTCTACATCTACATTTACCAAATGCTGCGCACGCCAATGTATAGTGCATGGCGGAGGGCATATCGTACCAATATAAGCGATTTTCGTTCCTATGTCATTCGCATTTCGAGCGAGGGAAAAAGGCTGTATACGGGTCATTAACAAAGTATATGATATCTTGAGAGGTGATAGTAATCACTAAACAAGAAAAGACAGCCAATAAACACGGACTCTAAAATGTATACTATAATGTAATTTTTTAAAAGGAAATATTTTTTATTGGAGAAAATGTGTGATTGAAAGGAATTTGAATTCTGTCAAGTATGTGGACTGTATTTCCATTCGTGAAATTACACTAGAAAATACAGGTTCATTAACATTATTCATTGAAATAACAATTACCTACCATTTCCGGGAGAGCAGGCCATTTAAGAAAAACATTTAGGTTTTTATACCACGATTGATGGATCACTGGTAGCCGCCCGGATGCTTCGTATTACTTGTCGTATTTATTTTCAACAGCGCGTGCTTTACTTAAATTCCTGGTGGCGGTAATAGATCAGTGAATAAATAAACTGAACACAGAAAATGTTCAAATGTGTGTGAAATCTTATGGGACTTAACTGCTAAGGTCATCAGTCCCTAAGCTTACACACTACTTAACCTAAATTATCCTAAGGACACACACACACACACACACACACACACACACACACACACACACACACACACACACACGTGCCCGAGGGAGGACTCGAACCTCTGCCGGGACCAGCCGCACAGTCCATCACTGCAGCGCCTCAGACCGCTTGGCTAATCCCGCGCGGCTAAACTGAACACACTCCGTATTAGCTCAGAACTATATTTGTCACTCGAGAAATACACTCAGCGTTCAGGCAGACATGACACCCAGTGGGTAAGAAGAAGAAGAAGAAGAAGAAGAAGAAGAAGAAGAAGAAAGACAGACTGCAGAATTCTATTTGTTTTCTCCAAAGAGGGCCTCGTTAACATTTAGAGGTGCACGTACACCCGTAAAGTTATCTGTGCCACTATTTTAGTACTGAAACAATGTTAATGTGACACAGGAAAAATAAATAAAATAGAGGAGAACTTCTGTGAAGTTCGGAAGGTAGGAGACGTACTGGCGATGATAATTTGCGAAGACGAGTCGAGCTCAGGTAGTACAGTTTCCAACAGATGGTCGAAAACACCTGCTATCGAAGAAAAGTCTTTAGTTCTTACGACAGCAAAGTGGACCCCGACCAAAGCCCACGGTCGAGCACGTAGTTTTAATCAGTCAGGTAGTTTTAAATCAGCGCACACTCTCCTACAGAGGAAAAATTCATTCTCGAAACAGGGCCTAGGCTGTGACTAAACCATGTCTTCACGATATCCTTTCTTCAAGGAGTTTTACTTTGGAAGACATGAGAAGCTGCAGGAGAAAGTAAGTCTGAAAGGGGGAGGGTGGTGGGGGGACACCGTGATCGGTTCTGACACTACTAAGCGGCGATTCCATCTAACTCTGAAGACCAGAATAATTCTTGCAGTAAATCGTTAAATTGTGTGTCCCCGACTTTAGTGTGTTGTTGTTGTTGTTATTGTTGTTGTTGTGGTCTTCAGTCCAGAGACTGATTTGATGCAGCTCTCCATGCTACTCTATCCTGTGCAAGCTTCATCATCTCCCAGTACCTACTGCAACCTACATCCTTCTGAATCTGCTTAGTGTATTTATCTCTTTGTCTCCTTCTACGATTTTTACCCTCCACGCTGCACTACAATGCTAAATTTGTGACCCCTTGATGCCTGAGAATATGTCCTACCAACCGGTCCCTTCTTCTAGTCAAGTTGTGCCACAAACTTCTCCTCTCCCCAATTCTATTCAATACCTCCTCATTAGTTATGTGATCTACCCATCTAATCTTCATCATTCTTCTGTAGAACCGCATTCCAAAAGCTTCTATTCTCTTCTTGTCCAAACTATTTATCGTCCACGATTCGCTTCCATACATGGCTACACTACTTTCAGAATCGACTTCCTGACACTTAAATCTATACTCGATGGTAACAAATTTCTCTTCTTTGGAAACGCTTTCCTTGCCGTTGCCAGTCTACATTTTATATCCTCTCTACTTCGACCATCATCATTTATTTTGCTCCCCAAATAGCAAAACTCCTTTACTATTTTAAGCGTCTCATTTCCTAATCTAATTCCCTCAGCATCACCCGACTTAATTCGACTACATTCCATTACGCTCGTTTTGCTTTTGTCGATGTTCATCTGTTATCCTCCTTTCAAGACACTGTCCATTCCGTTCAACTGCTCTTGCAAGTCCTTTGCTGTCTCTGACAGAATTACAATGTCATCGACGAACCTCGAAGTTTTTATTTCTTCTGCATGGATTTTAATTCCTACTCCAAATTTTCCTTTTGTTTCCTTTACTGCTTGCTCAATATACAGATTGAATAACGTCGGGGAGAGGCTACCACCCTGTCTCACTCCCTTCCCAACCACTGCTTCCCTTTCACACCCCTCGACTCTTATAACTGCCATCTGGTTTCTGTACAAATTGTAAATAGCCTTTCGCTCCCTGTATTTTACCCCTTGAGAGAGAGTATTCCAGTCACTTTGAGTGTACCAGCAGAAATTATTCTGACAGTGACTGTCACCATCGTTAGCTGCGAGAGATACTTTAGGAGGCTCAGGTTCGCACTTTGTCTCAGAGAAACTATGCAAAGTATGTTCAATGAACTTGCTCAGCTTAATACGGAAAGGCGTCAGAGGCAAAAACGTAAAATTGACTTAGTGGTTGGGCAGTTTTGCAGTAGCAAAAGTATGAAAAGTAAGTTTTTTTTATTAACAAGGCTACCGCATCTACTCGCCACAGATTCCGTCCAGAAGTGTAACTGAGAGAAATGGAATCTCCAAGCCTTTAGAAAAAATGTTTTGGCACGGAACGAGCGAGGCATGAGCCATTTATGTTAGGACAGTAACTATGTAGTGGCTGGCGCAGCAGAAAGAGTACAGAACGGTAATCCAAAGGTCTTGAGGGCGACTCCATGCAGAAACTGTTTATTTTTTTATTTTCAATTTTTATGTTACACTGCAAGTAAACTGATAAGAAAGATTTGGGTTTGCTGATTAATTTTTAAGAAAAGAATCTACTTAGTGTTCCGCAAAGAACTTTCCTAGGGCGATTGTGATCAAACCGTACAAGACTTGTGTTAGTTTCATTTTGACCTTCGAGCAGCCCTCGGCAGGTACACGCGCACGAAGGCTTCCCGGTACAGGTGACATCGGCCTATCGAGAGAGAGAGAGAGAGAGAGAGAGAGAGAGAGAGAGAGAGAAAGAAACCACAAATGACATCCCGAGATGATTACATCAAAATATATTTCACTGTACATCACCGGCTATCCTCGCTGTGGGAGAGAACATTCAGTGCGGTGAGAGAGAACATTTCATGTATGGAAGCAAAGTTTTCGAGAGAAACCTGTAATTGTAATAATACGGCGATTGTAACTTATCCAAGATGTCGAGACAATTAATGCTTCCTAAGTTTTTAGAAAGATTCATCATCATCAAACGTAAAATGATAAAAGTATCTATTTTTTAGACGAAGTTCTCATATACGCCGTACAATCAGTTCCTGGAAATTTACTTACAATGGAAGTTTTCCTCTTCATGCCTTTTAGGAAAATATTAATAAATACAATGTACTGAACATTACTATGTTTTATTTGCAGTTCAAATAACGTAAAAATTGGAAACAAAAAAGGTTGCTGCATAGGGAGTCAACCCCACGACCCGCGAATTACGTTCCTGTATTATTTCCGCTGCTGTCTGGTAATTACGATAATGTAAATGGCTAGTGTGTGTCCCGATCCTCGCCGAAAGTGGTATTTTTTTCCCAAAACGCTTGGTCATCTGTCAGTTTCAGTTCTTGTCAAGCTGTGCATGCTTCGTAAATTTGTACAAAATCGGTGCTGACGATTAGACACGATGCCCTTGCCGGTAAAGTCATCTGTGAGTAGGAAATTGGTCACAGTTTTCATAATTTATATTTTTGTTAAAAAATACATAATCAACTACTCTTTGCGAAAAAGTCGCGATCAGTGTTTATTATGATATATCAGTTTTTTGAGGAAACAGCGATCTGAAGAGCTTTTGAGTTATGAAAAATAAGACTATTACTTTTTGTCGTTTCATAAAAAAGTAATTACAGTTTTAAATTTTATCTCTGTATAGTCAAGGGATATAGATCAGACGTAGCGAGACCCTACGTTTGTACATTGATCATGCACCGGAAAAGAAATGTGGAAAAGTTTGGGTTTACACTTTGTTCTTTGTATTAAATTTTATAAAGGTCAGTTTTGAAAACTGAATTTTACTTTGTTTGCTCTTTGTAGGAACTTAAGTTTAATTTTAATGTTTCCTGTTACCAAAGGTCGCAATAACTAATTAATGATTTGCGACACTTTAACCAAAACTTTGGCTTATTACTGCTCTACAACATCCTAAAAGTTCAGACGGTTTTGTTTATTTGGAGTTTGAATGTCCGGTGACTTCTTTTCGAAATAGGTAACCAAAGAGTTTGACTTAAAATTTATTCTGCCTAAATTCTCTACTTCCCTGGTACTGTTATGTTCAGCTCCAACATGTGGCAACGAAGGACAGTACAGTTACTGATCAGCAGACTGCACATAGATGTCATGGATTGAATTGAAAATCTCTGGTAATCCATCAAGCAGGAAAACAGCCGGACGTGATATACTTGAATAATGGTAACAAAACCAACAGCTGTATTGGAATGTAATGTCGTTTATTAATTAATTAATTTTTTTAATTCGGTGTACCAGTTTCGACACCAAATGATGTTATCTTGAGGACCTGCCATCTACAACCGCAATGACAAAGTCCAACGAAGTCTTCACATGGAAAAATCAAGTACGTACGCCACCATGTGCAACGAACAGAGTCGTATGCAGCGGGGCCGAAATTAGCTGGATTCCGTGCCTTCGCAGCAGTAACAAGCACAGCATGCAGGCTGACTACGCCTTTGTTCGTTGCACATGCTGGCGTAAGGGCTTGATCTTCTCATTTGAAGACTTCGTTGGTCTTTGTCATTGCGGTTATGGATAGCAGGCTACGCTTGGGACCTGAAGATGACACCATTTGGCGTCGAAACTGGTAGCATGCGTTACAAAGTGTGAACGACGTTGGATTCCAATACATATGATGGTTTTGTTATCATTATTCAAAATTCCAAATTTCTGTGCAGTAGCTCTTGGAGTGAAGGCAATTGATAGGATGAAATTATCAGCGAATAGGCTGTGCACCGCAGAAGATTTAACTCTCTCCTGTCTTACCATTATAATCATCACTAGTAACACGATAATCGACCTACGGAGCGAGGTGACGTAGTGGTAAGGCACCGGACACGTGTGTGGGAGGACTCTGTTAATATTATACTCTTTAAGGTGCTTTAGAAAGTTCTTTATCGATGCTTGTGGTGGCAGTACTGGTAGTTGTCGCTAGATGTCAGGGCACATTGTTAGAGTTTTAACCTGGTATTGTATGTTTGACGCCACGAAGACCATTGAGAGACGCTGGACCTTCGTCCTCCCATGCCTCTGGTGTTGGATTCCTTGGCCTCCGGCTCGTGCGCCGCTACAGCGGCGGCCCGAGCAGAAGACACGTGCTCTGGTTGGCCGTGGGAACGCCGCTCTGCCGCTTTTACCGCGGACGCTGTTTATCTCCTGTCGTCGCCCCTGCTCTCTGTGGGAAGTGCCATCTCTTTTGTCTGTCACCGGAAACACAAATTGGCCTAGAGCGCTCTCGTCACACTTCAGGCAGCGTGTCGTTGCTGCTGCCAAGGTCAGAACTGACCAGCTGTGTGGGTGACTGGGTTCATTGGGTTACTGCCCGGTATTTGACGTTTTGCAATGTGACGGTTTGGTAATGTGACGCGGTAAACTACGAAGACGTGTGGATGTGGTACTGCTTATTTGGTGAGTGGCTGCCCACTACCTACTGCTGCGAGTCAACCTAAAGTAGTGGTAAGCATACGTGCAGAAAGGGAATTGCAATGATTCTACAAATTTTCAAAGTATTGACGACCACCAGAAGCTAATTAAACACCTGGTTGTGGACTGAATGGAAGTAAATATGGAACAAGTGAAGTGCGACAAAAAGGAAGTGTGTCAGGCATCTCGTGCTAACAAATGTCATAGATACTCCTATATATTGCAAGATATTCTTTCGGAGCCTGTAGGGAAGTAAACTGTTCATTCCAGATTTGTACACTACTGGCCATTAAAATTGCTACACCACGAAGATGACGTGGCTACAGACACGAAATTTAACCAACAGGAAGAAGATGCTGTGATATGCAAATGATTAGCTTTTCAGAGCATTCACACAAGGCTGGCGTCGGTGGTGACACCTACAACGTGCTGACATGAGGAATGTTTCCAACCGATTTCTCATACACAAACAGCAGTTGACCGGCGTTGCCTGGTGAAACGTTGTTGTGACGCCTCGTGTAAGGAGGAGAAATGCGTACCATCACGTTTCCGACTTTGATAAAGGTCGGATTGTAGCCTATCGCGATTGCGGTTTATCGTATCGCGACGTTGCTGTTCGCAGCATTGGTCGAGATCCAATGACTGTTAGCAGAATATGGAATCGCTGGGTTCAGGAGGGTAATACGGAACGCCGTGATGGATCCCAACGGCCTCGTATCACTAGCAGTCGAGATGACAGGCATCTTATCCGCATGGCTCTAACGGATCATGCAGCCACGTCTCGATCCCTGAGTCAACCGATGGGGACGTTTGGAAGACAACAACCATCTGCACGAACAGTGCGACGACGTTAGCAGCATCTCGGAGACAGTGGCTGCGGTTACCCTTGACGCTGCATCACAGACAGCAGCGTCTGAAATTGTGTACTCGACGACGAACCTGGGTGCACGAATGGCAAAACGTCATTTTTTCGGATGAATCCAGGCTCTGTTTACAGCATCATGATGGTCGCATCCGTGTTTGTCGACATCGCGGTCAACGCACATTGGAAGCGTGTATTCGTCATCGCCATACTGGCGTATCACCCGGCGTGATGGTATGGGGTGCCATTGGTTACACGTCTCGGTCACCTCTTGTTCGCATTGACGCGGCACTTTGAACTGTGGACGTTACATTTCAGATGTGTTACGACCCGTTGCTCTACCCTTCATTCGATCGCTGCGAAACCCTACATTTCAGCAGGATAATGCACGACTGCGTGTTGCAGGTCCTGTACGGGCCTTCCTGGATACAGAAAATGTTCGACTGCCGCCCTGGCCAGCACATTCTCCAGATCTCTCACTACTTGAAAACGTCTGGTCAATGGTGGCCGAGGAACTGGCTCGTCACAATACGCCAGTCACTACTCTTGATGAACTGTAGTGTCGTGTTGAAGCTGCATGGACAGCTGTACCTGTACACGCCATCCAAGCTCTGTTTGACCCACGCCCAGGCGTATCAAGGCCGTTATTACGGCTAGAAGTGGTTGTTCTGGGTACTGATTTCTCAGGATCTATGCACCCAAATTGCGTGAAAATGTAATCACATGTCAGTTCTAGTATAATATATTTGTCCAGTGAATACCCGTTTATAATCTGCATTTCTTCTTGGTGTAGCACTTTTAATAGCCAGTAGTGTATTTGGAGAGGGATTTTACAGCTGCCGTGGATTTTCCGTAGCCCAAATTTTGTACAGTGGCGCATCCATGAAGGTGAAACCATGCTCATCAGACTAAAACCAGTCACAGAATTTTTTCCCATGTGGCGTTACTGCTGACATGGACCACCAACAGAAAGCTACATTTTTCCGTTGTCTTGAAGCAACAAATTGTGAAAAACACACGTACTGTAGGGATCTTCATAAACATTCGCGCAGTGCCGTGTGTGCACTACAAGTGCAGAAACCAGACTGACTGGAAAGGCGTCGCACAGACATTGTGGGACTGAAAGTGTGTGCAGCTTGCACATCAGTCAACTTCTTTGAGGGTTAGCACCAGCGGTTGTCCACCTTTGAGTGCACTTATCGTATTTGCTGACTTTCTGAACTTGTACAGTCGCTGGAAGGTGGGCTTGTGTGGTGTATCCTTGCTATACGTGGTCGGCTTTTTTAGTTCAGACTTACCTTTCCTGTGAAGACATTCTGAGTCACGGTATATCTAACACATCAAATGTACTGGGTGGCGACGAATATTCTCAGTTGTTCAGCAAACCATTTCTTCCTCAGTTAAGTAAGGATCATCTCTACAACAAAAAAGAAATTTACTTTCATAGGATTGTGTCACTTCTTGAACATCGTGAGTTTAATATAAGTAGGTTAAATGAATACTGGGAGCAAGTTCAGTAAGCTGGCAACTGACAGAGTACTGACTGAGTTCTGTTCAAGTACTGCGGCGTTAACAGGACGGGTGCAGCTGCAAACGGTTTTGGTCTATAGAATTATGTAATCGCTCACGATAAACATACAATTGTGACGTGGTGGTGGTGGTGGTGGTGGTGGTAAGTTCCTATTAGACCAAACTGCTGAGGTCATCGGTCCCTAGGCTTACACATTATTTAATCTAACTTGAACTAACTTGCGCAAAGAACCACACACACACACACACACACACACGCGCGCGCGCGCGCGCTTCCATGCCCGATGGAGGTCTCGAACCTCCGACGGGGGGAGCAGCGCGAACCGTGGCAAGTTGCCTTAGATCTCACGGCTACCCCGCGCGGCTCATACAGTTGTGAGTTGTGAGGATGTAGTGTCCACACGTGATGTGTTTGCCATATGTCAATTTTTATATAGTGAACGATGAAGTTCTCCATTGAGAGCGGGATAGCTCTCTTAATGCTTTGATAGTGTCCGTGCTGCGATCGGTCGTTGCTCAAGTTACAGTGTGGAAGCGATCGGCAGTACATTGTGGAAAGTAGACTGAAACGCTGAAAGTTACCAAAAATACTAATGTTTACTGAGTGTTTGAATAAATTATAATTCGTGACCCCTAAACAATCGATGTTCTCACCTGAAACAGTCAGCATAGTATCCGTGGTGGAATCATTTAATGCGACTAACTGTACGGAAAGTTTGTTGGAAAAATAAGGAGAGACTGCTACCTAATATAGAGGGCGTGGAGGAATACCGACAGGGTCGGCATACAGTGCATTGTACTTTGGGCTTTTAGGCCAGACAGCCTTACACTAATGTTTTAGGAATTTTCTTTTTCTCCCATTATAGATCAAGCGATTTCGCCTGTTACGGTCAATACCGTCCGCATCTATTTGTGTTTAGATATATCTTCTTGCGCATTGAACCAACTTGTTACTCGTTTCTAATGCCCTCATTTTTGAAGAGATCCTGCCTGGTTCGTCCTTTAGCGCTATGAAACTTGCACATTATTTTTATTTGCCTCAACTATGCGAAACAACAGTTTAGAGGGAATGTTTGGCTGTATTTGTTTATAATATTTCCGTTTACTGCCTATCGATGGTTGATATTTGTATTCTCACTTGTGCCTTGTTCCTGTATATAATATACACGTCACACCTGTTTAAGTGAGCCATTTGAAACGGCGATATTTCTTAAAGTCTCGAGTATTCAGTATATGTAATGTCAGCATGTCCCTTAATCCACATAAAATTTACATTCTGTCCGAGGTTTTAGTTCTCCGCGATGGCTTATATTAGTGGATTGGTTTTGCTCTAGAAAGGCCTGAGATATGCATATCTTGGAGCAAGCGTCTACAAACCGTTAAAATCAAATTATCTTTTTTACTGTGCATAATGTAAGATGCAAGTTCTTCGGCAGAAAAACTAGAACTCTCACTGGAATCGAAATGAGTTCCTTTTTACCAATGCTTGGACACTGGAACGCAGAACTTCAAAAAAATGGCTCTGAGCACTATAGGACTTACCATCTGTCATCAGTCCCCTAGAACTTACTACTTACTACTTAAACCTAACTAACCTAATGACATCACACACATCCATGCCCGAGGCAGGATTCGAACCTGCGACCGTAGCGGTCGCGCGGTTCCAGACTGTAGCGCCTAGAACCGCTCGGCCACGTCGGCCGGCGAACGCAGAACTCCCACTCTGCCAACACCTGTGAGTTTGCAGCCGTCAGATGTTGGAACTTCGTAGTACAAATCTAACTTTAAGGCAAGTCAATGTCACGTGCCGGGCGGAAATAGGATGAAGCAGGAACGTAAAATGCGCCGGGCAACACTGCTGTTACCAGCGAGAGAAGTGGGTAGCGGAGTTAAAATGGTGATGGAAGCGCCAGATACGACCCGTGCACGTACAAAAAGAGGCGGGTAAGGCGAGTAGCTCCGTGCAAGCTGCAGCTGAGCCAACGAGGGAGAGATGAGGTGGAAGAGGCGAGCAAGACAAGACAAGACAAGACAAGCGCACAGGGGCAGCTCCGGCGCTGTCTTCCTCTCAGCTCTGTCATCTCATACGGATATTACACAACTACTGTGGTTCCACACCCTGGGGGTTGAACGAATTTTTCTGAGGGATGTAATGGTTCTTTATTTGCGAAACCCTTACCACCCGCCAACCCTATTTTTGGATACCGTAGATTAATGAATATTTTTCTACGTAATGTCTCACATTTTTCACTCTATTCGAATTTGGTTTCATTTTTATATGGATGTACGTCGATATTTTGAGATATTGAAATATTTTGAGATGTTGAAATCTATATAATATCTGGTGTGAATATCTTTGTACTTACGGTTATCTTTGATGCTTGCTTGGGACTTTTGGCGCGGAAGCGTACAGGGTAGTAAAGTATTTGTGTTGAATATGAACAGTCTTGACTTTGTGTTGGAAATGAAAAGATGAGACTGAGTTGTGTACAATGAAAAATGTTGTGAGTTTTATTAAGAGCAGTAACGGCTGCGAAATTGTATGAAGAAGTAATGTTTTGAACATGCGAAAGTACAAAAAGTTTAATAAATGTGAATTTTTGTGAAAAGTGATGTGACGTCCGTTTCGGATTCTTTACGTCACATACAAAAAAATTATTACATATATATTTTATATATTTTTATTTTTAATTTATCAGCATGCTTCTTTCTCTCAGGGATATTGTCTTTTTTTATCACTTTTACTTACGTGCATAAGTAAATATGAAACGGGTTCTTGAAGGGCCTCAGTTATTCATGTACCAACTTTAGATTTTGAACATGATGACTAAAATATAGTTGCCGTTAACTGAATTGAATGTAATTTTGTTAATTTCTATTTATTGATTGCAAAGCAAGGCTTGAGAGAATTTTCGATTGTTGTCGTGGAGCGGCCAAGATAAAACTTACTGAACTCATGGAATCTGTATAATTTAAAAATATTAACTTTAACGTAAATTAATTATCTATTGCAATTTTAAAAGGTTCGTAGAACGAAATCTCTCGCATTTACATTTACTGTTAACACTTTGATAAATAAATTAATAGTTCGGCGCGTAATGGCCGCCCAGCGCCTGCATCGGAAGATGAGCTTCTCGCAGCGCAATTACTGAAAAAATGCTTATTAAAAATAATTAGCCACTGCGAGCATTTGGGGTGACAACTATCACAAAGAAATTCATTTTGTAATAATAATAATTTTATTTTAGCAGAAATACGAATAACTTACATAACATATGTGTGTAGCCGCTCAATGGCTGCCTTCCGTATAGCGAAACAAAACAGTGTGTCTGTCACAAAATACGTCCTTCCTCCTCTGCCGTACAATCGCGTCTCTTTCGATCCTTTTTTATTTTCATAGACATTAAATAAAGATGCTACTCTTTAATGATCGCTGCATATCAGTTGTATCAAGAACATTAACTACATCTTTTGCACTAATTATATTCATAAAATACGTAAACTACGATTTACAACAGCTAAAAAGGTCCATATTTATATGACGCATCGTCACAGTGAGTGTCAAGAATTATTTTCAAGTGACCATTGTTTAAAAAAGTATGAAGCACAATGCAATGAAAGACATAAATCATCAAATTAATCCTGAAAGATTGTCTTCGTAAGTTCAAGTCGGCATCATTAACATCCGAGTGCCTTTCGCACCAACAGCGATAGTCATGCTACCTAGACAACAATTTTGAATTACGAGCCAAAGCCAGAGCGAGATCCTCGTTGGATTCCAAATAAATGATATTATTGTTAATTTTCTTCAGTGACTGTAATCAATTGATGTAGCAATACCTGCCACATTAAAGACCTTTTAGTTGCACAACTTTGAGTGCGCGACGTGATAATTTTTTAAGTAATTAACTGTTAGTGGAGGCATTGTTATACGGGGTAAAAACAACGGCTCCAACTACGGTTCAGTCACAAAGCTAATTTACAGTAACGGAAATGGAAGGTTTTACACAGTGAACACCTTGACCGAACGCTATTAAACTGATACTTCAGTATTTTCATACCAGTGGGATGTGTTGATTGAAATTTCAGCCTTATGCGAACTTATTTTCAATACAGGAAAAAATTCAGTTCCTACAGATGTGAAGACAATATCATTGTTGAGTGTGTCGAACGTTACTGGAACCTTTCAGGGCAGATTGCCGCAACACAGGACGCCCAGAGATAATACACGCAGCTGATCGCCATCTTTCGGACTTTGAGAAAGGTCGAATGATTGGCGTGTAGAACCACACGGACAGTTGGTTGTATTCTAATGACTGCACAACGAAAATGTACGTTCAAAAATTGTTCAAATGGCTCTGAGCACTATGGGACTCAACATCTGAGGTCATCAGCCCCCTAGAACTTAGAACTACTTAAACCTAACTAACCTAAGGACATCACACACATCCATGCCCGAGGCAGGATTCGAACCTGCGACCGTATCGGTCTTGCGGTTCCAGACTGAAGCGCCTAGAACCGCTCGGCTACAGCGGCCGGCGAAAATATACGTCCTCCTACAGCATCTACATCAGCATCCATAATCCGGAAGCCACCGTAAGGTGCGTCGCGGATAGCACCCCAAGTATCCCATACCATTACTAGTCATTTTCATTCCTTATCCCTCCCGCAAATAGAACGAGAAAAAAACGATTGTATGCCTCCGTACGAGACCTAATTTCTGTTAGCTTCTTGGTCCCTTGAGCGAAATGTATGTTGGCTGCAGTAAAATCGTTCTGCAGTAAGCTTCAAATACCGGTTACCTAAATTTTCTCAGTGTTAATTGGAATTAAAAAGTCACCATCCTCCAGGGATTCCCATATGAGTTCTGCATATCTGCATGTTGTTTGAATCTACCGGTAACAAACCACGCAACCTGCCTCTGAATTGCTTCGATGTCTTCCATTACTCAGACCTGGTGCGGATCCCAAATACTCCAGCATTCCAAACATGTTACAGAGGTGACAAATCGAGAGACCGACTAGGGTTTACCGTTATTAGCACATACTGACAAGGATTCAGATTACAAATAAGTCCTGCGATAAATCCTCACATCACGATTTCAGGAGTTGGACAGGTGGATTTATTGTGACCTTTCATCAGGCCGTGAACGGAAACATTGGAATTGATCTGACCGCGTCATAGCTGAAGAGCGTAGAATGCCATTAGGTATCGCAGTTGACCCTTGACTCTACACCATGAAAATCTGTGAGGTTTGGTGTCAGTGGCAAAACACGCATCGCAGCTCGATATCTCAATCTGGCGTCCTGTGTTCTTACATCTACATCCACACTCCGCAAGCCACCTGACGGTGTGTGGTGGAGGGTACTTTGAGTACCTCTATCGGTTCTCCCTTCTATTCCAGTCTCGTTATTGTTCGTGGAAAGAAAGATTGTCGGTATCACTCTGTGTGGGCTCTAATCTCTCTGATTTTATCCTCATGGTCTCTTCGCGAGATACACCTAGGAGGGAGCAAAATACTGCTAGACTCCTCGGTGAAGGTATGTTCTCGAAACTTCAACAAAAGTCCGAATCGACCTACTGAGCGTCTCTCTTGCAGAGTCTTCCACTGGAGATGTCTGTCATCTCCATAGCGCTTTCGCGATTAATAAATGATCCTGTAACGAAGCGCGCTGTTCTCCGTTGGATCTTCCCTCTCTGTTCTATTAACCCTATCTGGTACGAATCTCACACCGGTGAGCAATATTCAAGCAGTGGACGAAGAAGTGTACTGTAACCTGCTTCCTTCGTTTTCGGATTGCATTTCCTTAGGATTCTTCCAACGAATCTCAGTCTAGCATCTGCTTTACCGACGTTGGACTTCATATGATCATTCCATTTTAAATCACTCCTAATGCCTACTCCCAGACAATTTATAGAATTAACTGCTTCTAGTTGCTGACCTGCTATATTGTAGCTAAATGATATGGGATCTTTCTTTCTATGTATTCGCAGCACATTACACTTGTCTACATTGAGATTCAATTGCCATTCCCTGCACCGTGCGTCAATCCGTTGCAGATCCTCCTGCATTTCAATACAATTTTCCATTGTTACAACCTCTCAATATACCACAGCATCATCCGTAAAAAGCCTCAGTGAACTTCCGATGTCATCCACAAGGTCATTTATGTATATTGTGAATAGCAAGGGTCCTACGACACTCCCCTGCGGCACACCTGAAATCACTCTTACTTCGGAAGACTTCTCTCCATTGGGAATGACACGCTGCGTTCTGTTATCTAGGAACTCTTCTATCCAATCACACAATTGGTCTGATAGTCCATATGCTCTTTTTTGTTCATTAAACGACTGTGGGGAACTGTATCGAACGCCGCTGCGGAAGTTAAGAAACACGGCATCTACCTGGGAACCCGTGTCGATGGCCCTCAGAGTCTCGTGGACGAATAGCGCGAGCTGTGTTTCACACGATCGTCTTTTTCGAAGCCCATGCTGATCCCTACAGAGTAGATTTCTTGTGTCCAGAAAAGTCAGTATACTCGAACATAATACGTGTTCCAAAATTATACCAGTTCATGTGCTAGCGTGGCTTTTTTTCTGTACTGAATATAAAATCGCGTAAGGATGAAAATGTAATAAGCTTACCCTACATCGTGGAGTATAAGTTCGGTAGTGATGTTCATGGTGTTAACGCTTGGTGTTTCCGTCTGTCTGTCTGTATGGCGACCTTCGCGAATTAGTCAGGAAGCTCCTGCTGAGAGAGTTCCACGGCAGCGCCGCGTGCAGCGCGGCTTCGGCCGGGCGTTGAATTCCAGAGGGGACCGGTTGGTGGCCACAGCTGTGGCATGTCGCTGGCTGCAGCGGCGGGGGCAGGGCAGCGGCAGGGCAGGGCAGGGCCCTTGCGGGCGCCAGCCGGCCACGTGCCGCTCTCTGCCGGCGGCTCGCCCTCTGACGTCACCAGCCTGCGCGCCGCGCCACAGCTGGCGCCAACCTGCCAGTCTCCGCCACTCGCCCACTGCCAAACTGCGGCCAATTGTGCCAGTAGGCGGAACGTAGGTCTATAACACAACCTGACGACGCGGTTAGATGCCCGGGAAAGTTGCAGCAGCGACGACAACGTCCGCGGAAGCCTACGCTCGCACATCGTCTGCATTTCGGTGCATGAACCGTCGCACATGCCGCTGTCACGTGTGGTAAGGGTGCCCACAAAGATGGACACCTCCGTTGCACCGTCGCCCTCCCGCCTGTCACTCTCCCCCATTCAAACTTCCTGGCAGATTAAAACTGTGTGCCGGACCGAGACTCGAACTCGGGATCTTTACCTTTCGCTGGCAATTGCTCTACCAACTGAGGTACCCAAGCACGACTCACGACCCGTCCTCATAGTTTCAGTCTGCCAGGAAGTTTCAAAACCAGCGCACACTCCGCTGCAGAGCGCAAATTCCATTCTGGAAACATCCCCCCCCAGGCTGTGGCTAAGCCATGTCTCCTTTCTTCCATTAGTTCTAGTCCTGTATGTTTCGCAGGAGAACTTCTGTGAAATTTTGAAGATAGCAGACGAGGTACTGGCGGAAGTAAAATTGTGAGGACGGGTCGAGAGTCGTGCTTGGGTAACTCAGTTGGTAGAGCTCTTGCGCGCGAAAGGCAAGGTCCCGTGTTCGAATCTCGGTCCGGCACACAGTTTTGATCTGCCAGGAAGTTTCAAAATCGGCGCACATTCCGCTGCAGAGTGCAAATTCCATTCTGGAAACTCTTCCCCCTTGTTTTCGAATGCCATCTGGAGTATGGGCTTTTTATTCCTTTTATTCATACACTTCCAGAAATCAAGATGTCACCATTGCCTCTGAAGGATAAATTTAATGACAGATACGTAACTGATGAAATAATTGTTTCATTCATTGCAGATAGTTTAATGGTTCTCAAGCAGTCAAACCCGGCATCAGCACTGGTCACAACCAAACTAAAACGTAACGTAGGAGCTTTAAAGACATCAACACCATATGTGAATTTCAAAATATTGCGATAAAGTGACATTTTATTGAAGCCTATAGCTGTAATTTGATACGCAGTGGTGGCTCATGCAAAATTTATTCAATGTGTTACAACGTAGTGGCCTGTAGCCTTTTGACCGAGGAGTAATCGTAACTAAATTGAATGTATACATATAACTGTTCAAATGTATCAAAATTTTGTAACTATGAGGAATAAAAGAAAATAAAAATTGTAGCAGCGGGAATCGAACCCAAACCGGCAAACTGCTAGTGATTGCACATGATCACTAGTCCATGGCGCCGTTATATCAAGTTCTCCTTAAAAATCTCTAATACTCTACGCTTGCACAATACTTTGCACACACTTTCAAACAAAAAATGCTGACCTGATGCTGTGAGAAACTTAGCACTCGTAGTGCCGGAAGGGGTGACGTCACACCGGAGCGTGCGCTGTCGCAACAAGCAGCTGCCTTCGACTCTGGTTTCCAGTTAATCGCGGAGAGAGCGCTACAAAACTTGTTTTCGTTCGCTTTATTTGCATACCGGCGCGCATTCGAAGGGAAATGGTGTATTTTTAGTTAGATTTCCGGCTCGCATTTACAGTGTGCTATTGCACAATATGACGATACCAGCCTCCCCATTGCTGAATGAGGTATTTTGGTAATAAGTGAAAGGAAGAGAACACTATCCGCCCAAAACCATTCGGAGACCCCTATTTAACGCGGAATTGACCGCAAGGTGTCAGGAGAGGCGCGTCCGCCAGTATAGAACGAGGCGCGGAGGATGGTGATGTCCGTGGAGAAGCAGTAAGACCAGAACAAGCCAGTCGTAAGAGCCCGGCGACTTCGAATGTGGAGTAATCACCGGATGTCACCTGAATAGCCGGCCCGGGGTGGCCAAGCGGTTCTAGGCGCTACAGTCTCGAACCGTGCGACCGCTACCGTCGCAGCTTCGAATCCTGCCTCGGGCATGGGTGTGTGTGATGTCCTAAGGTTAGTTAGGTTTAAGTAGTTCTAAGTTCCAGGGGATTGATGACCTCAGAAGTTAAGTCCCATAGTACTCAGAGCCATTTGAACCATCACCTGCATAACAAATCAGTGAGGACATTTCAATCCTTGTAAAGATGCCATAGTCGAATTTTGGTGGTGTGATTGTGAAGCAAATGCGCATCCCCGACTCTACGACACTTCCGAAACGGTACAAAAAGTTGTTGGTGGCGATCCGCGCTCTCCCCCTAGATTGTTTGAGATAAGACGTCAGAAATGTTTAAAAAATCTATTTTTCAGAGATATGTTCATTTTGTAGCGCACATCTTTGTGAAGAGTTTGATGTACAAAACGTATATGTTCGAGGAACTGTAAGACATGTCATTTGGTCTTAAGCGTGCCAAAGTGCAGTCCCACGCCTATTCACACAGCACTCTTCTGTCGCACGTCACCGTATTTCATCTATGGAATTCAAACGTGACTTTGCAAAACGCGTCTCCGGCCATCCTGATTTAGGTTTTCCGTGATTTCCCTAACTCATTTCAGGAAAATGCTGGGATGGTTCCTTTGAAAGGGCACGGCCGATTTCCTTCCCAAACCTTCTCTAATCCGAGCTTGTGCTCCGTTTCTATCGACATTATTGGTGAAGGGACGTTAAACACTATCTCCCCCTCCTCTACTTTGCAGTGGAAGCCATAAAACCTATGTTGAGGACAGTTTAAAATGTCCTGTGGTGCCTCTCCTGCTCCCAGTCGGCCGGTTTGGCATCCTACCCCCTTAAAAACGGATGGGATTATCAGAATTATATTAATACCGTCAGCTGTTGACGGGCGCTGATATATATCAACGAGGACAGGTGAAAATGTGTGCCCCCACCGGGACTCAAACCCAGGCTCTCCTGCTTACATGGCAGACGCTCTATCCCTCTGAGCCACCGAGGGCAGAGAGGATAGTGCGACTGCAGGGACTATCTCGCGCACGCCTTCCGCGGGACCCACATTCTCACCTTGTATGTCCACACACTACATTCGTAGTGACCCACCCCAACATACTCATTAGTCGTGTGTTGGGGGTGGGACACTACGAATGTAGTGTGTGGACATACAAGGTGAGAACCTGGTTTCATCCGAAAAAATGACGTTTTGCCATTCGTGCACCCGGGTTCGTCGTTGGGTACAGCATCGCAGGCGCTCCTGTCTGTGATGCAGCGTCAAGGGTAACAGCAGACGTGATCTCCGAGCTGACAGTCCGTGCTGCTGCAAACGTCTTCTGACTGTTCGTGCTGATGGTTGTTGTCTCGCAAACGTCCCCATCTGTTGCCTCAGGGATCGAGACGTGGCTGCACGATCCGTTACAGCCATGCGGATAAGATGCCCGTCATCTCGACTGCTAGTGATACGAGGCCGTTGGGATCCAGCACGGCGTTCCGTATTATCCTCCTGAACCCACCGATTCCATATTCTGCTAAGAGTAATTAGATCTCGACCAACGCGAGCAGCATTGTCGCGATACAATAAACCGAAATCGTGATAGGCTAAAATCCAATCTTTATCAAAGTCGGAAACGTGATGGTACCCATTTCTCCTCCTCGCACGAGGCATCACAACAACGTTTCACCAGGGAACGCCGGTCAACTGCTGTTAGTGTATGAGAAATCGGTTGTAAAGTTTTCTCATGCCAGCACGTTGTAGGTGTAGCCACCGGCGCCTACCTTGTGTGAATGCTCTGAAAAGCTAATCATTTGCATATCACAGCATCTTCTTCCTGTCGGTTAAATTTGGCGTCTGTAGCACGTCGTCTTCGTGGTGTAGCAATTTTAATGGCCTGTAGTGTATTTGTGATATGTAAGTGCTATCTCTGTCTTTTATTGTTAGTCAGTATTTAGACTTTTTCCATAAAAATGTCTTTTCATACATACACACCTGGAAATGGAAAAAAGAACACATTGACACCGGTGTGTCAGACCCACCATACTTGCTCCGGACACTGCGAGAGGGCTGTACAAGCAATGATCACACGCACGGCACAGCGGACACACCAGGAACCGCGGTGTTGGCCGTCGAATGGCGCTAGCTGCGCAGCATTTGTGCACCGCCGCCGTCAGTGTCAGCCAGTTTGCCGTGGCATACGGAGCTCCATCGCAGTCTTTAACACTGGCAGCATGCCGCGACAGCGTGGACGTGAACCGTATGTGCAGTTGACGGACTTTGAGCGAGGGCGTATAGTGGGCATGCGGGAGGCCGGGTGGACGTACCGCCGAATTGCTCAACACGTGGGGCGTGAGGTCTCCACAGTACATCGATGTTGTCGCCAGTGGTCGGCGGAAGGTGCACGTGCCCGTCGACCTGGGACCGGACCGCAGCGACGCACGGATGCACGCCAAGACCGTAGGATCCTACGCAGTGCCGTAGGGGACCGCACCGCCACTTCCCAGCAAATTAGGGACACTGTTGCTCCTGGGGTATCGGCGAGGACCATTCGCAACCGTCTCCATGAAGCTGGGCTATGGTCCCGCACACCGTTAGGCCGTCTTCCGCTCACGCCCCAACATCGTGCAGCCCGCCTCCAGTGGTGTCGCGACAGGCGTGAATGGAGGGACGAATGGAGACGTGTCGTCTTCAGCGATGAGAGTCGCTTCTGCCTTGGTGCCAATGATGGTCGTATGTTTGGCGCCGTGCAGGTGAGCGCCACAATGAGGACTGCATACGACCGAGGCACACAGGGCCAACACCCGGCATCATGGTGTGGGGAGCGATCTCCTACACTGGCCGTACACCACTGGTGATCGTCGAGGGGACACTGAATAGTGCACGGTACATCCAAACCGTCATCGAACCCATCGTTCTACCATTCCTAGACCGGCAAGGGAACTTGCTGTTCCAACAGGACAATGCACGTCCGCATGTATCCCGTGCCACCCAACGTGCTCTAGAAGGTGTAAGTCAACTACCCTGGCCAGCAAGATCTCCGGATCTGTCCCCCATTGAGCATGTTTGGGACTGGATGAAGCGTCGTCTCACGCGGTCTGCACGTCCAGCACGAACGCTGGTCCAACTGAGGCGCCAGGTGGAAATGGCATGGCAAGCCGTTCCACAGGACTACATCCAGCATCTCTACGATCGTCTCTATGGGAGAATAGCAGCCTGCATTGCTGCGAAAGGTGGATATACACTGTACTAGTGCCGACATTGTGCATGCTCTGTTGCCTGTGTCTATGTGCCTGTGGTTTTGTCAGTGTGATGTATCTGACCCCAGGAATGTGTCAATAAAGTTTCCCCTTCCTGGGACAATGAATTCACGGTGTTCTTATTTCAATTTCCAGGAGTGTAGTTGTAACTATAGGTCATTTTAATTGTTTTAATTCTGATGAAGGCACTGTTGGAAGTGTTGAAACTTGGTTAATAAGACTAAAAAAATTGTGACCGAGGGCTCATTTGTTTCAATTTTATTTTAGAAACCGCCACTGAACCAAGCAGCCATGTTTAAAACTTTGTTAATGATTATACTTTATTCTAACTTTTTCGTACGAAGAACGGTCCAACGAAACCTCACTTTCACAGCCGACAGGCACTGAGAACGCGTTGAGTTTGGCGCCAGCGTATAAACACAAATGAGAAAGGAGTCTTAGCCGAGAAATAATACCCGAGGGGCGATGCCGGACTCACTTGGCACGGGCAGTGGACCGAGACGAGTAAGAAGCAGCTCTTGCAGAAGGGGCTTCACGGTGTAGCGGGCACGAGGTCCCGGAGGCCGGAGTACGGCAGGTGGGGGCGGGGGATGGGGGCAGCGGTCGGCGGCAAGGCCGGCGGTCCGGGCGGTCAGTGTCTGCCAAGGCCGGCACCAGCTGGTGGACCGGCTGCTAACCAGGCGCTGCACGCGGCGAACCAGTAGAGGCGGCAGCGGAAGGCCCGAATGTTCTGTCGAGGGGGTCTGTAGTACAGAATACACTCTTCGACATCGAGAGCCCTTGCAGACCGTTAACTCTTAAAGTTCCGCGAGTTGAACGCCGTTTTACGCGAGATACATACCAAGATACAGAGCTTCAGAGCAATAGTAAAATGCTGGAATTACCATAAACACTGCAGAAAAGAAAGGTTTCAGCGTAATAATTTGAATTGTGTAGCTATTTTAAGATGGTTGTTGTCTTCAGTCCAGAGACAGGTTTGATGCAGCTCTCCATGCTACTCTATCCTGTGCAAGCCTCTTCATCTCTCAGTACCTACTGCAGCCTACATCCTTCTGAATCTGCTTAGTGTATTGATCTCTTGCTCTCCCTCTACGATTTTTACCCTCCACGCTGCCCTCCAGTACTAAATTGGTGATCCCTTGATGCCTCTGAACATGTCCTACCAACCGGTCCTTTCTTCTAGTCAAGTTGTGCCACAAACTTCTCTTCTTCCCAATTCTATTTAGTACCTCCTCATTAGTTATGTGATCTACCCATCTAATCTTCAGCATTCTTCTGTAGCACCACATTTCGAAAGCTTCAATTCTCTTCTTGTCCAAACTATTTATCGTCCATGTTTCACTTCATACATGGCTACACTCCATACAAATACTTTCAGAAACGACTTCCTGACACTTAAATCTATACTCGATGTTAACAAATTTCTCTTCTTCAGAAATGCTTTCCTTGCCATTGCCGTCTACATTTTATATCCTCTCTACTTAGACCATCATCAGTTTTTTCTCCGCAAATAGAAATACTCATTTACTACTTTAAGCGTCTCATTTCCTAATCTAATTCCCGCAGCATCACCAGATTTAATTCGACTACATTCCTTTATCCTCGTTCTCCTTTTGTCGATGTTCATCTGTTATCCTCCTTTCAAGACACTGTCCATTCCGTTCAACTGCTCTTCCAAGTCCTTTGCTGTCTCTGATAGAATTACAATGTCACGGCGAACCTCAAAGTTTTTATTTCTTCTCCCTGGATTTTAATACCTACTCCGAATTTTCCTTTTGTTTCCTTTATTGCTTGTTCAATATACAGATTGAATAACATCGGGGATAGGCTACAACCCTGTCTCACTCCCTTCCCAACCACTGCTTCCCTTTCATGCCACTCGACTCTTGTAACTGCCATCTGGTTTCTGTACAAATTGTAAATAGCCTTTCGCTCCCTGTATTTTACCCCTGCCACCTTCAGAATTTGAAAGAGAGTATTCCAGTCAGCATTGTCAAAAGGTTTCTCTAAGTCTACAAATGCTAGAAATGCAGGTTTGCCTTTCCTTAATCTATTTTCTAAGATAAGTCCTAGGGTCAGTATTGCCTCACGTGTTCCAGCATTTGTACGAAATCCAAACTGACCTTCCCCGAGGTCGGCTTTTACGAGTTTTTCCATTCGTCTGTAAAGAATTCGCGTTAGTATTTTGCAGCTGTGACTTATTAAACTGATAAATCGGTAATTTTCACATCTGTTAACACCTCCTTTCTTTGGGACTGGAATTCTGATATTCTTCTTGAAGTGTGAGGGTATTTCGCCGGTCTCATACATCTTGCTCAGTAGATAGTACAGTTTTGTCAGTAGTTCAAGTGGAATGTTGTGTACTTCCGGGGCCTTGTTTCGACTTAGCTGTTTCAGTGCTCTGTCAAACTCTTCACGCAGCATCATATCTCCCATTTCACCTTCATCTACATTCTCTTCCATTTCTATAATATTATCCTTAAGAACAATCGCCCTTGTATGGACCCTCTATACACTCCTTCCACCTTTCTGCTTTCCCTTCTTTGCTTAGAAGCTCTTGATATTCATGCAAGTGGTTCAATGGTAGGTGCGATAAAAGAAGAAACAGTAGTCGATAGGGAAGCGACACGGGATCCAGTATTAGAATCAGAATTTAAAAGAACTTCATAAGACTTACGAACAAATACGATCGAAGGGATAGATAACATTTCTAAAATCATTGGGGTAAATTGCAAAAAAACGACTATTCATTTTGATGTGTTGAATGGATGATGCTACCGATATCCCATCAGACTTTCGGAAAAAGAGAGACCCATCATCCATACAATTCCGAAGATTGTAAGAGCCGACAAGTGCGAGAGAATTATCACACAGCCAACAACTCGTGCATCCAAATTGCTGGCAAGGATAATGTACGGAAAAATGTAAAAGTAAACTGAGGATCTGTCACATAACGATCAATTTGATTTTAGGAGAGGTAAGGGGACCAGAAAGGTAGTTCTGACGTTGCGGTTGATAGTTGAAGCAGGATTGAAGAAAAATTGAGACTCGCTCATAAGGTATGTCGACAGGTCGTGTGTGACATTCTGGACTGGTGCTCAAACTGCACAGGTTCAATAAATTAGAACCGTCTAATAGCATCCTCTCTGACTATCAAATGGTTCAAATGGCTCTGAGCACTATGGGACTCAACTGCTGTGGTCATCAGTCCCCTAGAACTTAGAACTACTTAAACCAAACTAACCTAAGGACATCACACACATCCATGCATGAGGCAGGATTCGAACCTGCGACCGTAGCAACCACGCGGTTCCAGACTGAAGCGTCTAGAACCGCTCGGCCACACCGGCCGGCCTCTGACTATCCGTTCATACTATAAAACAGTCAGTAACACCCACTGAGGAATTTTCCATCTACACAACCGACCTCCCAACCCTCCTCCCCCTTTCTTATATGGCTTTTGTTGGTCACCTACGACAGTGTGATGTACCAAATAGTTATTGCAAAAGTTGCTGCAAAATACATATACATTCATCTTAGTGATGGATTATGCACAATATGAATTTGCCTACGATAAAGCGATAATTGTTTCTCGCTCAGCGTTACTGAAAAGAAGTTGGGTTTCAGCAGTATCAGTACTCGGGAAAAAAAGTGACATTTTCTGTTGCACCCAATATAGGAAGTTAAACTCCATGTCGACATCTTAGGTGTTGCGAAACAACTCGAATCACGTGAGAAAGGCAAGTCTTCCGGTCCAGATGGTATACCAATCAGGTTCCTCCCAGAGTATGCAGACAAATAGCGCCTTGCTTACCAAAAATCATATACAACCGCTCACTTGACGAAAGGTCTGTTCCTAAAGACTGGAAACTAGCGCAGGTCACACCAATATTCAAGAAAGGAAATAGGAGTAACCCATTGAATTACAGACCCATATCACTGACCTCAATTTGCAGTAGGATTTTGGAGCATATACTGTATTCGAACATTATGAATCACAGAGTTCACAGTTCGTAGTGATGAACGGTAAATAATCGATTAGGACGGAAGTGATATCTGGCGTTCCGCAAGGTAGTGTCATAGGCCCTGTGCTGTTCCTGATTTACATAAATGATCTACGTGATAATCTGAGCAGCCCCCTTAGATTGTTTGCAGATGGCGATGCAATTTACCGTCTAGTAAAATCATCAGACGATCAATTCCAATTACAAAATGATCTAGAAAGAATTTCTGTATGGTGCGAAAACTGGCAGTTGGCACTAAAGAAAGAAAAGTGCGAGGTCATCCACATGGGTAATGAAAGAAATCTGATAAATTTTAAGTATACGATAAACCGCACAAATCTAATGGCTGTCAATTCGACTCAATACCTAGGGATTACAATTAGGAGCAACTTAAATTGGAAAGACGACATAGATAATATTGTGGGGAAGGCGAAACAAAGACTGCGCTTTGTTGGCAGAACACTTAGAAGGCGCGACAAACCCTCTAAAGAGACAGCCTACATTAAACTTGTCCTTCCTCTGCTGGAATATTGCTGCGCGGTGCGAGATCCTTACGAGGTAGGATTGGCGGGCGACATCGGAAAAGTGCAAAGAAGGGCAGTTCGTTTCGTGTTATCGCGCAATAGGGGTGAGAGTGTCACTGATACGTTACTCGAGTTGGGGTGGCATTCACTGAAACAAAGGCTGTTTTATTTGCGGCGAGATCTATTTACGAAATTTCAATGACCAACTTTCTCTTCCGAATTCTAAAATATTTTGTTGACACCCACCTACATAGGGAGAAATGATCATCATAATAAAATAAGAGAAATCAGAGCTCGAACGGAAAGATTTAGGTGCTCCTTTTTCCCACGCGCCATTCGAGAATGGAATGGTAAGTAGTATGAAAATGGTTCGATGTACCCTCTGCCAGGCACTTAAATGTGAATTGCAGAAATGTAGATGTAGACATTATTACTGTAGCTAACCCTCGATTAACATGTGTTTGCAGAGTCGTATGTTCCTAACTGTCTTCGTAGACACCAATTGGCATGACCGACGTTGCTTCTATTCTCGCCTCGAACAAACCAGTCGAACTCTTCGACCTTGACATAGCTCCGCGTCAGGCCAGGCGTTGCAAGCCTATTCCGTCGGCGCGGCCGGCGCGGTGTACAAACAAGTGGACGCCGAGTGAAGAGCCGGGCTGCCTTATTTGTGTACAAGGCTTTGACCGCCGCCTGTTGATCTCTCAACCTCCCCCGACGCTGATGACAGAGTCCACTACTTGACTAGCGTCGAACGAGGGCTTGTGTACTGGAGAAACCCCCCCCCCCCTCTCTCTCTCTCTCTCTCTCTCTCTCTCTCTCTCTCTCTCTCTCTCTCTCTCTCTCTCTCTCTCTCTGTGTGTGTGTGTGTGTGTGTGTGTGTGTGTGTGTGTGTGTGTGTGTGTGTGTGTGTGTGTGTGTGTGTGTCTGTCTCTCTTTCATAATGGCGGACGAAAGAGACAGTAAGATTATTTACGATGATTGCGCGGACGTCTCATTTGATGTTCCGGACGACTTGGACGAGTGGAAGAAAGCATTGGATATAAAAAAAAAGTGAAGCAGAATCATAGGAAGATAGTGAAATACAACCAAGAAGAATTCGGCGAACGCTATGGTTGCCAACTGATTCGGATGAATCAGACGAAGAAGACAGTGCACAGTGGTCAGACTTTGATTTACCGAGGGACCATTTGAAGGATCCCCGGCTCCAAACATACAGTAATGGCCATTAAAATTGCTACACCACGAAGATGACGTGCTACAGAAGCGAAATTTAACCAACAGTAAGAAGATACTGTGATATGCAAATGATTCGCTTTTCAGAGCATTCACACAAGACTGGCGCCGGTGGCGACACCTACAACGTGCTGACATGATGAAAGTTTCCAACCGAATTCTCATACACACACAGCAGTTAACCGGCGTTGCCTGGTGAAACGTTGTTGTGATGCCTCGTGTAACGAGGAGAAATGCGTACCGTCACGTTTCCGACTTTGATAAACGTCCGATTGTAGCCTATCGCGATTGCGGTTTATCGTATAGCGACATTTCTGCTCTCGTTGGTCGAGATCCTATGACTGTTAGCAGAATCTGGACTCGGTGGGTTCAGGAGGGTAATACGCAACGCCGTGCTGGATCCCAACGGCCTCGTATCACTAGCAGTCGAGATGACAGGCATTGTATCCGCATGGCTGTAACGGATCGTGCAGCCACGTCTCGGTCCCTGAGTCAACAGATGGGGACGTTTGCGAGATGGTATGGGGTGCCACTGTTTACACCTCTCGGTCACCTCTTGTTCGCATTGACGGCACTTTGAACAATGGACGTTACATTTCAAATGTGTTATGACCTGTGGCTCTACCCTTCATTTGATTTCTACGAAACCCTACATTTCAGCACGATAATGCACGACCGCATGTTGCAGGTCCTGTACGGGCCTTTCTGGATACAGAAAATGTTCGACTGCTGCCCTGGCCAGCACATTCTCCAGATCTCTAACGAATTGAAAACGTCTAGTAAATGGTGGCCCAGCAACTGGCTCGTGACAATACGCCAGTCACTACTCTTGATGAACTGTGGTATCGTGTCGAAGCCGCATGGGCAGCTGTACCTGTACACGCCATCCAAGCTCTGTTTGACTCAACGCCCAGGCGTATAAAGGCCGTTATTACGGCCAAAGGTGGTTGTTCTCGGTACTGACTTCTCAGGATCTATGCACCCAAATTGCGTGAAAATGTAATCACATGTCAGTTCTAGTGTAATATATTTGTCCAATAAGTACCCGTTTATCATGTGCATTTCTGCTTAGTGTAGCTATTTTAATGGCCAATAGTGCATTTCCCAAAGATACACAGAGCGTCGAGGATATCGTAGAATTATATAGTGGCAGCGATCTAATTGAATATATTAGCAACGAAACCAACAAGAACGACAGTCAAAATTGCAAAAGAAGGAAACAGGATTCAAAAAACGCCAAATTTGTCGACGTTACGGGGCCCGAACTTAGAAAATGGTTTGGGCATGCTGTCCTTACGGGAACTGTATGAAAAGCAAGGATCGATGATTTTGGTCAACGAAGCCGTTGATAGACACACCGATATTTCGCAAAACGATGTCCCGCAACCGATTCAGACAAATATTACCATTTTTACATTTTTGCGGCAACAACAATAAACCGGATAATGCCGACCAGCTTTTCAAAGTGCAATTCGTAACTGATTACTTTTCCAAAAAGTTTAAATTAACGTTTAATCTAAGTCAAAACATCTCAAATTGAAGCAATGATACCGTGGAGTCGACGGTTAAATGTCCGCAGCTCGTGGTCGTGCGGTAGCGTTCTCGCTTCCTACGCCCGAGTTCCCGGGTTCGATTCCCGGCGGGGTCTGGGATTTTCTCTGCCTCGTGATGACTGGGTGTTGTGTGATGTCCTTAGGTTAGTTAGGTATAAGTAGTTCTAAGTTGTAGGGGACTGATGACCATAGATGTTAAGTCCCATAGTGCTCAGAGCCATTTGAACTCGACGGTTAAATTTTAAAGTTTACAATCCGTCGAAAATTAAGAAATATGGCGTACTCATTCGGTTACTGTGTTATTCGAGTACGGGAAAAATGTCCTCATTCGAGGTATATTCCGGCGCAGGACAGTCTTTAACAAAAACAGTGAGGGAACTATTGACACCTGGTGCTGGAAAGTGCCATCACCTCTGCACGCATGATTATTATAACAGTGTAGAACTTGCAGAGAAGATACTTGAAAAGAAAATTAGAGTTTGAGGAACGATACGGCAAAATAGAGGATTTCAGGAAAATTAAAGCGCGCAAAAGTCAAAGTGTTCGAAGCTTGTCATCAACGGAGAGGTGAAAAGCGGCCGGCGACAAGCCAAGCAATGCGAACTAGCGCTGCCGGCGACAAGCGGATAAATTTGTACGAGACGTACGGACGGCAGAGTGTTAATTTAAAAGCCTGTTTTTAGAAACGGACACAGATTTATTTCTTTGTCACAGTTCTACCGTATTTCTGTCCGTTGCATTGGGAACGCGCTGTTGGTTTCAACGTGCTAGGAGGAGGCGGGACTGGTTTCTTTAACCCCTTACCACAGACACCCAAATCAAAACTGTTACTCTATTGTCTCTGTTACGCGTCGCAGTGTACGATCTTGTGACGATGTGTGTCCACGAGGCGACGCCACAGCGTAGCGAGTAGTCCCTCCTTGTTGTGAGAGTCCGTTTGGCCTTGCAAAGGTTCTTACACAAGTGAAACCAATTAGTTGCTACGAGCTGTTGCCTATACACGTTCTCTCGGTCGTGAGTATGTTGAAAGACTGTACACAAATGATTTAACGCAGAGAACTGACTGTAAAAGCAGTCGATAGGAATAAGAACACCGAGAAAGCTGCTGGATTAATTTTATGGTTTATGTTGGAGCAGATCTCCACCTTGGCTCCTCCGGAGACCCAAACTTATTTTAGATTTGACTAATTTTAAGAAAGCTGGCACACCAGATGTTACGTTCCAATCTCTGTTTTGTAACATTTTAGATGTGCATCACGGTTTCACTGTCGTTTATACTGATGGCTCCAAACAGGAGACTTTCCTTGGCTGTTCTGTGGTGTTCCCTGATCATGTTACCCGGATTCGCCTCCCTGCTGAATATACCGTTTTCGCAGCGGAGCTCTACGCGATCCTGACGGCACTGGAGCAGATGCATCGTGTTCGGGGCGGTCGATTTCTTCTCTGCTCCGATTCTCTTAGTGCCTTACAATCACTGCAGAACCTATACACGACAGAAGAGATGGTCCAGCTGATACATGACCAACTGTACTTGCTCCAACGGCGGGGTAAAGAGGTATCCTTCTGCTGGGTGCCTGGTCATGTCGGCATATGGGGCAATGAACAGGCTGATCGGGCTGCCAAGGAGGCCTGCAGAGAGCCCTATGTGGTCCAGTGTCCTATCTCCTTGCAGTCCGTCATCGCTGCACTCCACAGGAAGTGCATGGAGTTGTGGGAGGACGAATGGCTGGCGGTGACGGCCAATAAACTGCGGTCGGTAAAGTCAACCACTCGGCCGTGGCGTTCCTCCTGCCGGCTGCTCAGGCGGGAAGAGGTGGCCCTCACACGTCTTCGGATCGGGCACTGTCCTCTGACACATAGCTATTTATTACGGCGGGAGGATCCTCCGTTTTGTGATGTTTGTGGTGTGCACATTTCTGTCCGGCACATTTTAACAGACTGCGTTTTATACCGCGATGCAAGGGCAGAAGCACAAGTTGATGGGGATCTGCCTTGTGTTTTAGCTAACGATGAGACTTGTGTGTCTAGGGGTTTTTAAGTTTTGTGATGTGTCTGGACTCTCGCCTAAACTTTTAGGCTGGCGGTTTTAGTGTCTTGCAGAGTGGCTGACTCCTCCCTTTTTTCCTTGCGGTCAGCCAGCCACTTCCATCTGCTCCATTGTTTTAGCTCCCTCTACCTTTTTCTTCCTGTGTTGTCCATGTTTTCCTGCTGACGCCCTGCTTCATCCCACGCTTCGGTGTGGGTGGGCACATATTTTTCAATGATTGTTCCCCGTGTTTTTTGTTCCGTTTGATGTAAATGTTCTGAGTTTTTTTCTTGACACCCGTCTCACTATGGTACTGTACGGGCGCTGAAGACCTTGCTGTCGTGCGCCCACAAAACCCTTCTACTACTACTACTACTACTACTATGTTTCTACCGCATGGATGATGTGACTACTCTCCCGCAACCGAGGTCGCTAATGTACGAAAGTTCAGTGCCGTTCGACGTGGGATAGCCAGACTCGACTACTGGTGGTTAAAGAAATTTTCGTCACCGGCATTTGCTTAGTAAGGGGAGGAAATGTGTTCAAAAATGGTTCAAATGGCTCCAATCACTGTGTGACTCAACATCTGAGGTCATCAGTCCCCTAGACTTACAGCTACTTAAACCTAAGTAACCTAAGGACATCACACACATCCATGCCCGAGGGAGCATTCTAACCTGTGACCGTAGCAGCAGCGCGGTTCAGGACTGAAGCGCCTAGAACCGCTCGGTCACAGCGGCCGGCCAAAGGTGTTCTCCAACACGTTTTTCTCATCACCCATCATGGAAATTTCTAGGTTGAATCCGTAAGTCTTTTCTAGATTGAATCGGTAAGTCTGATAGAGTGAGGAGATGAAATGGTGCAGCAGTCTGTTGGTCAGATGGAGATACTGAACGCCGCAGTGCTGCGCCATGACCACGGAAGCTCACACGTGATACGTTACGGTCGGGGAAGGAAGGAGTACGAACAACCATGAAAATAAGTTAAATCGTATGGACCCAAACTAACGACTAAGTGGCAAGATTCGGAAGAACGTGGGGGGAAAATGTATTGCAGGAAAAACCTGCGGTATCCGGAGGGGTAAAGTGCATTTCCGCAATAAGAAAAAAAATTAGTTCCTAAAGTCAACCACCTCTCATACAATTCGGTGTTCTAACGCTGAGTACGTAGCCAGAAAACACAATTGTCAGTACACAGCACACAAATTCAGCGATAGCTGGGGGTTCGGACACCCTTAATTTGAGTTTCGGTAGTCTCCGTAAATCAGATAGTGCGATGATTCCTTACACAGGCCACTGATGTTTCATTCCCATTTCGCTCTCCGGCGAAGGATTTGCACCGCCTCTCTGGATCGCAAAGACGATGAGACAGTTCACGGTGGGAGAGTACTTCTTAAAAATTTTCACTCTCATTTCATTCACATATTCTGCGAGGATCGAATTACATACACATACATAAGTCGTTCGCAAGATACACGACACAAGAGGCAGAATTGTCGCACTGTCTTCCTGGAATACAGAGCCTAAAAATTTGCAAGGAATTTTCGCTAGAGCAACGTCGTCTTTCTTCCAAAGATTTCCATTGAGTTGCCTGACCATGCGTAGTACACTTTCGTATGAGTTAAACTGACACGTGACTACATTTTCACGCAATTTTGGTGCATAGAACATGAGAATTCAATACCCAGAACAACCACGTCTGGCCGTAATAACGGCCTTGACATGCCTGGGCATTGAGTCAAACAGAGCTTGGATGGCGTGTACAGATTAAGCTTCCCATGCGGCTTCAACATGATACCACAGTTCATCAAGAGTAGTGACTGGCGTATTGTGACGAGCCAGCTGCTCGGCCACCATTGACCAGACGTTTTCAATTCGTTAGAGATCTGGAGAATGTGATGGCCAGGACAGCAGTAGAGCATTTTCTATATGCAGGAAGGCCTGTACAGGACCTTGCGACATGCGGTCGTGCATTATCCTGCTGAAATGTAGGGTATCTCAGGCATCGAATGAAGGGTAGAGCCACGGGTCGCAACACATCTGAAATGTAACGTCCACTGTTCAAAGTGCCGTCAATGCGAACAAGAGGTGACCATACTGGCGATGACGAATACACGCTTCCAATGTGCGTTCATCGCAATGTCGCCAAACGCGGATGCGATCATCATGATGCTGTAAACAGAACCTGGATTCATCCGAAAAAATGACGTCTTGCCATTCGTGCACCCAGGTTCGTCGTTGAGTACACCATCGTAGACGCTCCTGTCTGTGATGCAGCTTCAAGGGTAACCGCAGGCACGGTCTCCGAGCTCATAGTCCGTGCTGCTGCAAACGTCGTCGAATGTTCGTGCAGATGGTTGTCGTCTTACAAACGTCCCCATCTGTTGACTCAGGGATCGAGAGGTGGCTGCACGATCCGTTACAGCCATGCGGATAAGATGCCTGTCATCTCGACTGCTAGTGATAAGAGGCCGTTCGGATCCAGCACGCCGTTCATTATTGTCCTCCTGAACCCACCGATTCCATATTCCGCTAACAGTCACTGGATCTCGACCAACGCGAGCAGCAATGTCGCGATACGATAACCCGCAATCACGATAGGCTACAATCCGACCTTTTGTCAAAGTCGGAAACGTGATGGTACGCATTTCTCCACCTTACACGAGGCATCACAACAACGTTTCACCAGGCAACGCCGGTCAACGGCTGTTTTGTATATGAGAAATCGGTTGGAAAGTTTTCTCATGTCAGCACGTTGTAGGTGTCGCCAGCGGCGCCAACCTTGTGTGAATGCTCTGAAAAGCTAATCATTTGCATATCACAGCATCTTCTTCCTGTCTGTTAAATTTCGCGTCTGTAGCACGTCAGCTTCGTGGTGTAGTAATTTCAATGGCCAGTATTGTAATCAAGCCAGTGTTCGGCTGAAGAAGACTGCAACAACAGTAACAACAAGCACAGAAGTACCTTTCGTCACACATTGTAAAGCGGAGTCCAATTGTAAACATCCGGATAAGAAGTTCCGGGATGCGGTGTTCCAGCTGGCGTGCCTTGTTGGTGAGACGCCGTGGCACGAGTCCAGGAGCCGGCATTGCGCACGCGTGACTGCAGGCGCTGAGTCACGGCTCGTGTCTTGGGCTCGGCTCTTCGGCGGCGTTCCCCGTGTCGCAAAAAACCGCAACGTCCGTCTCCCGCTTTGTCGGACGAGCCCATGGATCACGGAAATCACTTGCGGCACGACTGGAGTGAGTCGCCGAATAGTGCACCAGAATACATAAACAGTAGCAGACTGGCTTTCCGGGCAACGGAATAAACGTGAATCAGAACAAGCGACTGGCATACCACAAACATCCTGATGTATCCGTGGCGCTTTGCGTCTGCAGGGTGCGCCTACAGTCGTGTACGCGACGGAGGATTCAGGACAGAATATTTAGAGACCCGAAATGATCGCAAATATATACTCTAATGGCCATTAAAATTGCTACACCATAAAGGTGAGGTGCTACCGGCGCGAAATTTAACCGACAGGAAGAAGTTACTGTGATATGCAAATGATTAGCTTTTCAGAGCATTCGCACAAGGCTGGCGCCGGTGGCGACACCTACAACGTGCTGACATGAGGAAAGTTCCCAACCGATTTCTCATACACAAACAGCAGTTGACCGGCGTTGCCTGGTGGAACGTTGTTGTCTTGCCTCGTGTAAGGAGAAATGAGTACCATCACGTTTCCGACTTTGATAAAAGGTCGGATTGTAGCCTATCGCGATTGCGGTTTATCGTATCGCGACATTGCTACTCGCGTTGGTCGAGATCCAATGACTGTTACCAGAATATGGAATCGAACGGCAAAGTGTTAATGAACGATGCACATTGTGTTAGGGTTAGTAGAAGCCAATAAAATATTTTGGTACCGTAGAGATTTGAGAGTGATATTTTTGTGTGTCCTTTTCCCGTAGTGGTGCTGAAGTTTATTCTTTTTATCTGTGGAACTTCTTAGCAGGCGGTGTTTGAGCAGCAAAGGGCGTACATACTCCAGTGCAGCGGTCGAATCTCGGGATCTTTCTGAAAGTAGTTAGTTTTTTACACGCTTTTGATTATTGACTTTAAAGTAACTACAATTATTACCCTGTCTCGCTTGTCAAAGCAAGCCTGGTGACCCATTTTAGACTGATTGGATAGTGTGGCAGAGCAGAGAAGTAATGTAGGTCCGCCAGTAAAAGTTTCCAATTAAATCTGTGGGGCAGTACGACGCGTAATTCGTCTTGCGTGACGAAACATCGCCAAGAGCACGTGGAACTGTTGGTGGCCACGAGTGTGGTTTTACACGATGCTGCGGAAGCCCAGAGGAACGTTTAAATATTTCACAACAAAAACTGCTTAAATTTATCCGTGTGATATGGACGTTGTTTGAGGTCTGCGACTGTATTATAAGATTATGTGGAATAATAATATACTGCTGCAGTCACTTTTTACTAATATTTTATTAGCATAATGCGTTTCGGGAGCATGCTGACAGACATCATCAGGTGCAGTATACAGTTACTTATACATCAGCTGATATGTTACGTATTATTAGCTATGTGTCCCAGTGGGGTTAAGAATGGCCATCAAAAATTCTTATTTTTCGATTCTTAACATCACTGGTACACACAGCTAATGTACGTAACCCATGAGCTGGTGTATAAGTAACTGCATAATGCACCTGATGATAGCAGCACGCTGCCGAAATGCATTGTGTTAATAAAATATCAGTAAAAGGTGACTGCAGCAGTATATAATTATTCCACATAAAAAAACTGCTTGTCGCATTTTAGTCTTCTTTTTCCAGATTTCATCTGTAATTCTTCCTATGCAATTTTACACTTGTGTGTTACTTCTAAATTTAAATTTTCCTGGTTCAGTCCTATAGGGGTTGGACAAAAATGTGAAAAACACATGAGTAAAATATGCTTGAACATAAATGCTAGCCAAGCCTGCAGGTTGTGCTTTTAGACCACGAACGGAACCTGTGTAATACGTTGAAAGCGTCAGCCGTCACCAGGACAGTGTTGTCGCGGTTAAGAGAATTCGAACACAGGAAAATTCCTGATGCTTCAGTAACAGTTGTCGTTGTGGTCTTAAGTCCTGAGACTGGTTTGATGCAGCTCTCCATGCTACTCTATCCTGTGCAAGCTTCTTCATCTCCCAGTACCTACTGCAACCTACATCTCCTTCTGAATCTCTTTAGTGTATTCATCTCTTGGTCTCCCTCTGCGATTTTTACCCTCCATGCTGCCCTCCAATACTAAATTTGTGATCCCTTGATGCCTCAGAATATGTCACACCAACCGGTCCCTTCTTCTGGTCAAGTTGTGCCACAAACTTCTCCCCAATTCTATTCAATACCTCCTCATTAGTTATGTGATCTACCCATCTAATCTTCAGCATTCTTCTGTAGCACCACATTTCGAAAGCTTCTATTCTCTTCTTGTCCAAACTATTTACCGTCCATGTTTCACTTCCATACATGGCTACACTCCATACAAATACTTTCAGAAACGACTTCCTGATACTTAAATCTACACTCGATGTTAACAAATTTCTCTTCTTCAGAAACGCTTTCCTTGCCATTGCCAGTCTACATTTTATATCCTTTTTACTTCGACCATCATCAGTAAAGAAGATACACAAAATGTTTGGTGTTTCCAGAGGCACTGTATCGATGATTCACAGCACTTCGAGGGAAAACGAAAAAAACATCCCATTCTATTGTACTATGTTCGCTCCCCAGTGACGATGATGTCTTCCGAGACGACAGCGCCCCTGTTCACAAAGACCGAAGCGTCCAGCATTGTTTACGTGAGCTCGAGGATGAACTGTCCGCAGCTCGTGGTCTAGTGGCTAGCGTCTCTACCTCTGGATCACGGGGTCCCGGGTTCGGTTCCCGGCCGGGTGGCGGATTTTCTGTGCCCGGGGACCGCGTGTTTGTGTTGTCCTCATCATTCCATCGTCATTCGTGAAAGTGACTGGATTGGACTGTGTGCAGATTGGAAAATTGTATGGGCGCTGATGACCGCGCATTTGAGCGCCCCACAAATCAATCATCATTATCATCATCACCATTGAGGATGAATTGTCGCATTTCCCCTGGCCACCACAGTCACCAAATGTTAATGTTACTGACCCTTTGTGGTCTACTTTGCAGAGAAGGGTGCGTGAATGCTGTCCACCTCCATCGGCGTTCATGAATTTGCCATTGTTTTTGGGGAAGAATGGTTCAAATCTCCCTTGAAAACCATACAGGGTCTATATTTATCCATTCCGAGATGACTGGAAGCTGGTTTAAATGCCAACGGGTCTCGTACAGTGTATTAGGCAAGGTAATATATTGTGTTTGTGGTGTTTCCATATTTTTGTCCAACCCCCTGTGTTTCGTTAAATCTTCCTCAGAATCTCTTTTTTTCCTGCAATGGTTATCGTTGAGAAGGGAGTGAGACAGGGTTGTAGCCTCTCCCCGATGCTATTCAATCTGTATATTGAGAAGCAGTAAAGGAAACAAAAGAAAAATTCGGAGTAGGAATTAAAATCCATGGAGGAGAAATAAAAACATTGAGGTTCGCCGATGACATTGTAATTATATCAGAGACAGGAAAGGACTTGGAAGAGCAGTTGAATGCAATGGACAGTGTCTTGAAAGGAGGATATAAGATGAACATCAACAAAAGCAAAACGAGGATAATGGAATGTAGTCTAATTAACTCGGGTGACGCTGAGGGAATTAGATTAGGAAATGAGACACTTAAAGTAGTAAAGGAGTTTTGCTATTTCGGGAGCAAAATAACTGATGATGGTCGAAGTAGAGAGGATGTAAAATGTAGACTGGCAATGACAAGGAAAGCGTTTCTGAAGAAGAGAAATTTGTTAACATCGAGTATAGATTTAAGTGTCAGGAGTCGTTTCTGAAAGTATTTGTATGGAGTGTAGCCTTGTATGGGAGTGAAACCTGGACGATAAATAGTTTGGACAAGAAGAGAATAGAAGCTTTCGAAATGTGCTACAGAAGAATGCTGAAGATTAGATGGGTAGATCATGTAACTAATGAGGAGGTATTGAATAGAATTGGGGAGAAGAGGAGTTTGTGGCACAACTCGACAAGAAGAAGGGATCGGTTGGTAGGACATGTCTGCATTAGATACTGGGACATGAAGAGGCTTGCACAGAATAGAGTAGCATGGAGAGCTGCATCAAACCAGTCTCAGAACTGAAGACCACAACAACATAATTTCCATTTTCCTTTATTGATCCCAAAAATAGTATTTCTAATGCGTATGTGCAATTCAAGCCGAACTACTGTTGTGACTATGTTTCTTTATTAGTTCGAGAGAATGATTTTTTGTTATAAATGACTTTTGTCAAGAGAAGTGGTAAGTTAACCTTTTGTAATCTTGGTCTAATGGCTTCTTTTTTCTCTCTGTTACGGTGGATGACTTCTCGTAGATACTTAATTTGTCTGTTCTTTTGATGTTTCCGTACTTTCTTGCTTAATTTTGATGGTGCACTCGCGCTGTTTGTCATTACCCTTTTCTTCCGAAGGAGGTTTGCAATCCTACTTTCCATGCGGTTTACTCAAGTGTTATCTCTTTTTCTGGTTATCTCTATACTGTCTGACAGTATTGCTAAATCGCGTGCAACTGGTAAACTACTGCTTGCACGAGTGGCGCCGCGCGCATTCTACGCCCCGCGGCTTCGCCCCTGCGCGGAGCGGCATGCTGCCTCTACCGGCCGCTCTTCAGAATGAACTCGATTCATGACAAGTACTTTGTATGGGAGCAGCTCTTTATTTAGGAGCTCGGTGCCCTCAACGAGACGGCAGAGTGAGGTCGCATTCCCGGCAATTTACCCCATTAGGGCTCGTAAACATGTGGCCGCGACCACACGCAGCTCCCGCTCCGCTCTGCCATACATATTCACTGCGCTTGCTTCACTCGCTCGCTCGCTCTCTCCCTCGTAATTCTCCACGACGAAACCGGGCGCCCGTCTAGAGGCAGAACGGCTCTCTCGCCGCCAAATCGCCATTACCGCAGTTACAGCCCTAACTTCCTTAGTTATGCTGACCGCACTGAGGTAATTTAATTAAATGTATCGGAATACTGCCAGAGAACGAGAGGCAGTCTTCAGGGGGAAAATAGCATTCATTTCCTTGATTAAAAGGCTTCCCAAAGGCGACCCAAACTGTTTTACAAGTGGAAGAGCACGCACGCACACACACACACACACACACACACACACACACACACACACACACACACACACACACACATATATATATATATATATATATATATATATATATATATATATAATGGATCATACATCTGGATCGATTTCTACAAAATTTGGCACACAAACAGCAGCCTTCACAAGTATCAAAACTGTTGTGTTTGTAACCTCCTAGTTCCTATAGGAGCAGACATAGAGGCAAAAATGTGCTTTTGCAGTATCTTCGATTGGCTGCACAAGTGTGCCATGTGGGAATAGTATTGGGCTGCCCTATCGATCTGCTTTGCAGGACTTTCTACATGTCAGGGGTAGGAAACTTTCCCTGTCCCCTACATGCAAATTGCCCTGCACAACAGGTATGTTGTGTTGAAATAGTATCAGCCAGCATGACCTATCTGCATTGCATTGCAGCTTTTATATCAGCGACATTAACGGTTTGCAAGCCCCTGATATATAGGCCATCCTGCATGACAGGCATGTTGTGTGAGTAGTATCTGGCTGCTGCATCGACCTGTTTTGCAGGGGCTGCCAGTGCGCATTGGCATGGCTTGGGGAAGTTTGGGATGGACAGAAAAGGGGATGGAAAGAGGGTGGGATAGGAAAGGATGCATGGGGAGCAGGAGGGAATGGACAGAGAGAGAGAGAGAGAGAGAGAGAGAGAGAGAGAGAGAGAGAGAGAGAGAGCAAAAGGGGCCAGCCAGGGAGAGGGGGACAGCAGGGGATGGACCGGTAGAAGGGGGTAGCAGTGGGTGAGCAGAGAGTGATGGAGCAGGCAGGATGAGATGGATAGAGAGAGAAAGGGGCCAGATGCAGATGAATAAGCAGAGGAGGAGGATGGAATGGTTAGGGGGAGGGGCGAGGAGGAGGAGGAGGTGGTGGTAGTGGTGGGCACAGAGAGGAGATAGAACGTTGTGGACAGAAAGAGGGTATTGGATAGAGGAAGGGAGCAAAAAACAGAATTAAAGAAAGAGGAAGGGGGTATTAAAGAAAGGAGAGAAGAAGATGGAGGAGGAGGAGGAGATAGGCAGAGGTGGGAAGATAAGGTGGATAAAGAGAGGCGGCAGGAGGAGGCGTGTGCAATATATTTGTGTAATGCATATGTGGGCGAAGCCACAGTAAAAACAGGAAGTTTGTTTCTACTCTGAACAGCTAAATGTCTCCAGAAATACACATCATACGAAAAAAACGATCCAGATGTAAAGTTAATGTTTTCAAGTGGGATATTTGTCATCTTTTCAAATGGGGATCCCCATTCTTCTTGCGTATTCGGATTCTACGACAAGCAGTGCCTAGGGTTGCCGATCTTAGTTTTTTCCATTCGTGATAGATGGCATTGCAGTAGACAAATTTCAGAATGAAATTTTCATTCTGCAGCGGAGTGTGCACTCATACGAAACTTCCTGGCGGATTAAAACTGTGTTCCGGACCGAGACTCGAACTCGGGACCTTTGCCTTTCGAAGGCAAGTGCGCATCTGAGCTACCCAAGCACGACTCACGGGGTACTGGCGGAATTAAGGCTGTGGGTAGACCAGAAAAGGGTCCGGAATGGATAGGTGCTGTGTCACGTGGTGTTCCAGATTAAAAAGACTGCGGTTAAGCGTGACTCGTGGTGGGACGCTAAGTGATTGGGTGTGCGTCCAAGTGCTCACTCGGTATGCTGTGTGTGTATTCGTGGAAGGTGAACCTGTCACTATTATTATGAACAATTTTCCTTACAATGGTTGTCGATTGTGTTTCGCCGGTAGCTGCACAGTGGCCGGTGCGAGAGCTACAGCAGTTTGGTCGGAAGAACACACCCCAACCAGCCACCCTGTTTATGAGATTCGAGGGGACTCGCCGAAATCAAGTATCCCGATGGGAACAGAAAACTGCGTTCCATTAAATGTAGCTTATGTGCCAGACATTCAAATGTCCAGCCATAACAGTTTCACTGCACTATCAAATCTACAAAACTAAATTTAAGTTTTAATGGAAATATCAACTGTTTAGAACAATTTACATTTTTATCGCAAATGTACAAACAAGTATGACGGTATTAATTGCAAAACCTGAAAAAATTAATTATTCCGATTACGGCGCCATCCACCTGGAATGAAAAACAAAGTTTCGGGTAAACACTGGTATTTTTTGGCATAGAATCTGACCGTGCATTACACATGGGAGAGGGTTTCCATGTGTCCGCCGCTCGTGGTCTCGCGGTAGCGTTCTCGCTTCCCGAGCACGGGGTCCCGGGTTCGATTCCCGGCGGGGTCAGGGATTTTCACCTGCCTCGAGATGACTGGGTGTTTGTGTTGTCCTCATCATTTCATCATCATCCAGGCAAGTGGCGCAATTGGACTGAGCAAAGATTGGGTAATTGTACGGGCGCTGATAACCACGCTGTTGAGCGCCCCACAAACCAAACATCATTTCTCAGGGTTTCCATGTGAGAAAAAGTTGGGAGTGACGTGGGGGAATGGGTGGCTAATTTCAGCACAGACAGATGCCTCTTTTGAAAATATTAACATTTCGTAAGGAATATTTTTTCGGTGTGATGCATATTTTTCCAGATATTCAGCTGTCCTAAAAAATTCTCTCTCTCTCTCTCTCTCTGTCTCTCGCTCTCTCTCTCTCTCTCTCTCTCTCTCTCTCTCTCTCTCTCTCTCTCTCTCTCTCTCTCTCCCATACATACTTCCCCTTTAAGTATTTGGCTGTTAGTCTCTCTCGATATAGATTTCTTGCCTTCTCTTCATCGGTCGACCATCCGAGAACTCTGTTGTCGTCCATTCCATTCCCAATTTCGCTTGCTTTCGGAAATTCTGTAATTTCAAGAAGAATAAATTTGTTACCTTATCTCTTCATCTCGTATTTGTGTTTCTTTTTTGAAAAGATCCTTTCATTGATCTGAGAACGGCATTTCAGACGATTGTACTTTGTTTCGGCTCTCACGTTAGATATCACTGCCTAAATTGTGAAATTCTGAGTAAAGCTCTATTCCGATTTTTCACGCGAATGAAAGTGTATGCTCTAAGTGAAAGCTCTATTGCGCCGCGGCTCATTGAGGACCAGAGCTTATACAATTGTTGAGATTGATGGCATGTAATACTGTGAAATTTGTTTATATTGTAACAAATAAATCTACTTTTAACCCTTAACGTCCCAGGTGCGGTCTCACAGACCTCTAGCACATAACGTTACTCTGTTCGTACGGGATAGAGGTGAGGTAGGTGATTGCAGCCTTGTCTGGTTGTTCTTTCCCGAAGCTGCCGTAGTTTCCTTTGTCAGTAGCCAGTTGAACGTCACGGCGATCGATAGCTACTGCATCTTTCGTGCTACCTGGGACTTTGCGTTATGGATTCAATAGCTAGGTCTTTGTCTACAAACCCTGACTTCGAGTGTACAGTTTAGGAAGTGATGTTGGACACATAGTGACTAAGAAATTGTAAGTGAACATAATTCTCAATCGGAATGGTGTGAAAGCAAAGACGAATTTGTTTTGTCACCTGCAAATTGCTTGAACGAAACAAGTGGTCAGAGTGATGAGGACAGAAGCGCAGAGACTGAACTTTTAGCCAAACATTCTGGTAGAAAAATGTATTTAGTAGAAATAAATAACGTTGGTCGTCAAAGCTTCTTGTCAAGCGCTCTCGTGTTCGGCAGCACATAATCGTTCGTTTGCCGACCACATGCTCAAGCAGTTAATAATCCTGATCCTCTTACGATTTGGAATTTGCTTATGACTGTAGATATTTTATCATATTGAAATTGACTAATACAAAAATAAACAAAGAAAGGCCGAAAAATGATCCAAATGTTTGGTATGAAGCTGATTTACGTGAACTAAAAGCATTTTGGGGTTTACTATTTTATTCAACTATTTTCAAATCCAGCAGAGAAAACTACAAATTATTTTATGCCGCAGATGGTGCTGGACATGATATATTTAGATGCGTTATATCCAAAAACAGGTTTGGTGCTCGAAATTCGCTGATCCTGCAACCCGTTTTGAACACAAGCAAAACTTTTCCTTTGTCTCGACTGTCAGAAATTTTTACAAAATTTATTGACAATGTTGTGTGTTCCAACAATCGAGAAAGTGCTTGTAACGATGAAATGCTGGCATCATTTCGTAGCAAATGTAGATTCAAAATGTACATTCCGACACAGATCATGCAAGTATGGATTGGAAGTCATGTCCTTTACTGATGCAATGGTCATCTGTTTAATGCGTTTGGTTATACAGGAAGGGATTCAGATGGACAGAATCTGAGCACAGTAGAAAAAACGTTCCATAAAGCAACTGAGATTGTGATTAGACTAGCTAAAGCATTTGAACAGACTAACCTCAATATAACTGCAGACAGTCGGTTTACCTCAATGGAGTTACGACAATGTCTCGAATCAAGAGAACTAACGAAGGGGGGAACATCGAGAAGAAAGAAGAGAAATACCAGAGGAATTCTTACCTATGAGGAGCAGGGAAGTCGATTCTGCAATGTATACACTCGCGCATGATCTAACTCTAGTTTCTTTTATGCCTAAAAAGGGTAGGTTAGTGATTCTAATATCGTCTACGTACCGTGATGAATGTTAAGATGGCGGTACAGGTAAATCAGAAAGAACTTCGTACTATAATCACGCTAAAGGCGGTTCTGATGCCATGTGCTAAGTATCCAACTGCACGACGTACCCAACCATGAGCAGTGGCGTTGTTTTTCCGCATGTTGGACATAAGTGGGGCGAATGCTTTTGTCCTTCACAACTACAAAGACACTCCTCAAATCATCCGCTTTAACTTTTTGAAGAAGCTTGCATACACTTTGGTGACACCACAAATGGAAAAGCGAGTCAACAACTCTCACGCACGTCTTGAACTTCGTGCATCCGTTCGCTGTCTTTTCGGTGTAGCAGAACCAAGGCAGAAGTCGTTGTAGAACTGTAGAAAAAACGCAAAACATGCTCCACTTGTCACCCAAGAAAAAGAGGAAGACTTCTTATGTTTACCATTGTTGCAAGAATCCAATCTGCCTTGGATGCTCTACGAAAAATTGCAGAGCGTCCAAAGAAAACTTAAAACAAGGAAACTAAAAACCAAAAAAGTACTAATGTAATTTTTATTTTTTAAATGATGTATGGGAGTTACGAGGGCTGTCCAGAAAGTAAGTTACGATTGATCGCGAAATGAAAATCACAGTGAAAATCAGAAATGTTTCATTTGTAACAGTTAGCTAGCTACACCTTTCAGCTACTTCTCTACGTAGTCGCCGTTCTGACTCAGACATTCGTCGTAGCGTTGTACCAACTTTCCAATACCCTCATCATAGAAGGCAGCCGCCAGTGCTTTCCGCCAATTCTCTACGCTGGCCTAAAGTTCGTTGTCTGTGCCAAAATGTTGTCTTCATAGACAGCGGTTCGTTTGAGCAGAGATGAAACTCAGTGGGAGACAATTACGGGCTGTGTTGTGGGTAACCAAACATTTCCAATTGAAACGATGCAGGAACATCTTCATTGCCCCTGCAGAATGAGGCTGAGAATTGTCTTGAAGAAGAAACCGCACGACAGTTATGTAATGTTGGTTGCATAGCTTCAGGGGAAAATTCTCACCAGGCCCTCTTACTTGGCGGGAGACACTATTATCTATAACATCTTTACGCGCTCACTACGAGCTCAGGAATGAAAAGAGCGACATAATTCTACCTAGAGTCATACTATAGACACTGCCCAACAAATCTTTGCAAAGCTTTATCGGATTTTCATAGTCGTTTCCATTTCGCGACCGATCGTAACTTACTTTCTGGACAGCCCTCGTATATTATTATGTGTATAATAAACAATAAAAGTATTGCAAAAAGTAAAATTTGGAGTGCTAGGTATTTCAGTTTTTATAGCTCTAACATTAACATGAAGTGTTACTTTCATTTTGTGCAGTTCTCTACTTATATACGTTTTTTCGTAAAAATCAACTTTAAAGTTTATTTGAACATACTTTCTGTGTGGTATTAACGTAACATTTACGTAAAAAGCTCAACTGTCAGACTGACATTGCTGAGTGTGATTTTTATGACAATTTAAACATAGCAGTCTGAGAGACCGCACCTGGGACAGAGTGTGACAAAAAAAAAATGACCTGGGAAACTAAGCGTTAAAATTATAATAAATTTTAACAGTTTATAATCATCACGCCCTTTAAATACCATACCTTGTCATTGTGACCCGAAAGAGCATATGTGTAAAGCTTTGTTAAGAAAGGTAGCGGGATTAGAGAATCGGGCTGGAGGGGTTGGTGGCGTGTATTAACATACTCTGAAGCACAACGTCACAAGCAGTAAGAACACTATGTGAAGATATATACCTGAAAAACTGATAAAAACCATTGGCTCTAAATTCGCCAATAGTGTCAGATAAAGCGTTTTATAAGAGGAATCACAAATACCGTCAGGTACTAGAACCGATGTGGATTTGCCAACTTAAGTTTTTATTCTGATCATCAACAGTTTTCTATAATAATCATCTATAACGGTTGACAGTAGCCCATTTCTCGCCGATAAGTGATGTACCCTAACATTCCTTAAATGGAAGCAAAGCTTGTGTAAATGTATGTGTGTTTTCTCCGCTCAAAAAGGCTTTGGCTAAAAGCTGTAATGTGTAGCAGTCTTTCATAGTGCAATCCATGTCGTCTTAACAATATGGTTGATATTCAAACTTTGAGACCCAGTGTTTGATTTTGCCTACTGGCTTTTCTCCCAACCTACAACCATGTATTATTTTCCTTTGTTACTACCTCTGAAGAATTACTCTTCTCATTGTCAGTTCTTTTTCTACATCCAAGGGTTTTTTCACCACCTTTGAAACCACACTGTGACTTCTGAGCCCCACTGTACCAGTGATCTCTCTCATGAAAAACACATCGCTATGTGACTGCGCAGATTGTTGGTGCAGCATCTCACACCCCAAATTCTTCTCGCTGATAGCTATAATTTTTTCATATTGACCTTATTTCCTCCCTCATCCTCGCGTATTTTTACGTTTTATTTTCCACACCTACCTGTCCCACACAAACTCTCATACCTCATCTATTCCCTTTTCCCATCTTTTTGTGTGTTTATTAGTATTTCTGCGTGTTTGATCATATTTTTACGTATTTTCAAGTATTTGTGCATATTTTGACGCATTTCTACGTGTTCTTGCATAGCTGTGCGCGTTTTATGCGTGCCTGTGTGTATTTTCATGCCTCTTTTTCTGTTATGCAGCTCTCCTCACGATCATTCAGTACCTTCATTTGCCCAAGTTCTACACTCCTGGAAATTGAAATAAGAACACCGTGAATTCATTGTCCCAGGAAGGGGAAACTTTATTGACACATTCCTGGGGTCAGATACATCACATGATCACACTGACAGAACCACAGGCACATAGACACAGGCAACAGAGCATGCACAATGTCGGCACTAGTACAGTGTACATCCACCTTTCGCAGCAATGCAGGCTGCTATTCTCCCATGGAGACGATCGTAGAGATGTTGGATGTAGTCCTGTGGAACGGCTTGCCATGCCATTTCCACCTGGCGCCTCAGTTGGACCAGCGTTCGTGCTGGACGTGCAGACCGCGTGAGACGACGCTCCATCCAGTCCCAAACATGCTCAATGGGGGACAGATCCGGAGATCTTGCTGGCCAGGGTAGTTGACTTACACCTTCTAGAGCACGTTGGGTGGCACGGGATACATGCGGACGTGCATTGTCCTGTTGGAACAGCACGTTCCCTTGCCGGTCTAGGAATGGTAGAACGATGGGTTCGATGACGGTTTGGATGTACCGTGCACTATTCAGTGTCCCCTCGACGATCACCAGTGGTGTACGGCCAGTGTAGGAGATCGCTCCCCACACCATGATGCCGGGTGTTGGCCCTGTGTGCCTCGGTCGTATGCAGTCCTGATTGTGGCGCTCACCTGCACGGCGCCAAACACGCATACGACCATCATTGGCACCAAGGCAGAAGCGACTCTCATCGCTGAAGACGACACGGCTCCATTCGTCCCTCCATTCACGCCTGTCGCGACACCACTGGAGGCGGGCTGCACGATGTTGGGGCGTGAGCGGAAGACGGCCTAACGGTGTGCGGGACCGTAGCCCAGCTTCATGGAGACGGTTGCGAATGGTCCTCGCCGATACCCCAAGAGCAACAGTGTCCCTAATTTGCTGGGAAGTGGCGGTGCGGTCCCCTACGGCACTGCGTAGGATACTACGGTCTTGGCGTGCATCCGTGCGTCGCTGCGGTCCGGTCCCAGGTCGACGGGCACGTGCACCTTCCGCCGACCACTGGCGACAACATCGATGTACTGTGGAGACCTCACGCCCCACGTGTTGAGCAATTCGGCGGTACGTCCACTCGGCCTCCCGCATGCCCACTATACGCCCTCGCTCAAAGTCCGTCAACTGCACATACGGTTCACGTCCACGCTGTCGCGGCATGCTACCAGTGTTAAAGACTGCGATGGAGCTCCGTATGCCACGGCAAACTGGCTGACACTGACGGCGGCGGTGCACAAATGCTGCGCAGCTAGCGCCATTCGACGGCCAACACCGCGGTTCCTGGTGTGTCCGCTGTGCCGTGCGTGTGACCATTGCTTGTACAGCCCTCTCGCAGTGTCCGGAGCAAGTATGGTGGGCCTGATACACCGGTGTCAATGTGTTCTTTTTTCCATTTCCAGGAGTGTATGTCATTTCGCATTTCCCCAGTGCCATCCCTGCCACAATGGAGTACCGCTCCATCTTCGTGCACCAGTTCGATGGCTAAAACCCAGTCCCACATCCTTCTGCTTAAATGATGCCTAAACCATGAAATCCACCCACTCTCACCAGATGGCTCTGGGCACTATGGGACTTAACTTATTTGGGTCATCAGTCCCCTAGAACTTAGAACTACTTCAACCTAACTAACCTAAGGACATCACACACATCCATGCCCGAGGCAGGATTCGAACCTGCGACCGTAGCGGTCGCGCGGTTCCAAACTGTAGCGCCCAGACCTTTTCAGATTCTGTCAGATTCTACCATGTTAGCATGATCATCTCCAAAGACATTGTCGTTTTTCTTTGTCAGGTTTTGAAGACCGATCATCGCCAGTAGCAGGTAAAAGAAACGGCGGTGGTATCATTCAAAGACACTCAAAGATTTTATGTAGAGTGGTTCGTGAAACTCGCGCAACATTTAAAATTCAGAATAGCCCGAACTAATACCGAGACGGATGTATCCTGCGACAGACGCCTTTGCTTGGCGCGGTTACGTCAGTGCTTATGACGGCAGAGGAGCGAGTTACATCCAGCGTGCAGCCAGCCTGATCAGCTCGCTCATTTATTAGCCGGTCACTGCAGCAGCAGCAGCAGCAGTAGTCGGTCGGTACGATCGCCTCTCGTTTTTCTGATTTAGGAACAGGTATCGTCGGCTATGGTAATTCCCCTAAATGATTTATAAGGCCACCTCTGCGGCTTTATTGGGAGTCCGCTGCATCTCCTTTGCATATGATGGCTGCCGTCGCTGCCGATTTCCCAGTGATTAATTCATACCGTTCCGAGCCGGAGCCTCCGTGTGCTCGCAGTCAGTTCTCATGCATGAAACAACCGTAACTCGCACAGCCTCTCAGATGTCAAGTGTGTGCATCAGTTGTCACAGTTACACAGTGTCTATACAAAGGAGCTCTTAAAACCTCCAGTTGCTATATTTGTATGTTTGTATGATGCCTGCCATCGCCACTTGCACATTGTCACCCCCCAACCGCCACTACTGGTCAATACAACCTTCACTCCCATCTCTCATACTTCATACACTACTGGCCATTAAAATTGCTGCACCACGAAGATGACGTGCTACAGACGCGAAATTTAACCGACAGGAAGAAGATGCTGTGATATGCAGATGATTAGCTTTTCAGAGCATTCGCACAAGGTTGGCGCCGCTGGCAACACCTACAACGTGCTGACATGAGGAAAGTTTTCAACCGATTTCTCGTACACAAACGGCAGTTGACCGGCGTTGCCTGGTGAAACGTTGTTGTGATGCCTCTTGTAAGGAGGAGAAATGCGTACCACCACTATTCCGACTTTGGTAAAGGTCGGACTGTAGCCTATCACGGTTCCGGTTTATCGTATCGCGGCATTGCTGCTCGCGTTAGTCGAGATCCAATGACTGTAAGCAGAATATGGAATCGGTGGGTTCAGGAGGGTAATACGGAACGCATTGCTGGATCCCAGCGACCTCGTACCACTAACAGTCGAGATGACAGGCATCTTATCCGCGTGGCAGTAACGGATCGTGCAGCCACGTCTCGATCCCTGAGTCAACAGATGGGGACGTTTGCAAGACAACAACCATCTCCACGAACAGTTCAACGACGTTTGCAGCAACATGGACTATCAGCTCGGAAACCATGGCTGCCGTTACCCTTGACGCTGCATCACAGGCAGAAGCACCTGCGATGGTGTACTCAACGACGAACCTGGGTGCACGAATGGCAAAACGCCATTTTTTCGGATAAATCTAGGTTCTGTTTACATCATCATGATGGTCGCATCTGTGTTTGGCGACATCGCGGTGAACGCACATTGGAAGCGTGTATTTGTCATAGCCATACTGGCGTATCACCCGGCGTGATGGCATTGGGTGCTATTGGTTACACGTGTCGGTCACCTCTTGTTCGCATTGACGGGACTTGAACAGTGGACGTTACATTTCAGTTGTGTTACGACCCGTGGCTCTACCCTTCATTCGATCCCTGCAAAACCCTACATTTCAGCAGGATAATGCACGACCGCATGTTGCGGGTCCTGTACGGGCCTTTATGGATACAGAAAATGTTCGACTGCTGCCCTGGCCAGCACATTCTCCAGATCTCTCACCAATTGAAAACGTCTGGTCAATGGTGGCCGAGCAACTGGTTCGTCACAATACGCCAGTCACTACTCTTGATGAACTGTGGTATCGTGTCGAAGCTGCATGGGCAGCTGTACCTGTACACGCCATCCAATCTCTGTTTGACTCAATGCCCAGGCGTATCAAGGCCGTTATTACGGCCAGAGGTAGTTGTTCTGGATACTGATTTCTCAGGATCTATGCACCCAAATTGCGTGAAAATGTAATCACATGTCAGTTCTAGTACAATATATTTGACCAATGAACACCCGTTTATCATCTGCATTTCTTCTTGATGTAGCAATTTTAATTGCCAGTAGTGTAGTTTGCTTGGCGAAACTGGTGCTACAAATGTCTGTTTTTGCAATAGCCTTTCTGTTTCATTTTCGTTCCACGACATTTTGACAACCTTCCCAGTAGTGCAAACGTCAGAATTTGTGCACAGAGAGGCCTCGGTCGATGTATGAAGCTTGTAAAGCTCCGCGCGAGTTTTACGTAAGGGCTACTTCTTGAATATTGGATTAATTAGTTTGCTGCCGTATTAGTTTAGCATCAGACTGTTGCTTTTCACAGCATTGGCGGGTAGCTTTAGTCTTAAAGGTAATGTATCACAGTAACCAAATTACTAACCGTTTGCTGTAACAAAATAAGTGACAGGTGTCCAATCGTTAACGTCGATGTGCAGCACGATTTTTGAACGTATATTGTATTCGAACGTTATGAATTACCTCGAAGAAAACGGTCTATTGACACACAGTTAACATGGGTTTACAAAACACGGTACCATACAAGCGGCTCGTAGTGAAATTGCGTGTTTATGGAATATCGTCTCAGTTATGTGACTGGATTTGTGATATCCTGTCAGAGAGGTCACAGTTCGTAGTAATCGACGGAAAGTCATCGAGTAAAACAGAAGTGATTTCTGGCGTTTCGCAAGGTAGTATTTTAGGCCGTTTGCTGTTCCTTATCTATATAAACGATTTGCGAGACAATCTGAGCAGCCGTAGTCGGTTGTTTGCAGATGACGCTGTCGTTTATGGACTAATAAAGTCATCAAAAGATCAAAACAAACTGCAAAACGATTTAGAAAAGATAGTTCGAGTCTTCACTCTTCCAAATTTTTTCCTTACATTAGCGTTTTTATTAGTTTCTGATACTTTATTATTAGTTTAATATAAGTATATACTATAATATTTGATGCTATGTAAATATAAGTTCACCTTTTTCTGAGGGGTGACTTTGTTCAGTTGGCTTAATCTACAGGACAGCTTGCGCTACTTGTATAAAGATATTTTGCTCCTTGTTCTTTTACGCTTCGTAATTCACACGTTGCAAAGATTCTGCTACTGGGTAGGAACAGTGATCAAGTAAGACTGACCTTGGGGTTTTACTAAAATGTGGGAATGATGAAATAATGTTTATCTTATGCAGAGAAGTATTCCAAATTTGTACCGTACTGTTTGTAATGGAACTTTTGTAAGCCTGTGTCCTTATTGATTGGACATGGTACTTTCCTTTTCGTGGACGATGCAGGAAATGTGCATTTTAATAGAGTTAACGTGGGAATTTTACGCGCACCCGTTGAGTAAATAGTGTGATTTACGAACGAGAAACATCCCTCAACTGCCGCTGGAGTGCGTTGCGATCGCGTATACCACGTTGGGGCCCACGTACCGTATGCACAAGTCGCATCGTTCCTGAGCGTTCTGCAGCACGTTGAACTTGGCACGCTCAACGTTAACGTTCGACAGCACGGTCCGTGTGCCGATGGCTTAAGACATTTTTCATTTATTAGTGCGTATCACTCCTGAAGAAGGCTATATTATTATAGCAGAAACCGTGGTCAAGGTTTAAAATAAACAGAATTTAGTGCAACTGTGGGCTTTTTTCATTCGAGACAATTTCGTAACGGCTGCTGTTGTCGCTGCCATGATCAAAATAATCCTACTAGGTGTACACCGGGCTGGTTCCCATGTTCTGCCTTAGATGTACGCTACGCAAACATTTAGAACACTTTCTCACACTTGTACACAAAATGTACTCTATGCACAGAGAGAATGTGTACACTACCTTCTGTCCTGTAGCTTGAACATACTGTTGACTTTAGCTGTTTGGTGTTATTAATCACTGAATCAGAATCATTTGGCATCACGAAGCTGAGTGCATCCTGTTCCAGTCATCCCACCACGGAAACAGGCAGTATCGGGAATGGGAACAGAACTTCCGCATATCAGGCAGAATTATGGCCCCTGAGTTAAGGATACAGTCTAATAACGGCAGCAGAATGTTAAAAAGGAAATGATGTGGATGGTCTCTTGAAATCCGAACAGTTTGTACTACACCCGTAATTGTTATACTTTAAGTTCATAGAAAATGTCCCTACGACATCTAAACTTCGTTCACAGAACATTGGCAGTCTCACTATTTCACAACTCCAGTCGAGTTAGCCATTTGCTTACATGGTTCAGTCCGTGGCCGTGAAATATTGTGTCGTCTCAATTCATACAAAGATAACCTGAATCAAAAATTACCAATGTTCGCGCGTACTTTTCGCACTCTGATGTGTTACGGTGCACCATAGGCTCGTCTGCGACTCTGCAGACCTTCTCATACCAACTACCACAGCTCAAATTGGCCTATACTAGGACGTTGGGACATCCCCGCGTCACCTGTGGGCGAGTAACGGCAAGATGCGATACGTAAGAACCGTGTCGATACCTGTGTTCTTATGAACTGTTCGCAAACTTTTGTTCTCATATGCTGGAGACACCTGCAGAGAAAAGTCGATAGTTTCGTCAAAAGCTCAAAGGGACCCAGAATTTATGGGCGTATCTATGAGCTGTGTAGAGGGCATCAACATTCGTCGCGTGATAACACTTTCGTGGCTATCTCAGGCTGGCGCTTAAAGTAATCGATCGACGTCGCGTAAAGTCTGTATCATATTTTGTTTCATTTATCGCCATCTTCTTTTCTGTTAAAAGTATCACGGTGTTTATAAATTACTGTAGCCTCTCTATATAAGGACGCATGACTATACGTTGAGTTGGTCAAAACGCTAGTATCACTGAATTTTATGCCTTGTCCTCAATTTTGAAAAGCATGTTCCGCTACGACCGTCATATCGATTTGTTGAAAGCGAGAGTTCCTTCTACCTTCGCTTAAGCGAGCGTTTATACTTATTACTGTGTTATCAATATACTGCATACTGTGTCACAGCCTCACGGAATTTTATACACGCCAGCCTTCGCTATTTGATGACTTGCGTCTGAAGCAGGTCTCAGTCATTCTTTCATTTTCCCGGCGGGCCTACAAATCTTTGGAACCCACATTCTCGGCCAAAACTTCTCCGACGCGATCGGTAGCTTTGTTAAGGCATAGGAGATCTCTCCCTGTTAGCGACAGCTTCGTTACATCTGGAATTCTCTCATTTTGGATGTAGTGCACGTTCTACCTCCTTACGGAATGCGGGTCCATTTGTACATTATGAAAAATAATTTTGTACATCTACCACGGCCTATCAAAGTGTGGCCGTGAAAGCCCCCCATTGTACGGTGTGTTCAAAAAGTCTCTCCGCAGTGCCGTATGATTGTTAGCCGCGCGTGCCGTATGATTGTTCGCCTGCCTGGGTTACTTCCCTTCAAGTGGACTCTCCCAATGTCCCACCGTTTCGTTTATCTCCGACAGCGTCAGTAGTATCGTTGGTGTGTGTCGTTTACCTGTTGACGTGAATGTTTAAATTTAGTTTTTCGTTTTCGTCACTGTTAAAATGCTAACCATTGAAGAACGTGTGGTTTTAGTCGAACAAGTGTTCAAAGCTGGCGGTAAATACACAGTTTAAGTTCGTCAAACATTTAATTTAGTTTTCCCGGAGACAACACACCCACATCGCGATACTGTGCGAGATTTGACTAACAAATTTCGAAGTACGGGTTCAGTGACAGATGCACCGAGAAGTGCTCGCCCTAGCGTTTTGTCTGAGGAAAAACTACCCGATATTTCCGATAAAATGTCCATGAGTTCGAACAAGTCAGAAACAAAACTCGCCCAGGAAGTCGAAGTTAGTGTCGGAACGGCCCACACAGCTGTAAGAAAAAAAAATTAGAACTTTTCCCATACTGTCGTCATGCAAGAACTGAAAAATACTGATCATGGCAAGAGACTGCATTATTGTCAGTGGTTCAAAAATTTCGTTCAACAAAATGGAAGGGATATTCTAAATGAAACGTTTTTCACTGGTGAGACGTGGTTTCATTTATCCGGGTCCATGAACTCGCAAAATTCTCGTATGTGGAGTACTGCAAATTCATTATGTATTCACGAGGAACCACTTCATCTGTGAAAACAGGAGTTTGGATTGCAATTTCTAGACGTCCCATTGTGGATGCCATATTTTTCACCGAAACAATAAGCACACGATACTACAGTGATATTCTGTAGCCATGCATAGGAGAACTTGTATTAAGTGAAATACTGAACGGTTATTTTCAACAAGATGGTACAACCGCGCTTACAGCTCGCGTTTCAATGTCACTGCTTGCTGACGTTTTTGGTGATCGCATAATTTCACAGGGACTTTGGCCTCCACGGTCGCCTGACCTAACATGGCCTGACTTCTTCTGGGGTGCAGCGAAAGCAGCTGTCTATAAAAAACCGTCCAGAATCCATCGATGAATTGAAAACTGCAATATCCACTTTCACTGCTTCTGTTACAGAAGAAATGTTACAGCTTGTGTTTGGAAACATGATTAGACGAACTGAATTGTGTATTCAACAACAGGCGGGACACTTCCAAAATTTAATGCGAAAATTTGAAAGTAAAAATGAATATTAAATAAATTAATAACTTGTGTTTCACTGATTTTCAATTCGGTATATTCACTGCGGCATACGGCACGCGCGGCTAACAATTATACGGCACTGCGGAGAGACTTTTTGAACACCCCATATTATTCCCCACTTGTCGAAGTCAGCTACGGACGCGACGTCAAACGGAAAAAAATTGGAACCGGTTGGGAACCACCTATTACCAGTTTGACACTGAGAAGGGCAATCGCGATGCCTTAAGACGGCGTCGATACTACTACTGGCATCTTCAAGTCGGACCGCGTGGGGGGCTTTAAGCGCAGTACCACTGCATCAATTTAATCAGCCCTCAAGTCTCTGCGGTCTGGAGGTGATTAAGTGCTCGAAACGAACGCGGCCATTGTCCCGAGCCACTGCAGCTGCTGTGTCATGCCGTGCGCGCCGTCGCAGTCGTTCCGCTGATGTCAGTTTAAGTAGTTACAAGCCACTTTGCTGTGTACGCATCTCCTCTGGTGTACGGGTGGGTGTTCTATGTGTTTGACTGGACGACCTATGCCGACACTGGGGGTGGAGGGGGGAGGGAGCAGTGGAGGTCAGCGATTGTGGTGGAACGAGACCCTTTCAGACGTATTAAATATTCGTAGACAGTGTAGTTTATGGATCTGTCATGTGCTGTGTCGTCTTCACCACAACTACTTCTGATATTTATTGCTTTTTGATTGTATATTGTTAACATCTGTGTTAGAAGTCTCGCGTCATTTGGTGAAGAATATCGTAAGGAAACAAAACTTATTCTTCGTACATCCACATTTAAACTGGATGAAGGTGGGACACAGCTGGTACAATTTTTGTTAAAAATGGAACTCCTCCAGCTGTACTTAAGATTTTATATTTGTTTGGATACTAGTTTCGACGTTGCGTCAACGCCATCTTCAGGCCTGTACACTATGATGAAATAAATTGTGTGTGGTTCAGTACTAGAAGTCCGCGGTGAGACCAACACGTGCTCCACATAGATGGCGGGCAGTAACTCGTATATATAAAATCTTGAGTACAGCTGGAGGAGTTTCATTTTTAACAAAAATTGTCTATAACAATCATTAGAAGTTATCGTAAAATCGAAGTTGTTGATTTTTTTCGTTCCCTAGACAACCAGCACGATGTTTAATCAGGCATTCAACCAATTTCGGTGAACTGCCTGTACCTGCCACGCAGATACACACTATCTGATAAAAAATATCCGCACACCTATTAGTAGACATTAATATGGTGTGTGTTCACATTTCGCCAGTATGACGATTTGATCTCTGCTGGGGACGCTTTCAAAGAGGTGTGTAAATGTGTGTGAAGGAATGGCAGCCCATTCTTCCTCAAGAGCCGAAATCAGATCTTCTTCTGTAGTGGTCAATCCAAGGATTGGTTTGCAACAGCTACAATGGCAGCTTGTCTCCATTCTGTGCGTCTTTCAGCTTTTCTCTTCATTTCTTTATCTCTTCATTTCTACATCCCACATCTTTCACGATTTGATCCATGTACCTCAGTCGTGGTCTTCCTCTTGGTCTTTTTCCCTCGACATATCCCTCTATGATTGTGTTCAGGAGTCCTTTATGTCTAATAGATGGCCTGTAAATTGCACTCTTCTTTTAACAATGAAACTCCAGAAGCTTCTCTTCTCACCTGCTCTTTCCAGAACCACTTCGTTTGTGACCTTGTCGATACATTTTATTTTGAGCATGCGTCTATAGCACCACATTTCAAAAGAATTTAGCTTCTGGTCTTCCTCTGTCCCGAGAGTCCATGTTTCACACCCATAGCATGCCACACTCCACACATATGATTTCAAAAATCTTTTCCTGATTTCAAGGCTGATGCTCTTAGATGTTAATACGTTTTTCTTCTTAAAAGCAGCCTTTGCTTGAGCTATTCTACTTCTCACTTCTGCCTTGCTCCTTCCATCCCTGGTAATATTACTGCCCAGATAAGTAAATTTATCAACTTGTTCAAGCAGTTCATTGCCTACATGAACTTGGACTTTCACTTGATCTTCTTTGTCGCATGCCATTACTTTTGTTTTTGCTTTATTAATTCTCATATTTTTCACACACAACTTTATCCATTCTATTCAGTAGGACTAAAAGATCTTCTTCACTTTCAGCCAGGACAGCTATATCATCGGCATATCTTATCATATCTATTCGTTGGCCATGAATTACTACACCTGTCTGTGAATTTTCCCTTACTTTTTTCAGCGCCTCTTCAATGTATACGTTAAAGATAACAGGGGATAGTGCGCAACCTTGTCGGACACCTTTCCGTATCTGCACCTCTTCTTGTTTTGTCCGGCCACGGATAACTGCTGTCTCGTTTATGTACAGGTTCCATATCATTTTTCTATCTTTATGGTCTATTCCTACTTTTTTGAGTACCTCAAACATCTTATCCCATTTAACATTATCAAAGGCTTTCTCTACATCTACGAAAGCTATGTATGTTTTCAGGTTCTCATCTAGTCGTTTCTCTATTATTAGTTTTAGAGCAAATATTGCTTCTCTGGTTCCTCTATCTTTCCGGAATCCAAACTGGTCTTCGGAGAGCGTAGCTTCGACTTTTTGTTCTATGCGTTTTAGGATAATTGAGGTTAATATTTTAGAGGCGTGCGTAACTAGGCTGAGCGTCCTATAATTTTCACATCTTGTAGCATTTGCCTTGTTTGGAACGGGGATCATAATGTTTTTCTCAAAGTCTGTAGGAATTTTACCCTGCTCGTACATGCTGAAAACAAGATTATACAACTCCTGATTCAGTTTTGCTCCTCCAGATTTCAGAAGTTCGGCTGGGATATTGTTATACCAGGCACTTTGTTGTTTTTCAGTTTTTTCAGAGCTAGTTCAAACTCTTCCTTTAATATAGGTTCAGATAAGTTAGTGATATTGGGCGCTGGGATTTGGAGCTAAGTGGATGTTGTAACTCATTCCTAATGGATCATGTCGGGACTCTGGATTGGTTAGCCCATTTCAGGTTGTTATTGTTTACAAACCATTGCCTCATAGATTTTGCTCAACGATGGGGTGCAATGTCGTACTTATAAAAATAGTCATCGTCCCCGACCTGTCCCTCTGCAGTACACGGTACACACTGCTGCGAAATTTGTGAAACCTTCGGCATTTAGCAGTAAGGGGATCACACACTAACGACCAAAAAGACTTCTATACCGTCTCCTCCATACTTCGCTTTTGGCACGATACGTGATGGCAGGTAACGTTCTCCTGGCATTGGCATTCTACATCTACATGTATACTCCGCTAGCCACCAAGCGGTGTGTGACGGAGGGCACAATTCGCGCCAAAGTCATATTCCCTCCCCTCCCCTCCCCCCTCCGTTCCACTCGCGGACCGCGCGAGGGAAAAACGACTGTCTGAACGCCTCATTACGAGATCTAATTTCCGTTATCTTTGAATGATGATCATTGCGCGACTTGAAAGTTGGTGGTAATAATACACTCCTGGAAATTGAAATAAGAACACCGTGAATTCATTGTCCCAGGAAGGGGAAACTTTATTGACACATTCCTGGGGTCAGATACATCACATGATCACACTGACAGAACCACAGGCACATAGACACAGGCAACAGAGCATGCACAATGTCGGCACTAGTACAGTGTATATCCACCTTTCGCAGCAATGCAGGCTGCTATTCTCCCATGGAGACGATCGTAGAGATGCTGGATGTAGTCCTGTGGAACGGCTTGCCATGCCATTTCCACCTGGCGCCTCAGTTGGACCAGCGTTCGTGCTGGACGTGCAGACCGCGTGAGACGACGCTTCATCCAGTCCCAAACATGCTCAATGGGGGACAGATCCGGAGATCTTGCTGGCCAGGGTAGTTGACTTACACCTTCTAGAGCACGTTGGGTGGCACGGGATACATGCGGACGTGCATTGTCCTGTTGGAACAGCAAGTTCCCTTGCCGGTCTAGGAATGGTAGAACGATGGGTTCGATGACGGTTTGGATGTACCGTGCACTATTCAGTGTCCCCTCGACGATCACCAGTGGTGTACGGCCAGTGTAGGAGATCGCTCCCCACACCATGATGCCGGGTGTTGGCCCTGTGTGCCTCGGTCGTATGCAGTCCTGATTGTGGCGCTCACCTGCACGGCGCCAAACACGCATACGACCATCATTGGCACCAAGGCAGAAGCGACTCTCATCGCTGAAGACGACAAGTCTCCATTCGTCCCTCCATTCACGCCTGTCGCGAACCACTGGAGGCGGGCTGCACGATGTTGGGGCGTGAGCGGAAGACGGCCTAACGGTGTGCGGGACCGTAGCCCAGCTTCATGGAGACGGTTGCGAATGGTCCTCGCCGATACCCCAGGAGCAACAGTGTCCCTAATTTGCTGGGAAGTGGCGGTGCGGTCCCCTACGGCACTGCGTAGGATCCTACGGTCTTGGCGTGCATCCGTGCGTCGCTGCGGTCCGGTCCCAGGTCGACGGGCACGTGCACCTTCCGCCGACCACTGGCGACAACATCGATGTACTGTGGAGACCTCACGCCCCACGTGTTGAGCAATTCGGCGGTACGTCCACCCGGCCTCCCGCATGCCCACTATACGCCCTCGCTCAAAGTCCGTCAACTGCACATACGGTTCACGTCCACGCTGTCGCGGCATGCTGCCAGTGTTAAAGACTGCGATGGAGCTCCGTATGCCACGGCAAACTGGCTGACACTGACGGCGGCGGTGCACAAATGCTGCGCAGCTAGCGCCATTCGACGGCCAACACCGCGGTTCCTGGTGTGTCCGCTGTGCCGTGCGTGTGATCATTGCTTGTACAGCCCTCTCGCAGTGTCCGGAGCAAGTATGGTGGGTCTGACACACCGGTGTCAATGTGTTCTTTTTTCCATTTCCAGGAGTGTATATGCTCTACATCCTCTGTGAAGATCGGATTTCGGAATTCAGTGAGCAGCCCCTTCCGTTTAGCCCGCCGTCTGTCTGCAAGTGTGTACTACTTCAAACTTTCTATGAGATTTGTGACGCTCTCGCGATGGTTAAATGTACCAGTCACGAATATTGCCGCTCTTCTTTGGACCTTCTCAATCTATCGAATCAGACCCAAATGGTAAGGGTCCCATACAGACGAACAGCACTCAAGACCGGACGAACTAACGTATTGTAAGCTATTTCCTTTGTTGAAGGACTGCATCGCTTCAGGATTCTACCAATAAACCGCAATCTAGACTTCGCCTTGCCTGTTACTTGTGTAATCTGATCATTCCATTTGACATCATTTCGAATAGTCACACCCAAATACTTGACGGATGTTACCGCTTCCAAAGAAAGGACATTTATTTTGTACCTCTACTGAATGGGGATTTTCGCCTTGTTATACACAGTAGGTTACACTTACTAATATTGAGAGATAACGGTCAGTCATTACACCACGCATTTATTTTCTGCTAATCTTCATTGATTTGTTCACTGTGATATTACTTTTCTGTAGACTACAGCATCATCGGCAAAACAGTCTAATGCCGCTGTCAATACGTTCAACTAGATCGTTTATGTAAATCGTAGAAAGTAGTGGACTTATTACGCTGCCCTGGGGTACACCTATAGTTACTCTTGTTTCTGTTGAAGTCACCCCATTCAGGACGACATACTGCTCCCTGTCTGTTAGAAAACTTTCTATCCAACGGCATATGCCATTGGATAGACCGTAAGCGCGCACTTTTTGGAGCAAGCGACAGTGTCGAACTGAGTCGAACGCTTTTCGAAAGTCGAGAAATATGGCATCAACCTGGGAGCCGGTATCTAGAGCCTGTTGTATATCACGCACAAAGAGGTCCAGCTGTGTCTCGCATGACCGCTGTTTCCTAAAACCGCGCTGGTTTCTGCAGATGAGCTTCTGAGAGTCTAGAAGGTCATTATGTCTGAACACAAAATATGTTCCACGATTCTACAACAAAATCGATGTCCGTGAAATTGGCCGGTAATTCTGTGCATCCACTTTTCTACCATTTTTATAGATTGCTATGACCTGTGCCTTCTTCCAGTCCCGTGGAACTTTCCGCTGTTCCAATGATCTCTGATAGATGACGGATAAGAATGGCGCTATATTTGTAGCATAGTCAACATAAAATCTTACGGGGATACCGTCTGGGCCAGATGCCTTCCTGGCGCCTAAGGATCTTCACTTTTTTACAATCCCAGATGCACTAAACACTGTCAGCCATTCTTGCGATTGTTCGATAATTGGAACGGGGAATGGTGCTGCAGTCCTCTACCGTAAACGAGTTTTTGAAAGCTAGGTTTAGAATTTCGGCCTTCTGTTTATCATCATCAGTTACATTACCCGTACTGTCACCAAAGCCAAACCCTTCCCACGGATTGCCACAAGTCAAAACTTCTTCACTTTCAACAACAACTTCTACTTGCAAGAAGCGGGGCTTCCCATGGAGTCCACCATCAGTGGAAACTTGGCCAACATTTTCTTGGACCATATAGAGAACACAGTAGTCAATAACATTGTAAAACAAGGAGGTTACAAAATAATCTACTGGTACCGATATGTGGTTGACATAATCTGTTTTGTAGATGAAACACACTGCAGGATAGAAGAGCTCCACAGTTAACAACAAAACAGTACACCCACAAATCCACTTCACAATGGAAATGGAAAACAACAAGAAACTAAATTTCTGGGATCTTACAATCACAAGAAACAACCACCAACATGAATTTTCCATCTACAGAAAACCCACATCCACAAGCACTGTTATCCACAGCTCATCCAGCCACCCGACAGTGCATGAATATGCCAGTTTCACACACATGCCCCACAGGATAAACAGAACACCTCTTAAACCAGGAAAATACACCCAGGAACTAAACATAATCAAACAAATTGCTGTTGAAAACGACTACAAAACAGACATACATCATAAACAAACTCAACAACAAGGTCAAACGGAAACATGCAGCACACTCAGACAACACAGCAGACCACACCACGTCACAAAAAAAAGAGGGAGATTGTACACACTAACATACAATAGCAAAATATCACATAGAATAGGAAACATCTTAAAAAAGCAAGGAATCCCAATAACATTCAGAACAAACAATACAGTTCAGAAAAGACTAAGACCAGTCAGAAAAACCTCAGACAAATTCAGCATCGCTGGAATATATCAACTCACTTGTAACTCTTGTCAGGCCCACTACATAGGACAAACAAGCAGAAACTTCCGAACGAGGTACACAGAGCACATGAGAGCTCTAAGAAGTGACAGCACAGATTCAACTTTCGCAGAACATCTAATGAACAAAAACCATAACCCCACTAATATTGAAAACGGTTTACGCATTCTTAGAAAGAGCAACAGTCTATACCGACAACTAACAGTAGAAAAAAGTTACCACATACAAAACGCTATAGTCGGAGGGAAAAATGTAATAAATGAAAACACAACACTTTACAACAACACACTCTTTACCGCTCTGAGAGAACTGACCAAGGACACAGAACAGAAAGTGCACACACGCAAAAGAACCACCTCCCCATCACACACAGAGACATAAATAATGAACAGTTTTTCATAGCCTTTCTCGCCAATTGCGATACGCCTCTCGCGACACACGTGAACAGCAAGATGGCGTAAGATTATGGATCAGGAACAAAGTGCAAAAGTTTTGTTTTTATGTGTATAAAAGCAGCCACACGCCATTCAACGAACGTGAGTACACGAATAGCTAAGCAACAGCTAAATACACACCAAAGTAACAGGTTTCCACAAACAGTACCACAACCCTAAGTATATACTGCTGACATACGAAGTTCACCTTTCAGTATTTATTTACTAACAGCCGCTTACATGGTTGCAGATGACATGATGTTCGCTAAGTATAGAAAGACGGCAACAGAAAGAGAGCACAGAAAATATGTCTCAAGCAGTGCCAATAATAGCTTAAAAGATGCTGTAGCGTACAATAAATAAGATAGTATAAAAGTATCAATATAAAACTATATTTCAAAAGACGATTTGTAAAAATGTAATTGTGTTTTACTGTGTTTGTACAACCATACCATTTTCTGAATGTTTTAGATTAAAAAAAAAAAAAAACCACTGATGATGGTGATGTTTGTCGCCGAAATTAGTTTGGGATAGTAAAGAAATAAACATATAACACGGTGTTTGCATCAAGGCGGACTCAATTTGTGATATTACTATTTTTCTACGCAAACACGGACCAAATGGAAGAGTTCCAAGATGATAATATTGCAAGGTATAGCGTTATTCATCACTGCAAACCGCTAATTTAGAGTCATCCACTGTCCAGTGTCGTCGCTTTATATGCCACCTGCGTGTTTGGCGGTTACGGGCGCTCAACGACGACGTTGGTTATCAGTGTCCTTACACCACGTATTAACAGAAACTAATGTGGGTAAAAAGGCTAAAATTATTGTCCCACACTGAGGAGGAAACCTACAAAATAATAATCATTCACTCTCTCCCACCTCACTAGTGTTGACTCACACAGTCTGTCTTTTAGACCACCTCTGTCGTCGCTTGTTGTTCACTACAGAAATGTGTAGCTTATGAATAACTGCCCGACCGTTGTATACCACACTTTTTAACTACCTACGCACAGTCTTTGTGCGAGCTGGAATACTGGGAGCACTTAAAAAACTCACGAGCTATTCCTTGCGCTTGTTTCGTTCTATTTTGTACGACGACCTTCCGCCATATCGATGGTGTCTGTTCGTCAGTACATGAGAGGTCTGGCGGGCCTCGTTTTAGCTGTGGTCGTACCTCCGCGTCAAACTGCAAAATTACAATACCAGCAGTCGACCTGGGCAGCTGTTGAAGGGTTGAAATTTCCCTGCTGGATTTATTGCTCAGGTGACGTGCAGTCCACATGCGAAGTCGCCGAGCTGTCTGATAGAACCATTCTCTGTTGCTGCTTCTCTACTCACATCACAGTAGTGCATGCTCCCTTTTATAATGACGTGCCCGTCTCCTGTGATATCTAGTGGTCAGTTCCGCTCTACGTAGGGGCGTGCAAGTACTTTTGATCAGGAAATATACATCATCTAAAGACGGCCGCTGTGGCTGAGCGGTTCTAGGCGCTTCAGTCCGGAGCCGCGCTACTGCTTAGGTCGCAGATTCGAATCCTGCCTCGGGCATGGATGTGTGTGATGTCCTTAGGTTAGTTAGGTTTGAGTAGTTCTAAGTTCTAGGCGACTGATGACCTCAGATGTTAAGTCCCATAGTGCTCGGAGCCATTTGAACAATTTTTGTTGAAATATCAGCGGTGGCCGTAGATGTCACCCAGCCGCATACCCCTATGTTGTTTGAACACGGTAATTAACACTTCGTGATTACCGCTCGTGCTCTACCTTTCGAAAGCCCCCAGGTGGCGATGGCGACGGTGAAAGTGTGGGCACATGCAAGCCACACAGTAGATCTGAGGTCTAGATGTCGTGAACGACCGTCAGGGACATACAGTACGTCATACGTGTGTTAAGAGGAATGTACCGTGACCGGTCGGAGACAATGGCTCGCTTTGCGGGCGAGACAATCGCGGCACAGAGTGCGTGGTGAGAATTGGCGGCGCGTGCGAACGTCCTCGCCGTGCAGGCAGGCGAGCGCCGTCGAGCAAGCGGGCGATCCGGGCCGTTCGCAAACACAGCGGCCGCAGTGAGTGTGGAGTTTAGCGGGCCACCAGGCGTTTAGGGGGCCGCTCTGTGCGCCATTAGAAGGAAGCGGCTGACCCCGCAGGACCACACGCGGCGCCGCACAATGCAATCGCTGATCGCGAGGGCGCGGGGCGCGGACGGCCGCGAGAGCTCAGCACAGCACAGCACAGCGCAGCTGCAGACCCTGACCGCCGCCGGCACGCACCTGCGAGCGCGATGGCCGCTGGCCCCAGCAGCGTCGCGTCGAGGTATCGCAACAACAGCTGCAGCTTCTAACAGCCCTACCACAACAAAGGTCAAACTTTAATAGTGATGGTGGTGTTGCTCACGCTACTAAATGCTGTATTTTCTGGCAACAACAAAGTTATTATGTGGCAGGTGTCATTAGAGCACACTTAATAAAGTCAGTTCATGTAATAATGAATAAACTAGGCACTCATCTTTTCGTGTTCCCCACGCTGGTCTCGTTCTAAAATCATGGCTCAGTCGTGGAAAATCTAGGTGGTGATGATTCAAAGCTGGGATGCAAACAGGCCTAGGTTTTATTCTGCTATATTCAAAAGACGAGGTCTGGTAGAAACCCTTGGGTAACAGAAGAAATATTGAATTTAATTGATCAAAGGAGAAAATATAAAAATGCAGTAAATGAAGCAGGCAAAAAGGAATACAAACTTCTCAAAAATGATATCAACAGGAAGTGCAAAATGGCTAAACAGGCATGGCTAGAGGACAAATGTAAGGATGTAGAGGCTTATCTCACTAGGGGTAAGACAGATACTGCTTACAGGAAAATTAAAGAGACCTTCGGAGAAAGGAGAACCACTTGCATGAATATCAAGAGTTCATATGGAAACCCAGTTCTAAGCAAAGAAAGGAGAGCAGAAAGGTGGAAGGAGTATATAGAGGGTCTATACAAGGGCGATGTACTTGAGGACAATATTCTGGAAATGGAAGAGAACGTAGGTGAAGACGAAATGGGAGATACAATACTTCGTAAAGACTTTGACAGAGAACTAAAAGATCTGAGTCGAAACAAGGCCCCGGGAGTAGACAACATTCCATTAGAACTACTGATAGCCTTGGGAGAGCCAGTGCTGACAGAACTCTGCCATCTGATGAGCAAGATGTACGAGACAGGCGAAATACCCTCAGACTTCAAGAAGAATATAATAATTCCAACCCCAAAGAAAGCAGGTGTTGACAGATGTGAAAATTACCGAACTATCAGTTTAATAAGTCACAACTGCAAAATACTAACGCGAATTCTTTACAGACGAATGGAAAAACTGATAGAAGCCAACCTCGGGGAAGATAAATTTGTATTCCGTAGAAATGTTGGAACACGTGAGGGAATACTGACCTTACGACTTATCTTAGAAGAAAGATTAAGGAAAGACAAACCTACGTTCCTAGCATTTGTAGACTCAAAGAAAGCTTTTGACAACGTTGATTCGAATACTCTCTTTCAAATTCTAAAGGTGGCAAGGGTAAAATACAGAGAGCGAAAGGCTATTTACAATTTGTACAGAAAGCAGATGGCAGTTAGAAGAGTCGAGGGGCATGAAAGGGAAGCAGTGGTTGGGAAGGGAGTGAGACAGGGTTGTAGCCTCTCCCCGATGTTATTCAATCTGTATATTGAGCAAGCAATAAAGGAAACAAAAGAAAAGTTCGGATTCGGTATTAAAATCCATGGAGAAGAAATAAAAACTTTGAGGTTCGCCGATGACAGTGTAATTCTGACAGAGACAGCAAAGGACTTGGAAGAGCAGTTGAACGGAATGGACAGTGTCTTGAAAAGAGGGTATAAGATGATCATCAACAAAAGCAAAACAAGGATAATGGAATGTAGTCGAATTAAGTCGGGTGATGCTGAGGGAATTAGATTAGGAAATGACACTTAAAGTAGTAAAGGATTTTTGCTATTTGGGGAGCAAAATAACTGATGATGGTCGAAGTAGAGAGGATATAAAATGTAGACTGGCAATGGCAAGGAAAGCGTTTCTGAAGAAGAAAAATTTGTTAACATAGAGTATAGATTTAAACGTCAGGAAGTCGTTTCTGAAAGTATTTGTATGGAGTGTAGCCATGTATGGAAATGAAACGTGGACGATAAATAGTTTAGACAAGAAGAGAATAGAAGCTTTCGAAATGTGGTGCTACAGAACAATGCTGAAGATTAGGTGGGTAGATCACATAACTAATGAGGAGGTATTGAATAGAATTGGGGAGAAGAGGAGCTTGTGGCACAACTTGACTAGAAGAAGGGGTCGGTTGGTAGGACATGTTCTGAGACATCGAGGGGTCACCAATTTAGTATTGGAGGGCAGCGTGGAGGGTAAAAATCGTAGAGGGAGACCAAGAGATGAATACACTAAGCAGATTCAGAAGGATGCAGGCTGCAGTAGGTACTGGGAGATGAAGAAGCTTGCACAGGATAGAGTAGCATGGAGAGCTGCATCAAACCAGTCTCAGGACTGAAGACCACTACAACAACAACATATTCAATAGTTTTGTAGATGCGCTTCACAAACCATTCTTGAAGATTACATTTTTGCAGGACAATGGTGATATAAAAAAGTAATCAGCACTCCGAATTTAAGTTACACTTCTTTTTTATTACTTTTGCTGCAATATCACGTAACACACGAAACATCACTTCACAATACAAAACATACTTGAAAAGATCTTCCTCACTGTTAAAGTTCACATTTTATAAGCTGACTACAATATGCGTCTTTCCAACATGATGTCCAAGACTTCACTTTTTCAAGGTCCGGCTCTCTAACAACGAACTAATAATCGCTTACGCGCCCAAAAATCAGAGTTACAAGTACGTCAAAGATCATAGTGACAAAAAAAGAATACACGTAAGAATAATATCATTGCAACATAAACATATCGATGTATCACAAATGATATGAAATCTGAATGTTGTCTCAGAAATAAGTTAAGTAGTTAACAGAAACACAGTAGAATATTACTGGTACCGAGAGGTTCAGGGAGGTCCCGAATGGTTACGTAATTCAGGTACCACTACAAGCGGCACGTGACACGCGCTGTAACTTCACACGTCTCTTGGTCACTGTCTGTCTCAGCCGGACTTAACAAGGGGAGGCCACGATGTTTGGAACGCGGATTTACTGCACACTTCGTACACTCGTAATACTCCATTAGCTCAACAAAATGTGTAATTAGTAGCGCGTACTTCTCAAGCGTTACTGAGAAAATCTCAAGATAATTTCGGTCGTCCAATATATACCTGTGCGTGGCCATTTTTATCATGAAGCGGCGGCAGCCGAGTGGGTATCGTTCAAGACCCGTAATCGTTGGGTCGCTGGATCGAGTCTCGTTCGTCAGTTTTTTTTATATTCAACACAGTCATTTGATTCTCTACACTACTGGCCATTAAAATTGTTACACCAACAAGAAATGCAGATGATAAACGGGTATCCATTGGACGAATATGTTATGCTAGAACTCACATGAGATCACATGTTCACGCAATTTGGGTGCATCGAACCTGAGAAATCAGTACCCAAAACAACCACCTCTGGCCGTAATAACGGCCTTGATACGCCTGGGCATTGAGTGAAACAGAGGTTGGATGGCGTGTACAGGTACAGCTGCCCGTGCAACTTCAACACGCTACCACAGTTCATCGAGAGTAGTGACTGGCGTATTGTGACGAGCCAGTTGCTCGGCCACCATTGACCAGACGTTTTCAGTTGGTGAGAGATCTGGAGAATGTGCTGGCCAGGGCAGCAGTCGAACATTTTCTGTATCCAGAAAGGCCCGTACAGGACCTGCAACAAGCGGTCGTGCATTATCCTGCTGAAATGCAGGGCTTCGCAAGGATCTAATGAAGGGTAGAGCCACGGGTCGTAACACAGCTCAAATCTGACGTCCACTGTTCAAAGTGCCATCAATGCGAATAAGAGGTGACCGAGACGTGTAACCGATGGCAGCCCATGCCATCAAGCCAGGTGATACGCCAGTATGGCGATGACGAATACACGCTTCCAATGCGTTGTCACCGCGGATAAGATGCCTGTCATTTCGGCTGCTAATGATACGAGGCGGTTGGGATCCAGCACGCGTTCCGTATTACCCTTCTGAAGCCACCGATTCCATATTCTGCTAACAGTCATTATATCTCGACCACCGCGAGTAGCAATGTCGCGATACGATAAACCGCAATCGCGATAGGCTACAGTCCGATCTTTATCAAAGTCGGAAACGTGGTGGTACGTATTTCTCCTCCTTACACGAGGCATCACAACAACGTTTCAACAGGCAACGCCGGTCAGCTGCTGTTTGTGTATGAGAAATCGGTTGGAAACTTTCCTCATGTCAGCAGGTTGTAGGTGTCGCCACCGGCGCCAACCTTGTGTGAATGCTCTGAAAAGCTAATCATTTGTATATCACAGCATCCTTTTCCTGTCGGTTAAATTTCGCGTCGGTAGCACGCCATCTTCGTGGTGTGCCAATTTTAATGGCCAGTATTGTATTTATGTTATAATTGATATAATGGGAAAAATACATGTAATTGGATGAACTTTTATTAAATTTACAATGTTACTTGGCAGTCTACAAATTCTTATTATGACAAATAATATTATATTCATAACTTTCGACTAGTAAACGACCTAACGCATAAAGTGATACTGAAAATGTATGCTTGTCCATGATTTGAGAAATCCCTCATACCTGGAAGAAGCCCGTAGCGACTTGTTACCTCCAAGTTTATGAGCGGCAGACACGGCTTTCGAAAGATGTACAATTAATCGCCGCTTTCGACATTACAAGTTTCAGGATGGTATTTTTCGTAAAAACATGGAAAACATAAAGTTAAACGGCACCAGCTGCATTGAATAAGTGTTGTGTTTCCGCATACGCAAGGTCTTTTGAGGTTTTACCGTGGGGGAAACAAACCTCGTTAACATCTTCGAAAACCTCACTCTCAGACGATAGTTTGGAAGCAAACCAGCTGTAATAAAAAAAAATTGAGTGGATCAACAAACGAACTTTAACGAATGTCATGTGACGTCCGCAACGAACAATCACAATGATCAACGACAAACAAAATTAAAAATAAGAGGTCCAACTAAAACATTCATATTTCTTTACGTACTACACGAATATGTAATAAAAATGGGGGTTCCTATTTAAAAAATCGCTGTTGATATCCGTTTGACCTATGGCAGCGCCATCTAGCGGGCCAACCATAGCAGCGCCGTCTGGTTTCCCCCTTCAAGCTAGACGGACGAGTTTCGTTCTTTGTAGTTTTTTCGTTTGATGCTTATTTCGTGAGATATTTGGCCCGGTCACTATCAATAGACCACCCTGTATAAGTGAACCACGATATCTTAAGGACAAACTAAAATATTGTGGAATAATGGGCGCAGCAGGTTCAGCGTTTTCATCTTACCTGTATCTGTATCAGTTTCATTACGACAGGCACTCAGAATTTGAAGGAATTGGTTATGTTGTACCACAAGGTTCGATTTTCGGTTCTCTGTTATTTCTGATATACATAAATGATCTTCCACTTGCAGTTTCTCAAGATGCAAATTTTGTACGTTTTACAGATGGTACAGGAATAGGAATGATAAATGGCACCAATTCGTTTACAAGGAAGGCAACTAATGAAATAATCAAAGGCACCTGTTGGTTCAAGGTATATGCATTATCACTCAATTTTGAAATGACGCAGTACAGACACTTCAGTACTCCTCACAGAACTCCACAGCGTATAAAAATAGTTTACTCGAACAATGAAATACAAGTTAAAAGTGTTTAGTTTTCCGAATTACATATAGGTCACCCACCTCAGTTATAAAGCCACTGCCTAGAATTAATTAAACTCCTTGTTTGCGCTATGTTTGCAGCAGTCACGTTTACTGCTACCGGCGATTTAAGATGAAGAAACTGGTTTATTCTGCATTTTTTCATTCACTAATGAGTTACGGTATAATTTTATGGGGTAATTCTAGTTGCAGGGATAGTATTTTCGGAATACAGAAGCGTGTTATAACGATTTTATCTGATGTTAGTTCTAGTACACCCTGCAGAGCCCTCTACAGAAACTCTGGGTATTTTGACTGCTACTTCACAATACGTATATTCATTAATATCCTTTGTCATTACCAATATTTCTTCTCACGAAAAATAGTTAAAAGAATGAATATAACGCTTTCACCATAAAAAAACACGTTCAAAGACCTCAAGATGTTATAACATTACTACAGAAAAAGTCATTCTTGGGTACACATGTAGTCAACAATCTAACAGCTGATTAAATGAACTGTAAGTAATGTAGTGAAAGTAAAATACTTACAGTTGGCCAACTTTTTATACTTCACTGAAGAATATCTCCACAGATATTCTTAAATTTGGCTATGGTTAATTAATACTTAGGATCAGCACTGTAACACATTGATGTGTGTCGGCTCAGTGTTCTTCGCTGAACTTAAATGTACAACTTTGACATATTTCGATGTCCCGGAGTTCAGTATCCGTGGGAGTTAGGTATACAACTATTGTAATGTAAACAAATTGTAGTAACAGTGAAGTTATGTAGCTAAAACTCTGTAATATGCTTCACAGAAGTTGAGGTGCAAAACGAAAGCTACGAAAGAGAACGAGAAAACGTTCCGCAAACATAGGAGGTGTGGTACGTGTAACGTAAACGTGTATCGCCGAAATTTCTCGATATAACCGAATACTGTACTGAGGCCATCTGGCGCCTGTTAATCCCTCAGCTTCCACATCAGAATTGAGGAAACCCAGTTCATAACTGGAGCTGTTAGCCACTGCATTGATGTGGAACTGATCGTCAATGGCACCCACGAAGCCGTGTAATTCCCACGCCTGCTCCTTCGAATGCACAGCCTTTTTCATAAAATCGTCGGATTTTCCCAAAGCACGCGGTTAAAAAATTATTAGCAGGTGTACCGGTATGAAATGAGCGTTTTCTTTTGTGAAAATGAAACACTAATTTTGAATTGAAAAGTAAAAACATTTTAGTCAAAGTATTGACCATTGCTTTCTATACATTTTGACCACCTTTCTGGCAATTTGTGGACACCACGCCAATAGAAATGTTTGTCTTTTGAAGCAAATCGATCAGACACCCAATTTTCGACTTCTTTCTCAGCCATTGCGTGTCCCATTGATGATAACAAATGGTAGTCGGAAGTGAACACGGCGGGTGGGGTAGCAGCTCCCAGCCAAGTGTTTTGATTGTATCCTGAACCAGTTTTACTTTCTGTGCAGGAGCATTGTCGTGTAAAAAAATTACTTTGCCGTGTCTTCTGGCCCATTCTGGTCTTTTTTCGATCAATGCATAGTTCAAATTGATCATTTGTTGTCCGTAGCGATTAGTATTCCAGTTTCACCGGGTTTGAGAAGTTTATGATACACCACACCTTTCTGATCCCACCACACACAGAGCAAGTTATTCTTGCCGAATCGATCTGGTTTTGCAGTCGATGTTGATGGTTGTCCCGGATTAACCCGTGATTTTTCCCGTTTAGTATTCTTAAAATGAATCCATTTTTCATCGCCACTAACAATTCGATGCAAAATTGATTTTCTTTCATGTCTTTGAAGTTCAGTTTGACAAATGGTTTTTCAGTTTTCCATCTGTCTTTCATTCAGTTCATGTGACACCCTTTTTCCACACTTTTGGATCTTTCCCATGCTTTCAATCGGTCAGAAACTGTTTGTTGTGCAACATTTAGCATTGCTGCCATTTGCTTATGACTCGAGTATCATCTTCATCCAATACTGCTTGCTATTCGGCGTCTGCGAACGTTTTTGGTGGTCTTCCACGTTCTTCATTTCTTACATCAAAATCATTATTTCTGAACCGTTGAAACCATCTTTTGCATGTTGCTTCTGATAGAGCATGATCACCATATGCCTCGACAAGCCCCACCATATGCCTCGACAAGCATTCGATGCGACTCTGCAGCACATTTTTTCAAATGAAAACAGAAAATTAATGCTTTCCGCAAATCATCACTTTCTGGTACAAAATTCGACATTGTTAACACGATGAAAACGTATGATGATGTTTTTTCCGTGACTTGATCTATACTAAATGTCTTTGACAGATGTCATACCAACCAAACAAAAAAAAAAGAAAATCAAGGCTCGTTCACAACAAATGTTCGCTGTCGACACAATTGTATCTTAACGCTCATTTCATACCGGTACACCTGATAAAGATGTTGATTTGCCAATTCTCAGTTGCTTCAGTATTGTGTTAATGATTTTAAGCTGAAATCGTTTGTTGCAGCTGAGTGAAGGCAGTATTTGTTACACCACATGCGTTTCGTCTCAATTTATTAGGGTATCATAAAAGGTTTGTGTGTGTGTGTGTGTGTGTGTGTGTGTGTGTGTGTGTGTGTGTGCGCGCGCTCGCTCGCGCGCGCGTTGATTTTTTTCTACATGTCTTCTTGCTGTACTGCGGTGGAGCTTTTGTTCTAACTGTACCATTAACAGTTTTCAGCACAGGACACAAACTGACAACCGCACACACTTCCATCATGTTAACAGCAAATCATCGGTGAGGATAGCGGTCTGTAATTTTGCGTGTCCGTTATTTTACGTTGTGCTTTTTTTTTTTTTTCAATTCGTGTGGGATTTTCCACCAGGTGAGAGATTCGCAATAAACGCAAATTGAGTATGGGACCAATGGCGATGGGTACTCTTCGTAAACATGAACTGTCGTGTCGTGCGGACGTAGGGACTTCTTTATTGCCAACCCTTTCAGCTGCTTTTCAACTCCTGGGATGCCTATCACTTAGAGCGGTCGTCCAGTCTTCATTTGCGAATCAGGTGTGGATCCTTTCGCTGTCGCATTGTGCCGCAGAATTTCAATGGTCCAGTAATATGTGGCCATTCCACTTCTCTGTTTGATAAAGTAGACCACCAGATATCAGAATTACTGTCTCAAATCGTTTGTAACAGATCGAGAAGGTGGTCCAGACAGATTGGGATAAAGAGTTTGAATGCTCGAATTACGTATTCCAAGTTTACTATTATCGAAGTGAAAAACTCACTAAAACAAAATAAAATAGAGTGTAATACCTGCTCGACGTAGAAGCAGAAGGTGGCGCCTGCAGTGCAGGCAACCCGTGAGCCCCGCGCGTTGTCCCGTGTAGTCTACGCACTCAGGCAGACCCGTCGATCAATTCGCTCTGCCCCATTGTTTGGGTACAGCGTCCCGCGAAGGCATTCCTCGCTTTCATTGTGTTCTTAGCAACTGTTACTTGAAAACTGGGCGTGTGGAGAAACATTTATTTCCCGGACGTCGCTTTAGTCAGAATAATAAGAGTTTTCCCCAATTTATGGTTGCTTTCTCGTGGAGTAGTCGCCGCTACTTCACCACCATTTCGTTCCAACTAAAATACCATTGTTTCTAGATAGTTTCTCCGAACAAAAGACAGCAACATAATATTTCTAAACATATTAACAGATGGAAGCAATTATGTACAAATCTGTCATAGGAGACTTCGTGAACGCTGAAGCGGATAGAACTCTTCACGCCGGCCGCTGTTACCGAGCGGTTCTAGGCGCTTCAGTCGGGAACCGCGCTGCTGCTACGGCCACAGGTTCGAATCCTGCCTCGGGCATTGATGTGTGTGATGTCCTTAGGTTAGTTAGGTTTAAGTAGTTCTACGTCTAGGGGACTGATGACCTCAGATGTTAAGTCCTATAGTTCTCAGAGCCATTTGAACCAATTTGATTTTGAAAAATATTCACATTCACCAGTCCTCTCGGTCAGTTTTGTATGGAACTGTTGGAGTTCTTATATCAACTTGCCTTCCGATAATCACTGAAAACAATGATTAAAAGGTTCTATTTTAGAGTTCCTCATGGATTACGTTTTTTTTTCTCATCGTCCCGCCTTCATTTGCTGCCAAGTGTCTACACTGCAAACGGATAACATCAGTAAACGTACATCTACTTCACTTTGATATCCACCAGGGACTTGGAATTAAGTTACAAAACCTTAGCTTCACAAGAAACTCAGCTACTCGACAATCCTTACGTCATACAGGCTTTGGTCCTTTGCATTTATTTTGTTACACTTGCTGTTTCTGTTCCATATCGTACTTTCATTATCTCTTTCAAAGGTATTATCGTCGCCTATGAGTGTTAAAACAAATTGATTGTTAAAACCTTTATTGCAAGTTCTGCCGTTTAGCCATTTTCAAGTGGAATATGTGGCTAAACGTCCGAAACTAAAACATGAGTAGTTTGTGTTTACAGTAAAAGGGACCATGATGTCTTTCAGAATGTTCTATGTGCCTGTGAATAGCAACCACGAATAAATAATAATTTTTATTGTGTTTGGCTTCGTATTGCGCACTTGTGTGACAAACTTCAGAGGCTATCCACGTTATACTGTTCCTGTTGATCGTTTTGTTGGAACACACTCTTAATTATCTACTGCAATAACCCGAACTGTGCCACTGAACACTCAGAAACAAGGATATTATATGATCGCATTAAAATCCTGTTGGGTATATTGCAGCACCATCTTATAAAATACTTAAAATATTTTAAATACTCTTCAGCTTTTTCTTGTGTCTTTATACTCCTAAGGGCAGGGGCAGCGCAGCGTTGTTATTAACGCGTTTGGCATGGTTAGTTTAAGGGGTGGCCGGATGTCCTTTCTGTCGCCATCCCGTTACCCCCCAGTACGGAATATCTGCATCCCAACTGTTTGCGTGTAGTATTATTCATGTGAAAGTGAGCGAGAGATTTCGAAATGTTTGCGGATCTGCAACTGAGGCGGGATTTGGTTCAAAATGGTTCAAATGGCTCTGAGCACTATGGGGACTCAACTGCTGTGGTCATAAGTCCCCTAGAACTTAGAACTACTTAAACCTAACTAACCTAAGGACATCATACACATCCATGCCCGAGGCAGGATTCGAACCTGCGACCGTAGCGGTCGTGCGGTTCCAGACTGTAGCGCCTTTAACCGCTCGGCCAGGCGGGATTTGGACACCAGCCCAGTGTTGACCTAGCAGGATGTGGGAAACAGCCTAAAAACCACAGCCAGGCTGCCCTGCACACCAACACTCGTTGTTAATCGGCCCAACGGATTCAATCCAAGGCCTGCACACATGCCCGATCTGGAATCTGCACTGCAACACAAACGGCTATCCGGCTACATCTACATCTACATCTACTTGATTACTCTGCTATTCACAATGAAGTGCCTGGCAGAGGGTTCAATGTACCACATTCAAGCTGTCTCTCTACCGTTCCACTCTCGAACGGCGCGCGGGGAAAAATTAAAATTTTTCTGTGCGACCCCTGATTTCTCTTATTTTATCGTGATGATCATTTCTCCCTATATAGGTCGGTGCCAATAGAATGTTTTTGCAATCGGAGGAGAAAACTGGTGATTGCAGTTTCATGAGAAGATCCCGTCGCAACGAAAGACCCCTTTGTTTTAATGGTTGCCACGCCAATTCACGTATCGTGTCTGTGACACTATCTCCCCTATTTCGCGATAATATAAAACGAGCCGCCGTTCTTTGTACTTTTTCGATGTCATCCGTCAGTCCCACCTGATATGCATCCCACACCGGACAGCAATACTTCAGAATAGGGCGGACAAGCGTAGTGTAAGCAGTCTCTTTGGTAGACCTGTTTCACCTTCTAAGTCTTCTGCCAATGAATCGCAGTCTTTGATTTGCTCTGCCCACAACATTATCTGTGTGAACGTTCCAATTTAGGTTATTTGTAGTTGTAATCCCTAAGTATGTAGTTGAATTTACAGCCTTCAGATTTGTGTGACTTATCGCGTAATCGAAATTAAGTGGATTTCTTTTAGTACCCATGTCAATAACTTCACACTTTTCTTTTTTCAGGGTCAATTGCCACTTTTTGCACCATACAGATATCTTATCTAAATCATTTCGCAATTAGTTTTGGTCATCAGATGACTTTACAAGACGGTAAATGTCAGCAAACAATCTAAGACGGCTACTCAGATTGTCTCCTACGTCGTTAATATAGATCAAGAACAATAGAGAGCCTATAACACTTCGTTGGGGAACGCCGGATATTACTTCTGTTTTACTCGATGACTTTCCGTCTATTACTACGAACTGTGAACTTTCTGACAGGAAATTACGAATCCAGGTGCACAACTAAGGCGATATTCCATAGGCACGCAGTTGGGTTAAGTTATTTTAAATACGATGTAAAAATACTAAAATAACATGTTTCGGCCGTGTTGCTGCGGCATTCCCCAGGGCATAAACTAATTTATCTAGGGGTTTAGTGCTTAATCTGTTTCTGTCGGTGTCGTAAGGCCAGCGACGTCAAATTGCTGAAACACCGTTAGAAACTCAGTATAGTGGAGCACCTATTCCCTCTGCTAACAAATTATTGTGTGCTCCTGCAACAAGGCGAAAAAGTCGATTACTTGATTATTTTTAGCGTATAGGATGACGCGGCAGTATGCCGAGAAAAATCTTAATGAGAGTTGTCAGCGGTCACGTAAGCTTGGGTATTTATATAAGGGATATTAATAATATGATGCCGTGGGAGATGAAAATACGAAAAGATAGACTTCATTATTAAAGTCCTCTACTGCCACATTTGTTCTTGTTAATCACACGACGTAGGGTGTGATACTGTAACTGCGTGGGAAGCCCTGCAAAAGCTCATCACCACGCGTTGTTTGTGTAGGCTGTAAGCTGTAGATGACAGACACATATCGTTCTTCCTTTACAGCCACCCACGAACAAAAGTACAATGAATATTAGTCTGTGCACTCGACATCTGGCAGTTAGCCACGATTATGCCCGACTTACACAGTTCCACGAACCGCGATGGCAAGCAAATCATTCTTTTAATTAGACTCTAGTTAGGAGGTGCGCTCTCGTAGTTCGACGGCGCACCGCGAGGGGCGCCGGCGCAGACTTCGTAGCGGGAACGATCGACAGATGGTGCTGGGATCGGCAGCGGCGCGGCGCCGGCTGCTCGCATCCCGGTTTGGCCGCAGCTGTGAGCTCCAGCGTTGAGGGTTGCTTCTTGGTGTGTGGCAGGGAATGCGGAGCACTCGACGCCCAGGAGCGGCGCCGTGGCTTGCGCGCCAGTAGCGGCCGGGCGCTGCACCATGCCGGGACACGCCCCACGAGACCTGGCGTCGCCGCTGCCTTTCGGTGAGTCCAGTCGGGTGTCGGTGCACGTGGTGGCGGTGGTGGTTTGCAGAAGGCGGCGCGACCATCGATCAGAGACGTCACTGATAGCTGATGCGATCGCCAAGCTACTTACTGGGGATTCCCCGCTGTCTAAGTCGCTGCGCTCGATATTTGCTTATTTACTCTGCTGACTTCCTTTGCGGCCACGCGAAATTTTAACTTCCTTCTCATTTGCTCTTCTTCTATTCCTACAACATTCTTTCATCTTGTCAATTTTACATTCCTTAAGACAACCTCACACCTGTCCTTTAACTTCTGTCTTTGAATCTTACTAAATTTAACACTTTCCTTCTGAAAATGTCTCTGACTTTTGGTTTTATATTTAGTATCCTCAGTTTTTGTTTCTGATGTAGGGAGGTCCACTACGCCCTTGTGAAGCCAAATGATGAACTGCTTGATTAAAGGACCAGCTACGTCATCATGATTCTTCTGCTGGTAAAAACTACTGCAGGGATCGTCTACATGCTCCTCACATTTCCCTCGACCATAGATCACTCCTCGTACTTCTTTATAGGCAGCATTTGGCCACTCGGAGCTGACCTGATTTGTATCCGCGAGGTGTTTACGTTTATTTCTGACTCACTCTAACTTCCCTGTTCAAATTTTTTTAACGACTTTTCCCAGAGATACTATGTGATTTATCAGCCTGTTGTCATTGATCCTGTATAATTTCCCTAAAAAAATATCAGTCTTTTTCCTGTTTTTTTTCCTGCAGTTTGGTACATTTCATAAACGATTCTTAATTTCAAGCGTTCTGTGGTTATTGGACCTAAAATCTTCTTCACTATTCTTCTCTCTAATATTTGTAGTTTACTTATAATTTAGTGCTAGGCATTGACTTGCAAAGAGGGTTTCTCATTTAGCAATAGTGTTGACAATATTTTTGCATTTTTTGAGGTGCGCTCTTTCATGTAAATATTTTTTTGTATTCCGTTTCCATTCCACTGTCTTCCTCACAACTTACATTTACGGTATTCCTTCAACCGGTTTATGCTTTGGAAATTATCGCCGTAGCGTGAGAGATCATCTTGTACCGACACCTTGGCACATTCCCTAGAACCTGCTGCAGAGAACCTCTTTATTACACAGTTGTTTTACGAACCACGAAAGATTTGATTACAAATTTGTGTCCTTTGTAGACAGTTGCTTGTTGCGGGATACTAGAGGGTGTGGCCTAGACAGGACCACGTGGGTACGCCCGCAAGTGCGCCGTATTCAGTACTGGTGTGACGTGTGGGAGGCAGGGAAGCGTGATGCCGTGTCAGTCGACTGAAGCGCACACAATAGGTGGCGTGGTTCACGAGGTACAGTTTTCGAGGGACTTTGCAGTAGCGGTGCAGATGTGCTGAGACAGAGAGAGAGAGAGAGGGCTGGCTGTTAAAGGGACTCGACCGGAAACCGCCGCTCCAGCTGGCTGTATTGATCTCGTGCACAGTGCAAGATAACACCAAACAGCTGATTGATATCCGTCTTAAATCTAACGCCTCTTTGTGTCTTCCAAATCAGCCCGTTGTCCGGAGGATTTTACTCCGTGGAGTGAGGTATTGTTCATAATTAGACTATTGTGTACTCATATATGTCTAATTTTACGTTTAGGCCAACTAGGGCGTGAGTAAAATAACCTAGTGCATTAACTTATTTCGTCTGTTCTGCACTTCCTTTCTCAATTTCTAGCTCCTCTTCATTTTCCTTCTCTTTCTTTTTTGTAGCAAATTACCAAATGTAGTTTTCTTCTGCATTTTGTTACAACACATCTGTTAGGTCTTACTTCACTCATTGGAGTCACCAATTGCTGGATACTTGCGACCATGACAGAAATTTCGTTTGACTATCTTGCCATAAGAGCATAATTTCCAGTTTTGTGTATTATCGGTCGCCTTTCAACTTTCTTTATTCTTATCCATTTTTCCTGGACGTGAACTTATTTCTTCCCTGCTGTTAATGGCCTCCCAGCATTATTTTTTTGCCCTAAATCTTTCCTTTTTTATTTTTTGACCCATTGAGAGCATATATTCTTTTTGGTTTTTTACTACTATAGTGAGTGTCGAATTTTTGCTTTGACTAATAACTGTTTACTTCAGATATCTTTTTTCAGGTGGTAAGTCATTTAAAGCTCGCAAGTTTTACTTTGGTTGATTGTTTCTACAATCCATTCATTTTTGTGTACGTTTGTGAGCGCTCTAAAGCATGTTGATATTATGTTGAGACTGACGATCATATGAAAATGGTTTTCCTAAAATTATTTCAGATTCACCTTAACGTCACTTTTTGTGTGACTTACTTGTTCGGTGGTGTCATCTGTCATATAATTACATAGAATGTACTAATGTTATGAGCAAAGTATAGCCTAATGATAACCCCGTTTGGCCTGTTACATGCACTATTTAATAATAATAAACGTAATAATAATAATAAAGCAGAAAGGAAGGAGGAAGGGGATTTATCGACATAAAAAACCTACATTATGGACAGGTAGAGAATTTAAGAAAATTCTTTCTAGAACGAGCAGAAACTAGCAAAATACACAAAGCAATCACTCATATAAATACATCGGCTACACCACTGCAATTTCATAACCACTTCTACAACCCTCTAGATCACATCACATCACATCAACAGATACGAAGAAAGTAAATTGGAAAAAGAAAACACTACATGGCAAGCACCCGTATCAACTAACACAGCCACACATCGATCAAGGCGTATCCAACACATGGCTAAGAAAAGGCAATATATACAGTGAGACGGGAGGATTCATGATTGCAATACAGGATCAAACAATAAACACCAGATATTACAGCAAGCATATTATTAGAGATCCCAATACCACAACAGATAAATGCAGACTTTGGAAACAACAAACAGAAACAGTAGATCACATCACAAGCGGATGTACAATACTAGCAAATACAGAATACCCCAGAAGACATGACAATGTAGCAAAAATAATACATCAACAGCTTGCCTTACAACATAAACTTATAAAACAACACGTTCCTACATATAAGTATGCACCACAAAATGTACTGGAGAATGATGAATACAAATTGTACTGGAACAGAACCATTATAAAAGATAAAACAACACCACATAACAAACCTGACATCATACTCACCAATAAAAAGAAGAAATTAACACAACTAATCGAAATATCCGTACCCAATACAACAAATATACAGAAGAAAACAGGAGAAAAAAATTGAAAAATACATCCAACTGGCTGAGGAAGTCAAGGACATGTGGCATCAGGATAAAGTTGACATTATACCAATTATACTATCAACTACAGGAGTCATACCTCACAATATCCACCAGTACATCAACGCAATATAACTACATCCAAACACACACACACACACACACACACACACACACACACATATATATATATATATATATATATATATATATATATATATATATATATATATATATATATAAACTACAGCAATCTGTAATTATTGAACCATGCTCAATTACCCGAAAGTTCGTAAATGCAATGTAACATATACCGTACAGTTAAAAGAAAGTCACGCTTGATCAAGGTCCGCGTCACTTTCCATTTTTAACCAGACATAACGTCTGAGAAAAAGAAGAAATAATAATAACGCAGCACTGTGTCGAGCATCGCACAATAACCAAGACATGAGTGGCAGGCTCGTGTATCCCTTACGCTGCAAGTCGTTCCTAGGAGATCTGTCGGTGGCGTATCGCTTTTAGCCGAATTGGCCGTGGGAAGAAGTCTGACAAAATCGTCTTTTATGGCTTTCAGACGCGATGCACTTATCCACTGCCCAACACAAGTTATTTTAGTAAATGACGAACATTTTCAGTCTCTATCTCTCTCAAACACACACACACACACACACACACACACACACACACAGGCGCGCGCGCGCGTACAAATATAAACGATTCACATTCCAAGTATATGACAGATTATTTAAATTAGGTTGTAAACTTAATAATTATATCATAATGTCTTCAGCCGCTAAAAATTTACACACTGTTGTGCAAAACTTACGGACGAAGGTAACCTTCGCATGGTGTGTCACTGCCAGGTAACATAAGTCGATGAAACTTGGATCATACATAAAAAGAACTGGGAGAGTATTATACAGAAGGCAACTGAAATAAGTACGCAGTGAAACGAACGGAAAAGACAGTTTCAGTCAAAGACAATAATTACACTGGAGTCAGCGGATTTTGACTATGGTCCGCTAGACATTACAAAATACTAGCCGTAGTTCTTAATAGGGATCACCGCGGTTGGCAACGCATGCACCACAACGCGCTCCCATGCTGTCCACAAGGTCCGTAAGGGGCTACTTGTGGTCGGACGTTTCGTTATTCCATCAGTGCGGTTGACAAATGCTGGACGGCCCTCTCAGTACTGCTCCGCGGCGCGTGCCAGACGCACCCCGGGGGCCTTGAGTCAGGGAACGGGCAGGCCGGCTCATCCGCCGAACATCCTCTCCCTCCGAGGGCTGCTCCACCTGCGAAGTTGGATGCGGTCGCGCATTGTCACCGAGGAAAATGGAGCCAGGGCCGAATGCAGCCTTGAGAAGACGCACACAGAGAAGGAGTACAATATCACAGTAACACTGACCGTGTCCAAAGATTTGGAGGTCTGTACGCCCTCGCAAATTTATGCCTCCCCACACCAACACATCTGCGCCACCAAAACGATCATTTTCGGTAGTGCAGTCTCGTATGGCGAGAGGTGGGAACACGTAAAGGACCCAGGAACATTGTCCAATATGGTAGTTTTGGTGGTCCAGGTGTTACGGTATCGGGAGACATGGCTGTACTGACTTTCAGATCTTTGAACACGGAACATTTACCAGTCACGCTGTACTCCTTCCCCATGTGAGTCTTTTCAGGGGTGCATTCGCATCGACTTAATTTTTATCGATGGCAGTGCCTGAGCAGGATCTCTTGGAACGAGAGGATATTCGGCGAATGGATTGGCCTATTCGTTCCCTCGACTGAAATCCTATCGAGCACGTGTGAACTGCGTTGAGTAGACGTGTTTCAGCACGTTTACATGCACCATCGACCATCCAGCAGTAATGAACCCCAGTTGTCAACCGCACTGGTGGAGTAATGAAAACAAGTACCACAAGAAATCCTCACCAGTGTTGTGGCATGTTACAGAGCATGCATTGCTGTCGATGGTGATCACACACCCCATTAAGAATCATATCCTGCTGTTTGTAATGTCCAGGGAATCATAATGAGTCACAGTAATTACTGGCTCTGAATAAAAGTGTCATTCCTGTTCATCTCATTGCGTATTTCTTTCAGCTACTTTCTGTACCCAGCATCACCTGATTTAATTGACTTAATTCCATTATCCCCCCATGAACCATGGACCTTGCCGTTGGTGGGGAGGCTTGCGTGCCTCAACGATATAGATAGCCGTACCGTAGGTGCAACCACAACGGAGGGGTATCTGCTGAGAGGCCAGACAAACGTGTGGTTCTTGAAGAGGGGCAACAGCCTTTTCAGTGGATGAAGGGCCAACAGTCTGGATGATTGACTGATCTGGCCTTGTAACATTAACCGAAACGGCCTTGCTGTTGTGGTACTGCGAACGGCTGAAAGCAAGAGGAAACTACAGCCGTAATTTTTCCCGAGGACATGCAGCTTTACTGTATGGTTAAATGATGATGGCGTCCTCTTGGGTAAAATATTCCGGAGGTAAAATAGTGCCCCATTCGGATCTCCGGGCGGGGACTACTCAAGAGGGTGTCGTTATCAGGAGAAAGAAAACTGGCGTTCTACGGATCGGAGCGTTGAATGTCAGATCACTTAATCAGGCAGGTAGGTTAGAAAATTTAAAAAGGGAAATGGATAGGTTAAAGTTAGATATAGTGGGAATTAGTGAAATTCGGTGGCAGGAGGAACAAGACTTCTGGTCAGGTGAATACAGGATTATAAATACAAAATCAAATAGGGGTAATGCAGGAGTACGTTTAATAATGAATTAAAAAAATAGGAGTGCGGGTAAGCTACTACAAACAGCATAGTGAACGTATTATAGTGGCCAAGATAGACACGAAGCCCATGCCTACTACAGTAGTACAAGTTTATATGCCAATTAGCTCTGCAGATGACGAAGAAATTGAGGAAATGTATGACGAGATAAAAGAAATTATTCAGGTAGTGAAGGGAGACGAAAATTTAATAGTCATGGGTGACTGGAATTCGAGTGTAGCAAAAGGGAGAGAAGGAAACATAGTAGGTGAATATGGATTGGGGCTAAGAAATGAAAGAGGAAGCCGTCTGTTAGAATTTTGCACAGAGCATAACTTAATCATAAGTAACACTTGGTTCAAGAATCATAAAAGAAGGTTGTATACATGGAAGAATCCTGCAGATACTAAAAGGTATCAGATTATATAATGGTAAGACAGAGATTTAGGAACCAGGTTTTAAATTGTAGGACATTTCCAGGGGCAGATGTGGACTCTGACCACGATCTATTGGTTGTGAACTGTAGATTAAAACTGAAAAAACTGCAAAAAGGTGAGAATTTAAGGAGATGGGACCTGGATAAACTGACTAAACCAGAGGTTGTACAGTGTTTCAGGGAGAGCATAAGGGAACAATTGACAGGAATGGGGGAAAGAAATACAGTAGAAGACGAATGGGTAGCTCTGAGGGATGAAGTAGTGAAGGCAGCAGAGGATCAAGTAGGTAAAAAGACGAAGGCAAGTAGAAAACTTTGGGTAACAGAAGAAATATTGAATTTAATTGATGAAAGGAGAAAATATAAAAATGCAGTAAATGAAGCAGGCAAAAAGGAATACAAACGTCTCAAAAAAGAGATCGACAGGTAGTGCAAAATGGCTAAGCAGGCATGGCTAGAGGACAAATGTAAGGATGTAGAGGCTTATCTCGCTAGGGGTAAGATAGATACAGCCTACAGGAAAATTAAAGAGACCTTTGGAGAAAAGAGAACCACTTGTATGAATATCAAGAGCTCAGATGGAAATCCAATTCTAAGCAAAGAGGTGAAAGCAGAAAGGTGGAAGGAGTATATAGAGGGTCTATACAAGGGCGATGTACTTGAGGACAATATTATGGAAATGGAAGAGGATGTAGATTAAGGTGAAATGGGACATACGATACTGCGTGAAGATTTTGACAGAGCACTGAAAGACCTGAACCGAAACAAGGCCCCGGGAGTAGACAACATTCCATTAGAACTACTGACGGCCTTGGGAGAGCCAGTGCTGACAAAACTCTACCATCTGATGAGCAAGATGTACGAGACAGGCGAGATACCCTCAGACTTCAAGAAGAATATAATAATTCCAATCCCAAAGAAAGCAGGTGTTGATAGACGTGAAAATTACCGAACTATCAGTTTAATAAGTTCAAATGGTTCAAATGGCTCTGAGCACTATGGGACTCAACTGCTGTGGTCATAAGTCCCCGAGAACTTAGAACTACTTAAACCTAACTAACCTAAGGACATCACACACATCCATGCCCGAGGCAGGATTCGAACCTGCGACCGTAGCGGTCGTGCGGTTCCAGACTGTAGCACCTTTAACCGCTCGGCCACTCCGGCCGGCAGTTTAATAAGTCACAGCTGCAAAATACTAACGCGAATTCTTTACAGACAAATGGAAAAACTGGTAGAAGCCGACCTCGGGGAAGATCAGTTTGGATTCCGTAGAAATGTTGGAACACGTGAGGCAATACTGACCTTACGACTTACCTTAGAAGAAAGATTAAGGAAAGGCAAACCTACGTTTCTAGCATTTGTAGACCTAGAGAAAGCTTTTGACAATGTTGACTGGGATACTCTCTTTCAAATTCTAAAGGTGGCAGGGGTAAAATAAAGGGAGCGATTTACAATTTGTACAGAAACCAGATGGCAGTTATAAGAGCCGAGGGGCACGAAAGGGAAGCAGTGGTTGGGAAGGGAGTGAGACGGGGTTGTAGCCTCTCCCCGATGTTATTCAATCAGTATATTGAGCAAGCAATAGAGGAAACAAAAGAAAAATTCGGAGTTGGTATTAAAATCCATGGAGAAGAAATAAAAACTTTGAGATTCGCCGACGACATTGTAATTCTGTCAGAGACAGCAAAGGACTTGGAAGAGCAGTTGAACGGAATGGACAGTGTCTTGAAAGGAGGATATAAGATGAACATCAACAAAAACAAAACGAGGATAATGGAATGTAGTCGGATTAAGTCGGGTGATGCTGAGGGATTTAGATTAGGAAATGAGACACTTAAAATAGTAAAGGAGTTTTGCTATTTGGGAAGCAAAATAACTGATGATGGTCGAAGCCGAGAGGAAATAAAATGTAGACTGGCAATGGTAAGGAAAGCGTTTCTGAAGAAGAGAAAATTGTAACATCGAGTATAGATTTAAGTGTCAGGAAGTCGTTTCTGAAAGTATTTGTATTGAGTGTAGCCATTTATGGAAGTGAAACATTGACAATAAATAGTTTGGACAAGAAGAGAATAGAAGCTTTCGAAATGTGGTGCTACAGAAGAATGTTGAAGATTAGGTGGGTAGATCACGTAAGTAATGAGAAGCTATTGAATAGCATTGGGGAGAAGTTTGTGGCACAACTTGACTAGAATTAGGGATCGGTTGGTAGGACAAGTCCTGAGGCATCAAGGGATCACAAATTTAGCATTGGAGGGCAGCGTGGAGGGTAAAACTCGTAGAGGGAGACCAAGAGATGAATACACTAAGCAGAAGGATGTAGGTTGCAGTAGGTACTGGGAGATGAAGGAGCTTGCACAGGATAGATAAGCATGGAGAGGTGCATCAAACCAGTCTCAGGACTGAAGACAACAACAACAACAACAACACTTTCTGTACATAATGTAGCAGTTGTTTCTGTGTCTGTTGTTACTTGGCAGTGGAAGCTGCTTTCGTCCGTAATTTTTGCACGCTGGTGTATATGTGTTTGTATAGTGGAAAATAATTTTTTGTAAGTAGTGTCTTTGTTCCGCTTGCAAGTTGTCCACGAAGCACTAAGTACTGCAGCAAACTGGTTGCCGCGTGGTATCGCAGTGGGCGTGAGAAAGTCGTTGCGGTTGACTGATTTCAGTAGCATCTACTAGTTATAAACTACCTTGTATTATTGGCTGGGCCTTGCCGCAGTGGATAGACCTGTTCCCGTCAGATCACCGAAGTTAAGCGCTGTCGGGTGTGGCCGGCACTTGGATGGCTGACCATGCGCTGCTGCCATTTTGCGGGGTGCACTCAGCGTCGTGATGCCAATTGAGGAGCTACTCGACCCAATAGTAGCGGCTTCGGTCAAAGAGAACCATCGTAACGACCGGGAGAGCGGTGTGCTGACCACACTCCTCATTGAGGATGACACGGTGGTCGGATGGTCCCGATGGGCCACTTATGACCTGAAGACGGAGTGCTTTGTGCTTTGATGTTATTAGCAGCACAACAATCAGACAAGAACTAGGACTTAACAAACATAACGAACAGACGGAGGAGCATAAATGGGTAGATGATGTCATAAGAATGAATGAAAATAGAGTGCCTAAAATAGTAACGAATTGTCGAGCAGTAATGGAAACCTTCAAATAATCGCTAAATCGGAAGAGTTGTACGTCTCAGTTTTCACATGAAAGCCTTAGACAGTGTTTGGGAATATTTGTGCCAAGATATTAGCGAGTTTGTTCCACTACATACTTGGTGGCACTGATTAGAAATGTGTACAGTAATGACCTCGCAGTTGTGAAGGCAATTATTGGCACCTCTGATTTCTTCAGTGTATCAAAATATGTCATACAGGGTTGTACCCTATCCCCCCAGATGTTCAACATATATGCGGAAAACGTCATTAAAAAAAAAACCTGTCGACGCTTGGAAATGTGGCTATTCCGGAAGAACTATTAACATTCTCAGATTTGCCGATGACACAGAGCTTTTAAGCCAAAGCAAAGATGGAATTTCCTGAGCTACTGACAAAACTAAAGGACGTAAGTATATCATAAGAATTGCACATCAGTCTTGGCAAGTCCAGACTCACAGTAATTTATTGAGGAGGTCAGGTCCAGCTCAGACATTGATTAAAGGTACTGGAACTCGTGCGTTGTTTCACCCATGTTGGAGCAACCATCAACTACTCGGAAAGGTTTGAAGATGAGATAAGAAGACGCTAGGCCGAGTAGCTGCGAAGAAACACACCAAGATATGGCAGAACAGAAAGATAACGAACAGTACGAAGGTCCAGCTTATTGGAACACTTGTGTTTTTCTTCTTTTACGGTCGCAAAACTTGGACCCTTAAGGCCAGAGACGAGCAGAGTATTGATGTGTTCGAGCTTTGGTGCTGGCACAGGATGTCGCGCATAAAATGCACCGAAAGTAGAACCGATTTGTCCATTATTAAACAACTTAATAGTGTCACACGCCTTTCTTCTCGTGTCAACCAAAAAAATTTATCCAGTTCATTGGCCTGTTGTGAGAGGAGTGAAGAGTCTAGGAAAAACTAATAGAGGACCGAGGGCGAGTGCAGTAAGCAATTGCATGGGGTAAGCAAATGCATGGGTCAAATGAAGGTGATCTCCGGCCGTCCTCTTGAGCAGGCTCTGACAAGGAACACTTTGAGTGCGAGGTCGCAAATTCGATCTTTACTAAGGCTCATTTGGAAGTGTTGTGTTAACAGTTATGACAGAAAAAATATTGGCTGCTAATTTCTCACCATGTGAATCAGGAGGGCGACAGAATCAGTGTCATGGAGGTACAGAGATCAGTCTTCTACGGGAAGTATGTATTACACTTCACGAAACAGACTTCGTCGACATTCAAGAAATGTTCAGAACAAGCTATTAACTTGAACCATGAACACCGAATGAAAAATAGCGCGCCACAGTGATCACAGAGATTCGCACCATTAACATCGAAGGCGAAGTCCTTGGGAGTTACAAGCCGTGCAGGACATTCAGCTGGGTATGCACGTTTAAAGAATGCATATAGAATCATATTGGTGTAACGGAATGATGAGAACTGGTGGCATGTGTTGGCATGCAACCGAATGAGAAATATTCTGTCGTACAGCTTACCGTGAAACTGGCTATCCTTTAAGGTGTAACTGCAATAGTGCGATAGTACGAAGGCACGGAAGAAACAAGCATCCGGAGAGTGAATTTGTCCAATGGTTCCAGGTGGTATGAACGGCAATATCACACACTTTCCAGGAGGGCTAGTGTGCTGTGAAGGAGTATGATTTTTTACCCTGACCAGGAGTCAAGTAAAAGCAAGTTATTTTGATCAGATATTGGCCAAAGCTGTGTTCATACCGTTTCCCCCTCAAGCTTGCTGTGACCTATATATGCCCTACTGCTCTTGCAAGATCACGCACAGAAGAAAGAGCTGTAGGGAACAGAGCACCTCCAACTTCTGTGTGTTAAGGCACTGATGTTAGTTGATCTTGATACAGCTCTCTTGGTACCACTAGTTTGCAGCAGGGTTCCTTTCACATGTATTTCCTCTTTAAATCCCGATTGGTCGGAGTTGAAAACAAATTCCTTACTGAACGATGGGATACGTTTGTTATTTCTTGTACAAATTTTCCCACCGATTCCGCAGTTTGCTGTGTATCGTCAAGTTGACGCTTTGTTTCAGGTTTCGTTATCTTCCATCTCTCAATTCTATAGTACTGTTTGAAGTTACGCAGCCATCCACTATTTCTCTTGAAATCACTGTAATCTCTGTCGCGCGCAGTTTGACGTGCGTAACTTAGTAAGTCAGTGTCATGCACGCGTCCTGTAAATTGTATCGAGCGTCCTTAAAACGGGCAAACACCATTTTTTTTTTGTAACAAGTCTGCCTTGTCCTCCCTTGAATAGAGTTTCTTATGCACTACACGATCATTTTGCTGCGGACTTAATTGAAATCTGTTCATAATTGGTTATTTACTAAGCTGTGGATGATTTTCCTTGTGCGTAGTTACGTTTAGTATCCGCTTCTTTGACAACGATTGCCCTTTACTATTGCCGAGAATTCTTCCAGGTTGTATGGTCGTGGTCCATGGAACTCTTCTATCCCTGACGTTTCGTCCAAAGCTACGTTGGACATCTTCGGAGGTGCTTCTGGTTGTGGCGAGTCTTCCCGACTGACGAGTCGGACGTCGATGAACGGAGTAAATACCGAGGAAAGTGGGCGTGGTCTGGATTCCATGTGATAGCAGAGATAAAGCTTGTCAACGATAAAATATAACTATCGATCATAGTACGTCAAAGATAAAAACTTCTCATCGATTCTGTAGCGCCACTTTCCATATATCGCTGAGTTTCATAGCTTCTTTTTTTCTGTTAAAATTATCTCCATGTTTATATATTTCGATGGCTTCTCTATAAAGATGTGGATATTAGTTCGTCATAATACATAAAACTTCAGTTTCCGACAATTTCACTACGTGGTCACCGTGATTAGGCCGTTCTTCGACGTCCGACTCGTCAGTCGGCAAGACTCAAGACAACCAGAAGCACCTTCGAAGATGTCCAACGTAGCGTAGGACGAAACGTCAGGGGTAGAAGAGTTTCATGGACCACGGCCATACAACCCGGAAGAATTCTCGGCAGCTGACACATCCGGTCGTGAAAGCCTTCATTGTATGTTCTTTACTGTGTTTCACTGGAGACGGGATCTGTGGCTCACGTCCGACAAGGATGATAAACTTCATGGCTCAACACCTGTTTCAGTATCACTTTCAGTTGCTAAGCGCATATCATCATCATTGTACTCCTAATGTACATTGTCTGCAGAGTCGAGCGTGTGCGACCATCACACATTCCACTGACTCATCTTGCAGAAAAGCTAACATTTCATCTGCCGCTTCTTTCTTACTGTGCGAAGTTCCTTGGGTTCCTTCTGAAAAAATATCAACTTCAGAAAATGCAATGTTTGTTTTGTTTATCGCTGCCATTGCTCAGCTTTGTAGCAGTTTTGAGAGTTACTCGTCGACTAAGCATTTCATCGACACTCCATAGCCTGACGCTGTGCTCGCCATTGGATGCTTCCAGTCCCATCCCCTGTTGCCATTAGTGGCCAGTATTGCGGTTGTCTGGTAGACAATATGTGGGGCATCGAATGCCGTGGACATCATTGGCGTTTTGCAATCTCACACTCAAGGGGTTCCTTGTAAGAGGTTTTCGTCAAAAGTTCATGGCTCTTCTTGCCTCGTTTCGCGATGCAGATGTAGTCTATACCGATGGTTCTGTGGTCGATGGACGCACTGGGTTTGCTTTCATCCACGGCGACTACGTTGAGCAGCATTCGCTGCCTTGTGGGAGCAGTGTTTTCACTGCGGAGCTGGTTGCTCTTTATCGTGCACTCGCTCACCTTTCCTCCTGCCGTGGGGAGTCATTTGTCATATGCAGTGACTGACTCCCTGAGTGGATTGCAAGCACTCGACCAGTGTTTTTCTCGGGACCCTTTGGTGCGCGGTATTCAAGGTGCTGTTTTTGCTCTCTCCGAGTGTGGTTCGCAAGGTCCGCGATGTCTGGAGCTCTGAATGGTCTGTCTTGAACACGCCAAATAAGCTCCGCATGGTAAAGTCGTCCACGGCCGTATGGAACTCATCCCTGAGGAGCACGCGTATGGACTCAGTTGTTCTCTGCCGTCTCCGAATTGGACATAAGCGGTTGACCCACAGCTATCTACTTCGCCGTGAGAACCAACACAAATGTCGCTGTGATGCAGGGCTGACAGTGGTCCATCTTTTGAAGCACTGCCCCCTTTTAGCCCCCTGGCGGCAGTCCTTTAATTTACCAGCTGCACTACCTTTAATTCTAGGTGACGATGCCTCTATAGCTGACTCAGTTTTACGTTTTATCCGTGCAGCTGGGTTTTATCACTCACTCTAGTGTGGGCGCTCTCGCATGATTTCTCAGGCTACACCCACTCCAGCGACTTTTTAATTGTGACGTGGATACCAAAATAGTGTCTTTTATGGTAACAAGTTGTGTTGGTCCCTCTGTCAACGCTTTCCAGCTGGAGGTTCTTCGTTTGTAGTTGAGTGACCTTTTACCTGATCCATCAACCACTGTAGTCTGTTTTACTCTAGTCAACTATTCGCTCTGCTCCGTTTAAGTGTCCTCTATTTTGTATTATTGCGGTGTTCATTTTAGCTCTGTGCCCCTTGGTGTTCCCTCCCTCTTTGTGCAGAGGTTACGGTTTTACTGTACGAGGTGCATTCAAGTTCTAAGGCCTCCGATTTTTTTCTAATTAACTACTCACCCGAAATCGATGAAACTGGCGTTACTTCTCGACGTAATCGCCCTACAGACGTACACATTTTTCACAACGCTGACGCCATGATTCCATGGCAGCGGCGAAGGCTTCTTTAGGAGTCTGTTTTGACCACTGGAAAATCGCTGACGCAATAGCAGCACGGCTGGTGAATGTGCGGCCACGGAGAGTGTCTTTCATTGTTGGAAAAAGCCAAAAGTCACTAGGAGACAGGTCAGGTGAGTAGGGAGCATGAGGAATCACTTCAAAGTTGTTATCACGAAGAAACTGTTGCGTAACGTTAGCTCGATGTGCGGGTGCGTTGGCTTGGTGAAACAGCACACGCGCAGCCCTTCCCGGACGTTTTTGTTGCAGTGCAGGAAGGAATTTGTTCTTCAAAACATTTTCGTAGGATGCACCTGTTACCGTAGTGCCCTTTGGAACGCAATGGGTAAGGACTACGTCCTCGCTGTCCCAGAACATGGACCCCGTCATTCTTTCAGCACTGGCGGTTACCCGAAATTTTTTTGGTGGCGGTGAATCTGTGTGCTTCCATTGAGCTGACTGGCGCTTTGTTTCTGGATTGAAAAATGGCATCCACGTCTCATCCATTGTCACAACCGACGAAAAGAAAGTCCCATTCATGCTGTCGTTGTTCGTCAACATTGCTCGGCAACATGCCACACGGGCAGCCATGTGGTCGTCCGTCAGCATTCGTGGCACCCACCTGGATGACACTTTTCGCATTTTCAGGTCGTCATGCAGGATTGTGTGCACAGAACCCACAGAAATGCCATCTCTGGAGGCGATCTGTTCAACAGTCATTCGGCGATCCCCCAAAACAATTCTCTCCACTTTCTCGATCATGTCGTCAGACCGGCTTGTGTGAGCCCGAGGTTGTTTCGGTTTGTTGTCACACGATGTTCTGCCTTCATTAAACTGTCGCACCCACAAACGCACTTTTGACACATCCATAACTCCATCACCACATGTCTCCTTCAACTGTCGATGAATTTCAATTGGTTTCACACCACGCAAATTCAGAAAACGAATGATTGCACGCTGTTCAAGTAAGGAAAACGTCGCCATTTGAAGTATTTAAAACAGTTCTCATTCTCGCCACTGGCGGTAAAATTCCATCTGCCGTACGGTGCTGCCATCTCTGGGACGTATTGACAATGAACGCGGCCTCATTTTAAAACAATGCGCATGTTTCTATCTCTTTCCAGTCCGGAGAAAAAAATCGGAGGCCTTAGAACTTGAATGCACCTTGTACAGGCCTTTTACAAGTATGTCTGTTTGGAACGGGGGACTGATGACCTCTATGTTTAGCCCCCACCAAACCCCAAAACGAACCAAGTAACCTTGTAAGAGGACATGGTAACTGTTCGCGTTGGCGACGCTTGTTTCGTGGTGTCACGACGCTCAGATTTAGTACGACGACATGTGATGAAGGGAAAAAAAAATGGTTCAAATGGCTCTGAGCACTATAGGACTTAACATCTATGGTCATCAGTCCCCTAGAACTTAGAACTACTTAATCCTAAGTAACCTAAGGACATCACACACGTCCATGCCCGAGGCAGGATTCGAACCTGCGACCGTAATGGTCGCGCAGTTCCAGACTGAAGCGCCTAGAACCGCTCGGCCACACAGGCCGGCGATGAAGGGAAAAGATAGATAGCTAGAGCAATATGGAGGTGGAGAAATCAAATAATAGCTCTTAACTAGTAAGGCACTGAACAAGAGGAAACCACGCACTGAACAAGAGGACGTAACAGGCAGATAACCAGACACCCGAATAGAGGAGGAGGCTATGCGAATGCAGAGTAGCTGGGAGGAGCAGGCGTGTGTGTTTAGTCGGCGGCGGTGCGTGCACCCAGCGTGACGTGACGTGACGTGACGTGACGTGACGTGACGGTCGTCGTGTCGCGTTCACCTTGCCTCAGCGCTGCTCGGCGGCAACCCAACACCACCTCACCACCTGCCTAGCGCAGGGCGCGTCGACCCCCCCCCCCCACACCCCGCCCTTTGAGGGCCGGCCCCTCGCTTCCACCCGCGTTAACTCCAAAGCCGCTAGCATCTCTTTTGCGGATTATTCGCGAGAGCGGCCACATCACGGCGGACTGGCGCGGCACATTATGTCGAGCGGAACCCGTTTCGGGACGCAGGACGTTCGCGTTGTCAAAATGTCACGCGAAACTGTGCCCGCAGGGTATCATAATAAGCGTATTATTTTGTGCAACCCTCCCCCAAGTAGCTCACACAGCGAAAATCAGCAACGAATATTTTGCAAATGCCGAGTCCTTGTCTCAGTGTGCGGGTGTTATGTTGACGAGTTGCGCAAAGGATTGATCTGACAAATACCGTTTGGCTCCTGCAAGAAGCAATTTCCACCCCACACTACTAAAGAAGTCAGACAGACGCTCTTAACCTACCAAAAAGAAATGTCTGAAAAACTTTCAGCAATAAATATCTTCTGGAATCGTCCGCTGTAAGAGAAAGACACAAAAATATTCTATTTTCTTACGTAACTAGTGGAACACTTGGGTACTGGAGTATTGCTAGTTAGTGTAAGAAAAACATTAAACGAACGGAATATATTATTTATTGCAAAATTTAAGAAAAATCAAATGAAACGTTTATTTATAAACTGACATCCAAATTTCCGGGTTCTTTTCGCAATAGGAGGTTACTACGTCTTATGGATACGAATCCTGTTAATGACATTTATATACAAAGTGTGGGAAAGCTTTTTTTTATCCCTTTTCTTTAAGAATGTTATTTACTCTGCAGAATGTCTGAGATCCGCGCCTTGAATAATTATCCGATTGAATTTATCTAAGTACGATGGAGGCTGTCGCGTGAGAAATGTAATGGAGTGACGTGAGTCAAGTATGTTATTTCTAATGGAGGAAAGATGGGGCTCTCCTACGCTGTAGCGCACAATACCGTGAGCTGCGACGACTGCTGCCTGGCCGACCGGGGTGGCCGAGCGGTTCTAGGCGCTACAGTCCGGAACCGCGCGACCGCTACAGTCGCAGGTTCGAATCCTGCCTTAGGCATGGATGTGTGTGATGTCCTTAGGTTAGTTAGGTTTAAGTAGTTCTAAGTCCTAGGGGACTGATGGCCTCAGAAGTTAAGTCCCATAGTGCTCAGAGCCATTTGAACTGCTGCCTCCGTCGTTCGCCACTGAAAAATAACAAAACTATCTCTTTCTATCTGGACTGACCTTCGCCAGTCGAACTCTCACTACACCTTGATGAAGTCAAGGACTCCTATCTGCCCCTAGTCTAACTGTTGGCGTGGTACACTGGTCAGATAACCAGTCCACCACGATGCCACTCAATGTTCGCTCACAGGCGCTAACTAATACTATGTGTTCACACCGCACGTCGTGTCGTGGCCAACACAGTGAACAAACGCTTAATCGCCAGTGACTCAATATAGAGTATCACTATGATTCGTTAGTGACAGAAGTGCTCTCTCAGTGCAGTACTGAGTAGAGACATCGCTCTGTGTGTACACACACGAGCGCACTCGCTCCTGCTACATGTTCCCGCTACAAGAGCGTCACCAGCACAACTTCTCTCAACACAAAAAGGGAAAGGGCATATGATCCGCTATCGTTCCCTCACTCCTCCGGCCCATTGCGTCAGAAGTAGTCCACCAATCAGCGTTACTCTTACAAACAGGAGAATGGCTAAGCCGGCCAATCCGAAAATATATAGCATCTGTGTTAGGCGTTAACTGTCCACTTGTGAGAACTCTGAAACTGCGCACTAGGTCCGTCAAAAAGATTCGTATGCTGCGGCTCTCCCAAACAATACAGCGGGTTTTGCTTTTATGTTGAATACGCAGGCCATTATCCCTTTTATCTGGCAAAAACTGTTTTGGTCCGTGGGCGGTTGGCCGGCCAGCGCAGCTGAGTGCTAACCCACCCTCCTACAGACTTTCCAGCGGGATGGTTGCCTCCGCCGAACAAAAACTCCTGTGGCCATCATGTCTTGAATGTTTGTGGACGCCAGCCTCGACTTTTTCATCTCGGTGCGCACTTGAGATTTATTTATTAGATTTGCATATCGATTAAATGGAAATATCTACAATTGACTCTACCTTATCGAGTTTGGGCCCGAATGAAACGTCTTGATACGCAGAATACAATGGTGAGGTCGGAATATGTAAGAAATGAAGGTCAGGAGACCACTCCACATTACACTTGTTTCACCAGGGGAATTAAAGAAGTTTCTGTTCTAATTTTTTCTTAAGTTTTCGGTCCGAAGATTGTTGTGATGCAACTCTATACTCTATCATGTGCAATTCCCTTAATCTCAGCATAGCTACCGCAATCTATATCCACTTGCACGTGGTTCATCCCTGGGTCTCACTGTACAATTTTTACCCTTCACACTTCCATTCATTACCAATTTTACGACTTATCGATGCCTCAAGAAGCATCAGCTGATACATCTGTCAGTTAAGTAGTGCCAAAAAATACTTTCTTCCCAATCCCTAACTGTCTAAGCCTAAGCATTTACCTGTTCTCTTTTTCTTGGATGTGTTTGTTGTCGACGTTTCACTTCCGTACAAGGCTGCTCTCCATCCACATACCTGCAGAAAAGACTTCGTGACACTTTAATTTATGTTTGATATTAACACATTTCTGCTTTTCAGCAATATTTTCCTTACTGCTGCCACTCTGCATTTTATATCCTTTTACTTCTGCCATCGTCAGCCATTTTACTCCCAATATAGCAAAATTCATCTATCACTTTCAGTGTCCATTTCCTAATCCCTCAGCATCGCCTGATTTAATTCAACCATATTCCATTACTCTTCTTTTACTTCTCTCGTTGTTCATATTATAATCTCTCTTCGAGTTGGTATCCATTCCATTCAACTGATTTTCCAACTTCTATGCTTTCTCCAACAGAATGTGTCATCGGCAACACTCAAAGTTCTCATTTCTTCTCCCTGAACTTCAGTTACCTTTCCAAATTTATCTGTGATTTTCTTTACAGCGTACTCAGTGTGAGATTGGAAAACATCGGGGATAGACTACAAACTTGTTTCACTCCTTTCCCAAGACTCATTCCCTTTCATTATGGCCAGCCGCTGTGGCCGAGCGGTTCTAGGCGCCTCAGTCCGGAACTGCGCTGCTGTTACGGTCGCAGGTTCGAATCCTGCCTCGGGAATGTCTGTGTGTGATGTCTTTAGGTTAGTTAGGTGTAAGTAGTTCTAAGTCTAGGGGACTGTTGACCTTAGGTGTTAAGTCCCATAGTGCTCAGAGCCATTTGAACCTTTCATTATGTCCTTCGACTCTTGTAACTGCATTCTAGTTTTTGTAAGTTGTAAATAACCTTTCGCTTCCTGTATTTTATTCCTAATAACATCAGAAATTGGATGTGTTCCAATCAATATGGTCAAAAGCATTCTTTAAATCTGCGATTGCTATAAACGTAGATTTACCTCTCTTTGATCTATTTTCTTAGATGAGATATAAGGTAAATATTGCCTGCGGCGGTCATTCATTTCTGCAGAACCCAGATATACGTATTTCAAGTCTCCGTCTACCAGTTTCTCCAGCCTTATGTAATGAACTCATCTCAGAATTTTGCAGCCAAGTTATATTAAAATTGATTGTTCGGTAATATTCACACCTGTCAGCCTTCTTTGGAAATGGGATTATTACATTGTTCTTGAAGTATGAGGGTATTTCGCCTGTTTCGTATATCTTGCACACCATGTGGAATATTTTCATAGCTCTCTCACCTGTGGATCTCACTAATTCTTAGAGTGTGTCAGCTACTCCTGGGGTCTTTTTTCGAGTTTGGTCTTCCAGTGCTCTGTCAAATTCTTCTTGTTTTACATCTCTCATCTCGTCTCCATTTACTTCCTCTTCCCTTTCTTTAATATCGTCTTAAAGATTCTTTTCATATACGAGGGTTGGAACTTAAATAGTGGCGACTACTTATTCACAACCGATACAAAGGAGTTACATGTTTGCACCTGATACTCTCCTTCAAAGTAGTCACCAGCGTTGTGTAGAAACCCTTGCCAGCGATGTGGAAGGCGTAGTATACCGTTAGCAGAGCCTATTCTGTTGATGGTGCGAATGGAGCGGTCTGCTGTCTGTCGAATCTCTGGAACAGTACTGAAGGGGATGACACGAAATGGTTCCTCATCTTCGAAATCAAATCAGTCACAAGGACTTAAGTCCGGGGAAGATGGTGGATGGTACAGTACTTCCCAATCCCCTCGACCGAACAGAGCAGCCACAGCTTGCGCCGTATGCGCCCTCGCACTGTCGTGCAAAATGATGGGTGGGTTGCGCAGAAAGTGTCGCCGCTCCTTTAGCAAAGCTGGTCGCAGGCGATTCTCCAAAAACGAACAGTAATACTGTGCACTGACGCTCTACCGTGGAGGAACTTAATGCGTTAGGATAACCGCATCACAGTCGTACACGAGAATCACCATAACTTTCACCATACTGGGGCTGTGACGCACTTTTGACTTTCGCGGGGACCCATAATGACGCCATTCGTTGGATTGGCGTTTCAGTTTCGTGGCATTCGCTTCAGAACTGTTCCAGAGAGTCGACAGGCAGTAGACTGCTCCAGTCGCCCCCATCAACAGAACAGGCTCTGCTAAAGGTATACTACGCCTTCCAGATCGCTGGCAACGGGTTCTCCACAGCGCTGGTGACTACTTTGAAGGACATTAACAGGTGCAAACATGTAACTCTTTTGTAACGGTTGTGAATAAAAAGTTCCAACCCTCGCATTAAAAATGTTCGAAGTTGGAAATGAGCAGAGCTTGTACATCATGCATTCTTAATGGACTGTCCATTTAATAAAGCATCGTAGAAATTCATATCAGAAGTAAACCGATGATCAGTGTCGTATGTAAAAGGACTATTCAGAGCATGGTACGGTATATGGACTAGACGCCCTGTTCCCGGCAAAAGGAGGACAGTCTCTTCCATCGTCTGTTCTCAATCAGTCGTTGCTATTCTCCTTCGCTTTGGTGTATTCATATTTGACCGACTAACTGTTGATAGTTTAGGTTTTGGAGGGAAAAAAATCGAAACAACCAAAATCAAGAATACACGACAGGAATTTGAACCGTTACCTTTGGAGTGCGACTCCTAGTCTCTGTCGCTGCAGTATCTCATTCCTTCGGTTGATCGAGGTAGCTAAATGGTTAAAACACTGGACTTGCACTTAAAATGACGTGTTGATTACCTGTCTGCTTATCTAGATTTGAGTTTTCTGTACGTTAATGCTGAAGTGATTCCTTTGAAAAAAAGACACCGCCGGTTTCCTTCCCAACCTCACAAAATCGACGTTTGTGCTGTGGCTCTAATGACCAGAGAACTGAGAACAAGTCGATGTTGTCGTTGGGACGTTAAACCCTAATCTTCTTTTCTCTCGTTCTGAAGAGTGTGACAGAATGGGCTGCAGTACTTGTGATGGGTTTATTTGGAAAGAACGGGAAGAATATTAAGATGTTATTAGCAGTATCTACAGAGTGTCGCACAAGAGTAGGCCCTAGAGAAACGGGAAGGACACAACTCGCGAGAAAGTGACTCACCCGGTGTACTTGTGTTGTTTTTGTGGGAGGGACCTTAAGTGTTTTGTTCAGTAGCCCGTGCGCAGTGGATCCGGGGACGATAAAACTCTCCGGTGGTACGCGACACGGAGATTTGCGATGTTCTTCGAAACGGGAAAATTAAGCACTGCCGCGGAATGCTTTTAAAAGAAACATTTTTTTAACTGTATGTCATTGTTGGAAAATGCCACCATTACTGCCGGAGTACACGATATTTCCTCGGGATTAATGAGATTATTAGGAGATGCAGCCACGACAAAACTATTCCACCTTGTTTGCAAGATGCAGGAGACAGCTCGTCTCACTCCTTCCTCAACCAGATTTCAAGAAAAATGGAATAATTTCACTTCGAAGAAGACAGGTGCTGACATGTGTAAATACTACCGAACTATCAGTTTAGTAAGTAATGCTTGCAAAATAATAACCCCCTATTATTTACGGTAAATGGAGAAACTGGAAGAAGCCGACGTCGGGCAAAATCAGTTTGGATTCCAGAGAAACGTAGCAACACACGAAACAATACTAACTCTACGACTTCATCTTAGAATATACACTATGTAATCAAAAGTATCCGGACACCCCGAAAAACATACGTTTTTCATATTCGGTGCGTTGTGTTCCAACTTCTGCCAGGTACTCCATGTCAGCGACCTCAGTAGTCATTAGATATCGTGAGAGAGCAGAATGGGGCACTCCAGGGAACTCACGGACTTCGAACGTATTCAGGTAATTGGGTGTTATTTGTGTAATGCGTCTGTACACGAGATTTCCACACTCCTAAACATCCCCAGGTCCACTGTTTCGGATGTGATAGTCAAGTGGAAACGTAAAGGGACACGTGCAGCAGAAGAGCGTACAGGCCGACCTTTTCTGTTGACTGACAGAGAGCGCCGACAGTTGAAGAGGGTCGTAATGTGTAATAGGCAGACATCTATCCATACCATCACACAGGAATTCCAAACTGAAAGTACTATGACAGTTAGGCGGGAGGTGAGAAAACTTGGATTTCATGGTCGAGCGGCTGCTCGTAAGCCACACATCACGCCGGTAAATGCCAAACGACGCCTCACTTGGTGTAAGGAGCGTAAACATTGGACCATTGACGAGTGGAAAAACGTTGTGTGGAGTGACGAATCACGGTACACAATGTGGCGATCCGATGTTAGGGTGTGAGTATGGCGAATGCCTAGTGAACGTCATCTGCCAGCGTGTGTAGTGCCGACAGTAAAATTCGGAGTCGATGGTGTTATCGTGTGGTCGTGTTTTTCAAGGAGGGGGTTGACCTCTTTTTCTTATACGTGGCACTATCACAGCACAGGCCTACATTGTTTTCAGCACCTTGTTGCTTCCCACTGTTGAAGAGCAATTCGGGGATGGCGATTGCATCTGTAAAGGACTGGCCTGCGCAGAGTCCTGACCTGAATCCTATAATACACCTTTGGGATGTTTTGGAACGCCAACTTCGTGCCAGGCCTCACCGACCGACATGAATACCTCTCCTCAGTGCAGCACTCTGTGAAGAATGGGCTGCCATTCCCCAAGAAACTTACCGGCACCTGATTGAACGTATGCCTGCGAGAGTGGAAGCTGTCACCAAGGCTGAGGGTGAGCCAACACCATACTGAATTCCAGAATTACCGATGGAGGGCGCCACGAACTTATACGTCATTTTCAGCCAGGTATCCGGATACTTTTGATCACATAGTGTAGGTTAAACAAAGGCAAACGTACGTTTACAGCTTTTGTACATGCAGAGAAGGATTCTGGCAGTGTTGACTGGAATACACTATTCCAAATTCTGAAGCTAGCGGGAATAGAATACAGGGAGCGAAAGGTTATCACATCAGTATCAATTCCATTCGACTGCTCTTGCAGTCCTTTGCTGGCTCTGACAGAATTACAGTGTCATCGGTAAACGTCAGTTTTTATTTCTTCTCCCTAACGTTAATTCCCTGTCCAAATTTGTCCTCGGTGTCCCTGTGCTGCTTGCTCCGTCTACAGGTTGAAACATCGAGAATGGGCTACAACTATGTCTCACTCCCTTCTCATCCACTGCCTCTCTTTCAAGTCCTTCCACTCATACATATGCAGTCTGGTTTCAGGTTGCAGATAGTGCCTTGAAAAGACACTGTAAGGGATGTTCAATCAATAATGCAAAACATTTATTTTTCTCGGCCAATTTCAGTCGAAATATTGTGGAATTTGTTTGAGACATTGTGGATTATTCCCTCCTCAACTCCTGTAGTTCCATGATGTTCCAGTGCTATACGTAGCCTTCAAAATGACCTCTGTAAATGAGGTGCGTTCCAAGCAGAGAGCTTGTTTCGGCGGAAAACGAGAGCATCGCAGATATTCTTAGGCCCTTGCAGAATGTCTGCAGAGACCTGGCAGTGAACGAAGGCACGTTGAGGTGTGTGTCGTCATTGCAACAGTGTCTCGCAAAGCCATCAGATGTCCCGCGTGCCTGCCGGCGCCACACAGCAGTGACTTCTACAATCTCGGAACGTGTAGACACTCTCCTCGGAGATGCCACAAAAATGCAACTAACTTCTCCTTCTCCTTGACAAGCCATGGTGTGACAAGAGTCCGCACACCGAAAAACTTCAACTGTTCTTCCTCATCCACCCTACAGCCTGGATCTCACACCTTTCGACTGCCATCTCTTTGGCCCAATGGAGGGTGCATTCTAGGGAAAGCCGTGCGTGGATGATGCGAAGGTTTTTGATGCAGCAAGACGTTGATTTCGACGTCGACAAGTAGAGTGATGTCACGCGGCATACAGGTCGTCTCAGTTAGGTGGCACAAGGCCATCACATGAAACGGAGATTATGTTGAAATACAGGATTTTGTAGCCAAAAGCGTGGGGAATAATATGATGTATTGGAATCGTGAATAAAACAAAGTTGCTTTCAGAAAAAAAAGTTACATTACCTGTTGAATGCCCCTAATAAGACGGGCATCAACAAAAGAAAAACAAGGCCGATGGAACGTAATCGAATTAAATCAGGCGATGCGAAAGGTATTAGATTAGGAAATGAAATACTGAAAGCAGGGAATGACTATTGCTATTTAGGCCCACAAAAAACTACTAATGGTCGAAGTAGAGGGAATGCTAAATGCAGACTGGCTATAGCAAGAAAATCACTTCTGAAAAGGAGAAATTTCTTAACACACTGTATATACCTATCATAAATTACGGTCTACCGCCACGATTTTCTGTAGGAATGTGAAGGCTAATCTCAGGAACTACTATGGGGATTTTATAGGTTTTCACTTATAGGTACAGTGATTTACGCGGAAAGTTTTTTTTATACGAGGGTAAGTCAATTATTATCCGCGAAGTAGTTAAAAATTTTACTGTAATCAAATAGGAAACTTACAAGAGTATTATTTTTCGACATAGTCTCCTTGCGATTCAACGCACTTGGTCCATCGTTGTACAAACTTCCTGATGCCCTCGTAAAAGAAGGTTCTCGGTTGAGCTGCGAGCCAGGAATGCACCTCTTCTTTCACTGCTTCGTCCGAGGCAAATGGACTTCCCCCTTAATGCCTGTTTGAGTGGAACAAACAAGTGATAGTCAGAAGGGGACAAGATCGGGACTATATGCAGGATGATCCAGTACTTCAAATTTGAGTTTCTGGAGCGTTTCAGCAGTGTGGGCAGCGGTATGCGGACGGGCATTCTATTGCAACAACACAACCCCTTCGACAGAAATCCTCGGCGTTTGCTTCGAATTGCAGGCTTTAGCCTGGCGGTAAGCATCTCACGGTAACGTACACTGTTTATTGTCGTGTCCCCTTCACCATAATGTTCCAGTACTGGACCTTGTGCGTGCCAAAAAACCGTAAGCATCAGTTTTCCTGCAGACGGTTGGGTCTTGAACTTTTTCTTGCACGGCGAATTTGGATGTTTCCATTCCATACTCCGCCGTTTATTCTCCGGCTCGTAATGACGGATCCATGTTTCGTCACCAGTAATGATCCTATCTAAGAAGTTGTCCCTAATGATCGTATCTAAGAAGTTGTCCCCATCGTTACCATAGCGATCCAAATGTTTTTTTGCAATCTCGAAGCGCATTTGTTTATGCAACTGTGAGAGTTGCTTTGGGACACATCTTGCACAAACCTTATGAAACCAAAATCTGTTGTGATGATTTCGTGGGCAGAACCGTGACTAATTTGTAGACGATGTGCCACTTCGTCTACAGTTAATCTTCTGTCTAAGAGAATCATTTCACTTGAACGCCCAATGGTTTCTTCATTTGTGGCGGTAAGCAGTCGTGGGGCTCCTTCATCTTGCGTGACACTTGTGCGACCATTTAGGAATTTTTCAGTCCATTCGTAGACACTCCGTTGTGGCAAAACACTGTTCCCGTATTGTATCGAAAGTCTTAGATGAATTTCGGCCCTTGATACGCCTACCGGCCACAAAAAACGGATCACTGAACTTTGCTCTTCTTTGGTGCAAATAGACAGCGGAGCAGCCATGATTAAAAGCACGGCAGCGATAACGGAACTAACCTAGCGGCTTGAAAATTGCAAAGATATAACAACAAATAAACAAAGCATGCGTCATCAAAGTAAAACGACGCTACTACAAAAATATAGCTAAATTGCGGATAATAATTGACTTACCCTCGTAGAACTTATTACCGCTGCGTCAGACAAGTCGTTCGGTCGTAGATACATACTGTCATTGCTGCCACTGTGAATCCGGGGCGGGTCACTAGTGTAGTTTGAATTTGTATTACAAATTCTTTTATTAGGCGTTTGTTTGAAGTGTAGCTTTGTACAGAAATAAAACGTGGACGATAAACAAATCGGACAAGAAGAGAAGAGAAGCTTTTGAAATGTGGTGCTACAGGAGTGTGGTGAAAATTAGGTGGATATAACGAGTAACTAATGGAGAAGTGCCGAATGGAATTGAGGGAAAAAGAAATTTGAGGCACAAGATGATCTAAAGAAGGGATCGACCGATAAGACGCATCTTGAGGCATCAAGCAATCGTGAGTTTGGTAATGGAGGGAAGTATGGGGGATGAAAGTTGTAGAGGGAGACCAAGCTTCGAGTGTGGTAAGCAGGGTGCTTTAACTGTGGCTTGTTTGTAGTTTCAATTCCCTCCCATTTTCGAGACTCTTAATATTCATAATACCTGTAAGGCCGTGCGGTCTAGGGTTCGTGGGGCTTCCCCAGTTTGAGGTTCGAGTCCTCCCCGTGTGTGTTGTCCTTAGCATGTTAGTTTAAGTTAGGTTAAGTAGTGTGTAAGTCTACAGACCGATGACCTCCGCAGTTTGGTCCCCTAGAAGCTTACCACAAATTTCCAAATTTCCTAAAGTAAGCTGTAAAAGTTGAAAATTGATGCACAGGAGGAGTGAAAAGCCGCTCTCCAGTTTTAAAGGCCCATAATTTTTTTATTGTTGAATATTTGCACACAGAAGAAGTTGTCTTCAGTTCTCAGGACTCTGAGAATATTTTTACTACACTACAATTCCACATACTCTCCTGCTTTGTCGACCAAACAACGTAATCGTGTACGAATGTCATAAATTGATTTTTGCAGCAAAGTTAGAGGTACATTTCCGAGGACAACTGTGGTCCTCTCGTTTAATTCGTCCAGAGTGAATTGGTTTGTTCGGTACACTTGTCCTGTGGCCCAACCCCCAAGGAGGTCACAAGGGACTTCTCACAGGCCATTCATGGTGTCCTCGCCGTCCCAGCCAACGTCCTGTAAAGCGTTCGTCCAGCCAGTTGCGAGCGATGCAGGCAAAACGGAGGTGATGCTCCGTCTTGATGAAAAAGGATCAATATTGTCCCGTTGTGATATCGGTGGTCACATACATTCATTCAGCATTAGGCGATACCGGTTGTTGTTCACGGCGTCTCGGAATATGAATGGACCAATCAGACGATCAGCGCCCTTACCGGTCCACACTGTCAGTTTTCGTCGACTATGTGATTTTTCGATTGCCATACCTCGATTTGTTTCTGCCCAATGATAGCAGTTGTGTCGATTGACGAATCCCCCAACGTGAAACACTGCCTCATCGCTCCAAATAAAATACTTTAACAAACCCGGCCAATCGTTATGCCATGACAGAATAATTTGCCCATATTCTATCCGCCTGTCATAATCCCCCAACGATAACCTCTGAACATAATGCTGTTTTCAGAGTGTGGACTGCGCGTGAACATGTCCCTCACCGACATTTTCTGGGGATCCCGCCACCGAAGATCGCTCTCTTCTTGGTTTATCCGCAAGTGACCCAGTTGTCGTTAGCTTCGGGTGACAATGTCTAGCGACTTTAGCACCAGATGTGGCATGAGGCCCATGAACACCCCACCACTGTTGCTTAACAAGGACCACAGATCGCCACACTTCAAACAGCGAAGTGACCTAGGTGCACTCTCCCTGCCATCTCGTCGTTCACCGTAAGAGGACACTACGGACGGTCAAGGAATTTTCAGGAACCTTGTAACAAAAACATGACCACTTCCGTTAATAAATATCTGCAATCACAAAATTTATGTACTTTTAAAAACTAGGGAGCGACTTCTCACCCACACTGCGTGTAAAAATACAGACACTTATCTATATCCGAATCCCGCTCCAGCTACTGCCAGGTCTGGGTGCTGATGAGTCCTCTCCATTTGGCTCTGTCCTCCCACCACTTTTCCTCATCCACTTGCTGCCATGTCACACCTCTCCTTTCTACAGATATTCTCAATCCCATTTTCCACCGTGTTCTTGGGCGCCCTCTATGTCTTTTCCCTTCCATCTTTAGTTCTTCCATAATTTTGGGGAGTCTCTGCCCATGCATCCTCTTAACATGCCCATACCATCTTAATCTCTTCCTTTCAATTTCTTCTCTCATACTTCCTTGTTTAAGGTCCTGTCTAATCTCTACATTCCTTACTCTGTCCATTCTTGTTTTTCCCTTAACTGCTCTGAGAAATTTCATTTCCCCTGCTTGCAGTCTGCTCCAGTCCCTTTCTGTCAGTGTCCATGTTTCTCCACCATAGGTGACAGTAGGGATGTAATAATTCTTATACGTACGGAGTTTTGCTCTTTCTGAAACTTCATTATTCCAAATCAGGTGTTTTATTGTTTGATAGAAATTGCCTCCCTTCTGTAACCTCCTATTAATTTCGTTAGTTATTCTTCCATCCCTAGATATTCCACTTCCTAAATAAGTGAAACTTTCAACCACTTTGAGGGGTTCTCACTTGTACTAAAATTAATTATTTGGTGGGAAGGTGTCATGAGAAACGGCCACGTGGACATCGGTGTTGCACGGGATGCTTGTGGTCTAACCCAAATATCGACTGGCACCTCGGGGAACGAGGTTTTCTCATGGTCGATACCGAAGCTGAGTCATTAGGGAGTCACGGTCGGTTGCCCCCGTTGCGTTGCGCCACCGACTCTGCTAGACTGCCTCTGTTTTCCGGACAGACGCCGCGTAAACTCGCACTGGAGCGGCCGTCTGAAGCCCGCTCGCTCAGAATATCGCGCCATGTTAACCGGCCACCTCACTAAAGCTTGTCTTTCGCTGACAGACAGTTTATTGGCACACCTTCTCCAGTTTCGTGTGGAGAGTTAAGGAAAGTGAAAGCCAAGTGCGGATTGTCAACGCTACCATCGCTGACTATGTTCTAACAAATTTATGAGACTTGTACGTTCTTGCTAACGCGGGGTTTATTCGCCATAGAGTGTCTGCTATGGTGCTGGACATGCCTCTCATATCGCGTCTCTTTGGCGTTTTCATCGCATCTGCAGGTGAGTGGATTCCGTTCTCTTCATGCCGTACCTTTATTCTTGGTTTCTGTCTGTTTCAAAGGGGCGTAAACTGTGTCTGTATGCCTTTCCCCCCCCCCCCGTCCCCTCCCTGTCTCTATCTATCTCTCTCTCTCTCTCTCTCTCTCTCTCTCTCTCTCTCTCTCTCTCTCTCTAATATACAGGGTGATCCATTGATCGTGACCGGGCCAAATTTTCACGAAATAAGCATCAAACGAAAAATCTACAAGGAACGAAACTTGTCTAGCTTGAAGGGGGACACCAGATGGCGCTATAGTTAGTCCGCTAGATGGCGCTGCCATAGGTCAAACGGATATCAACTGCGTTTTTTTTCTTAAATAGGAACCCTCATTTTTTATTACATATTCGTGTAGTACGTAAAGAAATATGAATGTTTTAGTTGGACCACTTTTTCACTTTGTGATAGATGGCGCTGTAATAGTCACAAACATATGGCTCACAATTTTAGACGAACATTTGGCAACAGGTAGGTTTTTTTTAAATTAAAATACAGAACATAGGTACGTTTGAACATTTTATTTCTGTTGTTCCAGTGTGGTACATTTACGTACCTTTGTGAACTTATCATTTCTGAGAACGCATGTTGTTACAGCGTGATTACCTGTAAATACGACAATAATGCAATAAATGCTCAAAATGATGTCCGTCAACCTCGATGCATTTGGCAATACGTGTAACGACATTCCTCTCAACAGCGAGTAGTTCGCCTTCCGTAATGTTCGCACATGCACTGACAATGCGCTGACGCATGTTGTCAGGCGTTGTCGGTGGATCACGATAGCAAATATCCTTCAACTTTCCGCACAGAAAGAAATTCGGGGACGTCAGATCCGGTGAACGTGCGGGCCATGCTATGGTCCTTCGACGACCAATACACCTGTCGTTAAATATGCTATTCAATACCGCTTCAACAGCACGCGAGCTATGTGCCGGACATCCATCATGTTGGAAGTACATCGCCATTCTGTCATGCAGTGAAACATCTTGTACTAACATCGGTAGAACATTACGTAGGAAATCAGCATACACTGCACCGATTAGATTGCCGTCGATAAAATGGGGCCAATTATCCTTCCTCCCATAATGCCGCACTATACATTAACCCGCCAACGTCGCTGATGTTCCACTTGTCGCAGCCATCGTGGATTTTCCGTTGCCCAATAGTGCATATTATGCCGGTTTACGTTACCGCTGTCGGTGAATGACGCTTTTTCGCTAAATAGAACGCGTGCAAAATCTCTGTCATCGTCCCATAATTTCTCTTCTGCCCAGTGGTAGAACTGTACACGACGTTAAAAGTCGTCGTCATGCAATTGCTGGTGCATAGAAATATGGTACGGGTGCAGTCGATGTTGATGTAGCATTCTCAACGCCGACGTTTTTGAGATTCTCGATTCTCGCACAATTTGTCTACTGATGTGCGGATCAAGCTAGAAGAGTTTCGTTCCTTGTAGTTTTTTCGTTAGATGCTTATTTCGTGAGATATTTGGCCCGGTCACTATCAATGGACCACCCTGTATATCGTTTCAAGCGTCATGCGTTCTAGACTGTCAAATCGAGAAACTGAAATATGGCAGTGGTTTTACATTGTCTGTTTCGTCCTCCTCATTTTCTTCTACCTAAAGCTTAGGAATGGTTCGCGCCTTCTCTCGGAAAGTACAGTCACTGGTTAAGCGGCATGTGATTCAGTGTTCGATCTCGGGTTTGTTCCAATATTTGTTGTTGCTTCTTACATGACCTTCATATCTAACAAAGGTGATTGTATCTGAAAAACGGAAACAGTGTTTTGTTCAGCGCTCTATGATCCCCGAGTCTCACCAAGGAAACTTTATCGCGTATCAAGAAGGCGTGGTTTTTCCCGCCCTAATAAGACAGTGCTTACAAACGCACTGTTGTCCTACACAGTAGAACTTTATTAAATACACGAATTTCATCTCGCCGACCAAGCTTGGAAATCAGACATAGCTTAAGTACATCAAAGTTCTTTGCGTAATCCTTGCGTCGACCAGTCATGGAAATAAGGCAAGTATTTATTGTGGGTTCTGTAACCATATCAAATACTGATGTTCTGTGAAAGTTGTTGCTGCCTTTTTGCGATCGTCCAATGAAGGCGCCACCATGTCTTGCAGTAAATGTTATGACCTGTTGATAATAAATCTGAACGCACATGTTACTGCTGGAAACATATATATAGCTTATAATTATCTTCACCCATGTGTCAGTTAGCACAAAGAGAATAAATTTAACTAAGAAATGAGATAGGTATACTATCTGCTCAAACTCTGGAACGGAGTACTCAATGCAGTTAGTTTTTTGTGCGTTTGTCACAGGCCCAGGAAATCCACATACATTGTTCTCTTTAGAAAATCCACACACTTGGTTCTTGTTAGACCTGCAGTTTGCGTACCGACGGATGGAACCATATTTCTGACTTCCTGTTTGGAAAGCGATCGTTTTCCGAAAACAGTTCTGTCCGAAATTCCTTAAGTGTTAATAAAACAAAACTGCTTTTGCGTTTCTGAACCATCAGCGATATTGACATCAGTTTCCTGCACAAAACTTTACACAAGAAAATGACAGTAACTTGTTAACCATATAAAGTGTGGTGTCACCGCCGGACACCACACTTGCTAGGTGGTAGCCTTTAAATCGGCCGCGGTCCGCTAGTATACGTCGGACCCGCGTGTCGCCACTGTCAGTGATTGCAGACCGAGCGCCGCCACACGGCAGGTCTAGAGACACTTCCTAGCACTCGCCCCAGTTGTACAGCAGACTTTGCCAGAGATGGATCACTGACAATTACGCTCTCATTTGCCGAGACGATAGTTAGCATAGCCTTCAGCTACGTCATTTGCTACGACCTAGCAAGGCGCCATTATCAGTTAATATTGAGATTGTAAAACATGTACCGTCAAGAGCGATGTACACCAATTATGGATTAAAGTTAGGTATTCCAGCAGCAACGTACCTTATTGGCTATATTAATTACATTGTCCTGTTCCAGACCTCACGCCAGTTTGCGTGAGCTTAAACGCGTGCATTTCGGCCGCCTCTAGCAAAACGGTGTTGGCTCTTCTGCCAACACATCATAAAGTTTATGCTTAGAAGTGGGCGATTGACTGGAAATCAGATGAAAGAGTAAGTGGAAAATTAACTGAGCTTGTGCCTTACAAAAAATTTTCCAGTTTCACAAGCTGCGACATCGTCGCGAAAAACACACAGTGACCCGTATATGTAATAAGTTTCCTTTAATTTACCGGTAATCTGTTAAACAGAAAAGATTGTGACCATAGACGTAAATTAAAGGAAACTTAAATTTTCCAGTACTGTATCTACATTAGTCTCCGACAGTTTTCGTAAGAGCGCTGGTTACCTCCTTGTTGAGCGACCAGTTTCAACAAACGACGACGCCAGAATTTTATTAGGTTTCTTCATTTAAACTGTAGTCACATACATTATCTTCCACATGCTACACAGGTCGATCACCGTTGTTATCTTCGACGTTTTCGCTATTTCATTTATTGTCCGATTACAGACTTCCATTAGGAACTTAATTTAAAATATTCCGTAGAATTTTAGTAAAAACCACCTTGCCTTTTCCATTAGGCATGTATGAAAAGACAAATGCAAGGAGAAGTACGTCATAGATCCAGGTTGTCCAAATAGTTCTAAGCTCTATGGGACTTAACATCTGAGGTCATCAGACCCCTAGACTTAGAACTACTTAAACATAACTAACCTAAGGACATCACACACATCCATGGCCGAGGCAGGATTCGAACGTGCGACCGTAGCGGTCTCGCGGTTCCGAACTGAAGCGCCTAGAACCCGCTCGGTCACAGCGGCCGGCCCCCAGGTTGTTGCCACCTGCACAGTTGGTATAATAATACTATCAACAAAAATGGAATATTTAGAAGGTTACTGCTTACGAAAAAGTGCTCTATGTGGTTCTCTTTTCATTACTCCACAAGGAAAAGAATGAAAATTATACTAGTTACCTGAGAATACGAAATCTGCAAGGAAAGTACACAAAATCTTTCGGAGGACGCAGCCGTGGCAGTCACAAGAAGAAAGGAAAAGGAAGCGGAACAGAAAGAAAGCACTTAATCAGGTTATCTTACAGCGAACCGCTGTCCTTTAAAAAAAAAAAAAGAACACCTTTCTGCGTAGAAACCCGCTGACAACTCTGGCGATCGTGCCGTATTTACATATTGTTCAAATTTATCCAACGGAACGCATTTTGTAATCGGATCATTGTTCGGCAATTTCCCTTTAGAGCAGATTTGTTTATTTGGTCTACTGTTTATCTTTTTTCGCAATCTGAAAGAATTTATTTTCTTAGGAGTTACGATGATGTGAGTATGTTCATACAGTGCAATTAATAACACGTTTTGAAACCGTTAAGTGCACAACATCCCTCAGTCGGACTTCCAACAACCCTATCAATCAATGCCAAACTGAATAACTCCACGCATAAGGGCCAGATGTGGACCAAAGCATTATTGACTAGTTTTTTTCTGAAGCTCTTTTTCTTGAATAAAACAGTTTTACTAAAAATTGTAATAATTTGTTTATGTGTACATGTATATCGCATCTACAGACTTTCGTCCCATTCACAAAATTCCTTCAAGTTGCGTCTTTTTTTCCCCTGTTAGATTGTGTATTTTAAATCATTACCCCTAAATACATACGTAATTTCATTTGTTTGTTCGCAGGTACATGCCTGCAGTCCTGGTACACACCCCCAACGCCACCTTACCGTATAGCACGTCGCTAGAGGAGCCAAACCAAAATGGTGCAGCCGATACATAAAGTAGAGAAGAGCTAAGACATTACATTTCGGCTCCTCTAGCGGCTGTGAGGATACTGCGGCGCGGGGGTGTCAGTGTGTACCTAGACTGCAGATATGTGCCAGTAAACAAACAAATGAACAAGATTACCTAACTGAAGCTTAAGTTTTTTGGGGTGATAATTAAAACTTAAATAAAATAATATTCTGTTTCAGTTGTTTTTTAAGTAATAATGTAAAATTGCTCAAAAATTACTGCATTGTGGAATGTATAATATTTGTTTTGGTAATGTAAAGTAACTAAGGTACTAATGAAACAAGAAACATAACAATAACAAATAACCGGGAAATACTAAATAATGTTTCATTACGTAAGTATGCTTATATAAAAAAGATTTTATTTTTTTGTTATCTTAGCAACTGAAACAAGGTTTATCTTAGCAATTCAGAATCTTTGGAATATAAAACAATTGAATGAGAAAGTGTTAAATGATGGTGGTATCTTTATTCTTGTCTTCTTCATACCATGCAAATACATAGTCAACTAAAATGTAAGTAAACATGTCAGATATAATTTAGTGATACAACTATTTAGGTACACCCTGAAATAAATTGTTTCTTCACAGGAATAAATTTGGGTTCATAACCTCACTGGCAGAACCAGCAAATAAACTTCATCAGAATATATAAGAATCTGTAATTAGAAATTGGCTTAGTACGAGTAGGATTCGCGTACTGAGGACTCCGTGCAAACTTAACTCTGTATATACATGGTGACAGTTATGGAACTATAAGAAATAAAATCGTCATAACTTATGTAAACGGTTTGCGTTAGGACGGTTAAACTGCACGGTTGGCCGCGGGACTTTAAGGAAATTAGTATGAGCATGCATGGTTTGGTTTAGCTACCAAGCCCACATGGTTCCCGTGAGGACATTGAGGAAATAGTAAAAAAGTTCAACGACGCACATAATAAAATAGAATTTACCGTGGAGTATGAAACTGACAATTGTTTACAGTTCCTGGACCTAAATATAAAAAAGCAGGGCAACAAACATGCGTTCTCCGTTTATAGAAAACAAACTACGACTGATGCCGTGATCCCGAATGATTCATGCCATCCGCAGGCTTATAAAGAAGCTACTTTCCGTAGTCTCGTGCATAGGGCAATCAGTATACCTATGAGCGAAAAAGATAGGGAGACTGAAATTAATACCGTTAAGAGAATAGCGATGAATAACGGCTACAGAATAGATATGGTTAAAAAACTGTTACGGAAAAGTAATAAGCGCAAAAAGAATAAACCTGATGGAGAGAAAGTGAAAATTATCACGATGCCATACTATAGAACAGTCTCACAAAAGATAGCAAATATTTTTAAGCCATACGATGTTAAATTAGCTTTTCAGACTAATAACCTAGTGAGGTATAGCCTTAAGCACGATATTGGCGAGAAGAGAAATAAGTTTGAAAGATCGGGAGTTTATAAGATTCAGTGCAGAACTTGTGATGCAAAATATATAGGGCAGACAGGAAGAACATTCGCTTTCCGGTATAAAGAACATAAAGATGCGTTCAGGTTAGGAAACTATGACAAATCAGCTGTTGCGAACCATATATATGAAACAGGCCATCCCCTTAATAGCATAGAAGACAACATAGAAATGTTGCATGTAGAAAAGAAAGGGAGGAAACTTGATTTACTAGAGGAATTCGAGATAGCTATCCATGAAAAGAAACAAAGCAATATTCTAAATGCACAAGATAATTTTAAAGAAACGATATTTTTTAGCGGGTTGTTAGAATTATTTTAGAGTAGGTATGCGACTTAAAACTTGTAGCATGTCACTGACGGAGTTGCGAGAGGCTAACGATGGCAGACCAATGCAATAAGGAAATCAGGCGCCCAATAGCATAGCGTTACCGTCAAGCACACGGCTGTAACCACGCAACACCTAGGCACGTCAGTCCACAACAGCTCCCGAGCCGGCACAGTGCGACAGCATATTTGGTAGCTATGGGACGGCCATCGACTGGTGTCAACAACTTCAGTGTAAGACGAGGACCCACAGTCCAATATACTTTTAATTCTGTTTCATTCTATGGACTTCCCAACTATTTGTCATGGTATTTTGTCTTTCTAGTCCGTTTAATTTCATGACATAGATTTTACAAGCTGATGTGGGAGCATTGTCTCTTGAAACGCGTTGTTAAAATGTATAAGAATTGCGGTTGAATGCTAACAGTGATAACCAGTATAACGACAACTGCTCCCTCGACCCCATAATGGATTATATTAAAGCCCACATTCATTTAGATGGGTTCGTCAGTAATCAAAATTGGCGTCTTTGGGGGACAGAGAATCCGCATTCCGCGATTGAAAAGTCTCTTCACCCTCAACGGGAGACTGTGAGCCGTGCATTGTCCACTCACTAAATAATCGATGCGATATTCCGTGACGGCACGGTGACTACCTAACGTTACGTGAAGGTTTTGGAAAATGATTTCATCCTCATTATTCAAAGTGACTCTGATTTCGATAAGATGTGATTCATGGAAGTCGACCCCATCGAAGCAGGAGAGTGTTTGATGTCCTGGAGGAGCACTCTGGGGACTGCATTCTGTCTGTGCTGTACCCAAATGCCACTAGAATGGGTCTCGATTGGCCGCCGTATTCTCCGGATCTGAACGTATGCGACTCCTTTTTGTGGGACTTTATTAAAGGCAAGGTGTACAACAATAACCCCAAAACCATTGCTGAGTTGAATACAGTCATTCAGGAGATCATCGACAGCATCGACGTTCCGACACTCCAGCGGGTCATGCAGAATTTCGCTATTCGTCTGCGCCACATCATCCCCATTGGTGGCAGACATATCGAACATTTCATAACCAAAATCCGAATATCTTTAGTGACGTTTACATGTTGAATAAAGGGTGTGCACGACATAGTTTGTAACTAATTTACTTTTTTATGTTCAATAGTTGTCATCTTGTATATAGTTCATCCATCCTGGGACTCGAGAATGTAAACGATTTCTGCCTGTTGCCGATATCAGTACTGGCAAGATACTGTTCCGGAGAATTCCAAGAGCGTATCAGAATCTTTACAGTAGTTCCTCAGACTAGGCCGGACATACAAATTGAAGCGCGCAGAGGATTCCGGTTTATATTTGTAGGGAGGCAAGATTTAATAAAACATTTTTCATTTACTTACTAAATCGATGCTATATTGAGGAGTCATCTCAGACAAAATAGCTAAGCTGCTTGAAAACACAGATGTCAGGATCACTTTTGCCACCAATATCAACTTAAGAGATTAACTGGTCCATGACATCACAGAACCAGCAGAGAAACTGAGCAATTCAGGAATTTATAAATTGCATGTAATCATTGCAACAAGTGCTACATTGGCCATACGGGAAGAAATTTTAAAACCCGTTTTAAGGAACACATTGACTGTTCCAGACTGGATAAAGCTAATAAGTCGGCAATGGCAAATATATAAATGAAACAGAAGACAGTGTTGCAATAGACAATGACCTCTTAAGTATCGTCTTATTTGGTAAAGAGCTCGCGAATGGACATCTTGGAAGAAATGGAAACAGTGATTCATGGCGATACGTCGTAAAACTAGATCCTAAATGAAATGACAGAGATCAGAAATTAACACTTCTTTAGGAATTTCAATTCAGTAATCTTAAAATAGAAAGCGCATGGCATTAAGGTTATATATCAGTATAGAGCCCAGAAATATGTTTGTAATTCTCAAAATAATTAAGTTTAGTCATAATTCTGTGACCATGTTATAGACCATTCTTTGATTTAAATTCTGAGGAAGACACTCCTAGCAGTGTTGAAACCCGGTTAATTCGTTAAAAATAGTGACCGGCAGCTGTTTTCTTTCGATTTAACTATTCACGGTCTCTCAACGTGCAGCCAGGTACAAATTTTTTTATTACGCTATTTGTACTATAAAATTGTGACAGTCGCCCATTTTATAGGATATTAGTGTCAACCAACATCAGTAATACGACAGCAAGACAAGCAGAAGACATTACTATTGACAACACTAGGATCGACATGTCGACAGTGAAATCGAAACTACTCTTATTTTGCCCGCCATCTTGTTTTCTGCACTGATAATTTGTTTTGTGTTATCGCTTTATAAAGCCACCCTTGTTAAGTTTATGAACAATGGTGAAGAAATCTAAGAGCGACATGAACATAGAGATTGTTTTATAAAAATTTTCAGGTGAACAGCAAACGAATACAAAAAGCGACATCGCCTCATTCTAAGTTATCATCCTCCCCCCCCCTTTCTCTCTCTCTCTCTCTCTCTCTCTCTCTCTCTCTCTCTCTCTCTCTCTGCACAGCATGATTATTACAACAGTCATTTAAAGCCGGCCGTTGTGACCGAGCGGTTGTAGGCGCTTCAGTCTGGAACCGCGCGACCGCTGCGGTCGCAGGTTCGATTACTGCCTCGGGCATGGACGCGTGTGATGTCCTTAGGTTAGTTAGGTTTAAGTAGTTCTAAGTTCTAGGGGACTGATTACCTCAGATGTTAAGTCCCATAGTGCTCAGAGCCATTTGAACCATTTGAAGTCATTCAAAGATACTTAAATATACGTACACACTTGTATTATATGTTTTTGTAATACCAGTGTAGCCTGATGATGAGGTGTCACCTCGAAACATGTCGCTAAATAAATAATTTAGTATTTAACAAATTTTGTGACTGGTAGTGGTATCCGAAAACCTTTTCGTATTTTTATTACAGTTACGCTCAGTTAAGGGTCGGTATGGCTTTAGAATTATTAAAGATGAGTATACGAGCACAGGGTGGACTAGATTGAAGACTTGCATCAAACCAGCCTTCCAGCTGGTACCTACGACAAAAATTTGAGACGATAAAAATTGTTCCAATCGTGTTAAACAGTCCGCCAACAGCACTGGTGAATGGCGGTGTTCTCCTGAAGTCCCTAGGTGCGAACTGCAGTCCGTGATTGGTTGATTAGCTTTGGCGCCATTTTTCTGCCAAACGTCTCTCGCGCTTCCTATATTCGCCGTGCTTTTGAGTTGAAGTTCAGAGGACTTTTGGAAACGATTAAAAGGTATTTGAATTATTGAGAGACTTGTTATGCGTTGTGCATGCATGTTCTATTTACTTGTATATCGTTTTTAGTACGTAATTAGCGTTTGAGATCTTAAATGCGAGTTGAAATAATGAAGCGTTTTGTGATGAAGTCGGTACGCCTACATGTTTGAAGTAAAAACGTTAGTAATTGTACAGTATTGTTTTTGACATCTGTAATTCGTTCTGCAGACGCTCGTAAACGATGCCAGGTTGTGCTGCATTTGGTTGTTCCAATAGAGGCATTATTTTGGTTTCAGTATTATTGCCTGACTGTCGACGCTGGCAAGTTGTAAGCACGTTCTCGGCAGTTGCCGTGGTTGCTGAAACATTATTCGTAGTAAATAATTATAGGTAGTCTTGAAGACAGTTTTTAATAGGCCTACTTACTGTGGGGTAGAAGTGATACGGTAGTTTTCTAGTTATATTTGGTCATTATTACAGTAGCCTACATTGAGCATTACCTGATTTATGTAATCTTTTTCGTTTGTTATCTACGAGAGGTATTCAGTGTATATATGAAAGAATGTCGTAAGCAGTTGTTTACTTATGACATGGAAAAAGTTTGAAGACGTGACAAGAACTACTAATACGTCTCACACTTCTTGCATGTCACAACTAAACAACTGCTTACGACTTCCAGTAATCTGACGTAATACAGGTAAGTCAAATCTTATGCACTTCCGATACAAAACAAATGCTATACACAATTTTTTTATTTACATTACTTTTATTGCAATATGTCCAGTAAAGGAACTTTAAAGGAGATAAATGCAAGTAACGAATAATTTTTACAGCCACTGTATCAAATTTTCCTGTGCTGTACGTAAAAGGCTGTTGTTGTTGTTGTTGTTGTTGTGGTCTTCAGTGCAGAGACTGGTTTGATGCATCCCTCCATGCTACTCTATCCTGTGCATGCTTCTTCACCTCCCAGTACCTACTGCGACCTACATCCTTCTGAATCTGCTTAGTGTATTCATCACTTGGTCTCCCTCTACGTTTTTTACCCTCCATGCTGCCCTCCAATACTAAATTGGTGATCCCTTGATGCCTCAGAACATGTCCTACCAACCGATCCCTTCTTCCAGTCAAGCTAGGCCACAAACTCCTCTTCTCTCCAATTCTATTCAATAGCTCCACATCAGTTATGTGATCTACCCATCTAATCTTCAGCATTCTTCTGTAGCACCACATTCCGAGAGCTCCTATTCTCTTCTTGTCTAAGCTATTTGTCGTCCACGTTTCACTTCCATACGTGGCTACACTCTATACAAATACTTTCAGAAACGACTTCCTGACACTTAAATCTATACTCGATGTTAACAAATTTTTCTTCTTCAGAAACGCTTTCCTTGCCATTGCCATTCTACATTTTATATCCTCTCTACTTCGACCATCATCAGTTATTTTGCTCCCCAAATAGCAAAACTCCTTCACTACTTTAAGTGTCTCATTCCCTTAATCTAATCCCTCAGCATCACCCGACTTAATTCGACTACATTCCATTATCCTCGTTTTGCTTTTGTTGATGTTCATCGTATATGCTCCTTTCAAGACACTATCCATTCCGTTCAACTGCTCTTGCAAGTCCTATGCTGTCTCTGACAGAATTACAATGTCATCGGCGAACCTCAAAGTTTTTATTTCTTCTCCATGGATTTTAATACCTACACCGAATTTTTCTTTTGTTTCTTTTACTGCTTGCTCAATATACAGATTGAATAAAATCGGGGAGAGGCTACAATCCTGTCTCACTCCCTTCCCAACCACTGCTTCCCTTTCATGCCCCTCCACTCTTATAACTGACATCTGGTTTCTGTACAAATTGTAAATAGCGTTTCGCTCCCTGTATTTTAGCCCTGCCACCTTCAGAATTTGAAAGAGAGTATTCCAGTCAACATTGTCAAAAGCTTTCTCTAAGTCTACAAATGCTAGAAACGCAGGTTTGCCTTTCCTTAATCTTTCTTCTAAGATAAGTCAGTATTGCCTCACGTGTTCCAACATTTCTACGGAATCCAAACTGATCTTCCCCGAGGTCGGCTTCTACCAGTTTTTCCATTCGTCTGTAAAGAATTCGCGTTAGTATTTTGCAGCTGTGACTTATTAAACTGATAGTTCGGTAATATTCACATCTGTCAACACCTGCTTTCTTTGGGATTGGAAGTATTATATTCTTCTTGAAGTCTAGGCTACTATGAGTATATTATAGCTGTAAAGAAAGGCATTTAACGAATGATTTCGCCATATTGTCTTGTGCTTCTGATTGCGTGTGTACTCCACTACAGGCCATTCAAAAGTCCCGCCCGCAGTTTTGCAGAAAAATGGCTGCCGTATCGTCCGGTTGGCCACTCTCTCCCTGTACAGGCTCTCTAGGTTCTGCTGGCGACAAGGCGCCACAACAGGTAGTTCCAGACCGCCACACCGCCGCTCCTGTGAGGGCGGCACGCCGGCACGCAGCTCGGGGGCCCTAAATATAGACCGCGACCGGCGGGGCACGTGGCGTAGCTCCGGAAGCGTCGGAGCCACGCACGTTACCCTCACTGAGCCATCGCTGAGGCCTCTGTGCAAATACACTGACTGATCAAAAGTATCCGGACACCTATTAGTGGTCATTACTATCGGGTGTGTCCACACTGCGCCTTTATGACGGCACGAACGCCGATGGGAGACAATTTGAGCGAGGTGTTTTAACGTTTGCGGAGGAATGCCAATCCATTCTTCCTCAGGAGCCGAAGTCATATACGGAGGTAGTCATGTTGCACGCTTGGGTTTTTGAGCGAAGCCGCATTGGCACAACACATAATGGCAGGCAACGTTCTCTAGTCAATGTATAAAAAATATATCGGCTCAACCACTCCTCGTTAACCCGCAACATCCCGTGGGTAAAGTTGTGTATTATAAAAGCTATGTAGATGATACGCTGGGCAAGAAAAAGAAGAGTACGCGAAGAAATTTGCCCCCCTTCTTGCAGCGGTGTACCGTAGGTCTCTAGAAGAGCGTAGCGTTACGAAGGATTGGAAAAGGGCACAGGTCATCCTCGTTTTTAGGAAGGGACGTCGAACAGATGTCCAGAACTATAGACCTATATCTCTAACGTCGATCAGTTGCAGAATTTTGAAACGCGTATTATGTTCGAGTATAATGACTTTTCTGGAGACTAGAAATCTACTCTGTAGGAATCAGCAAGGGTTTCGAAAAAGACGATCGTGTGAAACCCAGCTCGCGCTATTCGTCCACGAGACTCAGAGGGCCATAGACACTGGTTCCCAGGTAGATGCAGTGTTACTTGACTTCCGCAAGGCGTTCGATACAGTTCCCCACAGTCGTTTAATGAACAAAGTAAGAGCATATGGACTATCAGACCAATTGTGTGATTGGATTGAAGAGTTCCTAGATAACAGAACGCAGCATTTCAAGTGTGCCGCAGGGGAGTGTCGTAAAACCGTTGCTATTCACAATATACATAAATGACCTTGTGGATGACATCGGAAGTTCACTGAGGCTTTTTGCGGACGATGCTGTGGTGTATCGAGAGGTTGTAACAATGGAAAATTGTACTGAAATGCAGGAGAATCTGCAGCGAATTCACGCATGGTGCAGGGAATGGCAATTGAATCTCAATGTAGACAAGTGTAATGTGCTGCGAATACATAGAAAGAAAGATCCCTCATCATTTAGCTACAATATATCAGGTCAGCAACTAGAAGCAGTTAATTCCATAAATTATCTCGGAGTACGCATTAGGAGTGATTTAAAATGGAATGATCATACAAAGTTGATCGTCGGTAAAGCAGATGCCAGACTGAGATTCACTGGAAGAATCCTAAGGAAATGCAATCCGAAAACAAAGGAAGTAGGTTACAGTACGCTTGTTCGCCCACTGCTTGAATACTGCTCACCGGTGTGGGATTCGTACCAGATAGGGTTGATAGAAGAGAGAGAGAAGATCCAACGGAGAGCAGCGCGCTTCGTTACAGGATCATTTAGTAATCGCGAAAGCGTTACGGAGATGATAGATAAACTCCAGTGGAAGACTCTGCAGGAGAGACGCTCAGAAGCTCGGTACGGGCGTTTGTTGAAGTTTCGAGAACATACCTTCACCGAAGAGTCAAGCAGTATATTGCTCCCTCCTACGTATATCTCGCGAAGAGACCATGAGGATAAAATCAGAGAGATTAGAGCCCACACAGAAGCATACCGACAATCCTTTTTTCCACTAACAATACGCGACTGAAATAGAAGGGAGAACCGATAGAGGTACTCAAGGTACGCTCCGCCACACACCGTCAGGTGGCTTGCGGAGTATGGATGTAGATGTAGATGTTGCAGAAATAGTAAATAAATTTAACGAGTTACACGGTAAAATTGAATTCACTGTGGAAGAAGAGAAAAATGGTGAACTGCAATTTCTCGACCTAAGTATTAGGAAACAAAATGGTAGGCATGTTTTTACAATATTTAGGAAACCAACCATAACTGATGTGTTGATACAAAATAATTCCTGCCATCCTAATAGCCAGAAACTTCCTGCTTTTAGATCTTTGATAGATTGAGCCTTTAGAGTCCCCACGAATGAAGAAGACAGAATGACTGAGCTGAACATCGTGAAACAACTAGCCAGAGCTAACGGATATCACCAAAACGTTGTCAATAAATTAAACAGAAACAGCGCGCGAATGCAAGGAAGAATACCGCAAATAATATTACGAGAGTCATAAACCATACTTCGGTGATATTTCGCAAAAAGTGGCTAACAGTTCCAAACCTTTTAAAGTTGATACCGCTTTTCAGACCAATAATACGCTGCGGTTTAAACTAAGAAATTATTTACAGCAGGAAAGCGATAAATATGAGAGAGCTGGGGTGTATAAAATTCAGTGTAACACGTGCAAGGCAAGCTATGTAGGCCAAACTGGTAGGTCTTCTAAAGTACGTTACAAAGAACATAGCGATGCTTCCCGGCTTAATAATTTCGAAAAGTCAGCAGTAGCCACACATATTTGGGAATAGATCAGGATCTTGTTATTTTACATAGACAGGACAAAGGCAAAAAGCTGGATCTACTAGAACAGCTGGAATTTACGATACATAGCGTGGATGATCAGAACACACTGAATGAACAGCTAACTGGTGATACAAATAACTTTTTCAAACATTTCATAGGTTTCTTTTTGTAACTACATTTTTAGCAATTGGCAGGATACCATCATTTCATTAGGTCCTTGGAACATGTATACTTTATCCGTTTGTATAGACATCTCTGTGACTTCCTTGTTTACTTGCGCGTGAGCTCACTTGCGTTTCAGTGTCGTGTTTGGCTACGTGGTGTGTGGTATCAACGAAGACGCACGGGCGGTTTACGACGATAGAGGAGAGAGCCATGTGGTTAGATGTTGAACACCATAGGCGACACAATTTTAGAGTTTTTTATATTTTGACGACTATGTGGAGATGCACCTTGGAAGACACGGCTGCTACAAGGGAAGTAGCCACGATGTTTTAATTTTATTATCAATTTTATTGTGCCTGGTGCATGTTCCATTTTAGCGAGTTTTAACAGGTTCTTTTACTTTTTATTATTCTGATGATGGACGCTTGAGTTCCGAAACGCGTCAATCTTAGTGTTTTACACTATAAACAATTGGTTGAGCCGATATATTTTTTAACATTGACATTCACAACCACGACCTCTCATCCAGTATGGATAAAATCAACGTTCTGTAGGTTCTCGCCAAACCAAACCCTTCCATCGGAGTGCCACAGGATATAGCGTGATTCATCACTCCAGATCACTCGTTTCAAGTCATCAACTATATGGTGGTGTCGCTCTTTACACTGTCTCAAACTTCGCGTAGAACTGGCCAGAGAAATGTGAGGCTTATGAGGAGATATGCTCGACCCTTCAGTACGTCAGGTGTTGCTGGTCTTGGTTTAGCTGTCAGTGCTCCTTCGCGTTTCCGCTTCACAATCACATCACCAACAGTCGACGTGGGCAGCTTAATAAGGCTTGAAACGTCCCTGATGTGTGTTACTACTCAGATAACGTACAGTGACTAGTCCACTGAAGATCTTCATGCAGTGTGTTCCAAATCGTCATGTCATTAACGCCTTCCCTTCTCGCGGTTCTTCTTGTTCTAGTACATAGAGGTTTCATCCATAGTGCGAAGAACCCGTTCTTAAAGCTCAGGCGATCGTACATCTAGTGGTCACCGACCATCTGCCACTCTAATCTCATGTTAGTCAGTCTCTCGCAAGCGTTGGTGGTGTGTACTAGGCCGTACATGTAGTGCGTATCCTTCATGCCAGACACTGGATATATCGTTATGTTACGATGGAAGTTACTTTAAACGGAACACATGACAATCAGACAAAACAAAACAAACGCCATGAGAAACTCTCAACAAGAAAATGAGTAGAAATACACATTTCAGGTGAATCGCACAACTACGAGCCATAAAGTTTCAGATACTTGTTTTTATATGATGGGAAGCAAAGAAAATCGGAATTATTTATTTGGTTAAAAAACTGCTCGCCTCTGTTCAAATTTCATTACAAACCTTCAAAATAATGTCCCTCGGACACAATACAACAATTCCAGCGGTCAGTTCAAGGTTCAAAACACTCCCGAAAGCCCCTCTTTGATAGTCTGTTGAGTACACCCGAAGTTTGATCGTTTAGCTCTAGATTATTCTGAAAATAACGACCCTGAAGCTCTTTTTTTTTCACTGCAGGAAATTAGTGGACGTCACACGGCGCTGGTTCCGGCGAATAAGGTGGATTTGACATCATCTCAATGTCTAATTGTGTCTTGAGTCTTGATGGCGCTGAGCCATTGCATTATCCTGATGAAGGATCCATCCCATTTGTGTAAGATGTGGTCTTCTTCTTGCAATTTTCCTTCTCAATGGCCCCTTCAATACGTCACCGTAGTAATTCGCAGTATCGGTACGTTGGTCTCATCAACCACGTCATCGTACGCAGTCCAATGCTTATCAAAGGAGACAATATTCATGAGTTCTCCTGCGCTTGGTTAAACTCTGGCATTTTTGGGTCTTGGACCTGAAGGGTGTTTCCATTGGTCACTGTCCTGTTTTGCCTCTGGGTCATAATACTGAAATCAAGTTCTGGTGACTGTATCCAAAAAATCTGGTTCTCACTTTAGGATTGCCTTCCACTGTTGTCAAGCCATCAGACGGTGAACCTTCTGTTCTTCACTGACCGCACGAGGCACCCACCTTGCTGCAACTTTTCTATACCCTAGATCAGTTCGTACAATCTCTTCGGCTGATTCGTAGGGTATACTCATAATCTCTGCAATATATGTTAACGATTAGCTATGTCTTCCTGCAACATGACATCAATTGTGTTGACATTGGTTGAATGCCTTCCGGGGTGTGCAGTATCCGATGGGTCATTTTTACCCTCCCGAAATACACTACTGGTCATTAAAATTGCTACACAGCGAAGATGACGTGCTACAGACGCGAAATTTAACCGACAGGAAGAAAATGCTGTGGTATGCAAATGATTAGCTTTTCAGAGCATTCACACAAGGTTGGCGACGGTTGCGACACCTACAACGTGCCGACATGAGGAAAGTTTCCAACAGATTTCTCATACACAAACAGCAGTTGACCGGCGTTGCCTGGTGAAACGTTGTTGTGATGTCTCGTGAAGGGAGGAGAAATGCGTACCATCACATTTCCGACTTTGATAAAGGTCGGATTCTAGCCTATCGCGATTGCGGTTTATCGTATTGCGACAATGCTGCTCGCGTTGGTCGAGATCCAGTGACTGTTAGCAGAATATGGAATCGGTGAGTTCAGGAGGGTGATACGGAACGCAGCGCTCGATCACAACGGCCTCGTATCACTAGCAGTCGAGATGACAGGTATCTTATCCAGCAGTCGAGATGACAGGCATCTTATCCGCATGGCTGTAACAACGGATCATGCACCCACGTCTCGATCCCTGGGTCAACAGATGGGGACGCTTGCAAGAGAACATCCATCTGCACGAAAAGTTCGACGACGTTAGCAGCAGCATGGACTATCAGCTCGGAGACCATGGCTGCGGTTACCCTTGACGCTGAATCACAGACAGGAGCGCCTGCGATGGTGTACTCAACGACGAACCTGGGTGCACGAATGGCAAAACGTCATTTTTTCGGATGACTCCAGGTTCTGTTTACAGCATCATGATGGTCGTATCCGTGTTTGGCGACATCGCGGTGAACGCACATTGGAAGCGTGTATTCGTCATCGCCATACTGGCGTATCACCCGGCGTGATGGTATGGGGTGCCATTGGTTACACCTCTCGGTCACCTCTTGTTCGCATTGACGGGACCGAATGTTGCAGGTCCTGTACGGGCCTTTCTGGATACAGAAAATGTTTGACTGCTGTCCTGGCCAGCACATTCTCCAGATCTCTCACCAACTGAAAACGTCTGGTCAGTGGTGGCCGAGCAACTGGCTCGTCACAATACGTCATTCACTACTCTTGATGAACTGTGGTATCGTGTTGAAATCTGCATTTCTTCTTGGTGTAGTAATTTTAATGGCCAGTAGTGTAGTTTATGCCATTCAAAAAACATGTTTTCTCCGTGGCTTGCTCTTTGTAGGGTTGCTGCAACATTTCCAATGTTTGTGATGGAGTTTTGTCAAGAAAGACGCAATATTTAACTGACGCGCGCTGCTGCAACTTGAGATCAATGTTGGGTACAGTGAACACGCCCATAACACTTTCCTTGCATCCCTCCAACTGCATACGCCAGGCGAATGACGCGTATATTGTACGTCGCTCCAGGTCAGACCTCTTCGGTACTACCAACACCCGTCTCAAGCGCGAACGCATTAAAATGCAAAACAAAAAATAATAATAATTCCAGTTGTTTTTTTACACCCCCTCGTACATACGTTAGTGTCTCTAAATAGCTCAAAAAATCAGTTCTTAATTTCAATTAGGGCCGGTACTAAGCTTTTGCTTTAAATAGCCGAAATTTTCGCAGCATTGACCCACACAGTAGAGTGCAGCGGAAGTGGTGGTAGCATTGGCAGCCGACAGTGCCAGTAGAGAGCTCCTGTTGGTGTGTTAACTGACGAGAGTGTTCAAGCTCGCAAATGGTAGCTGACTTGAATGTGGCTGTAGGCGCGCGCCAGGCTGCCCCACGTGCGCTACTTCAGACTGCCGCGTTCTGGTTTGCTCGCCAGCCGGTAGGGGCGTGGGCTCTGACGTGTAGTGGGATACGTCGCCGGCGCAGACTTCGCACGTGTTCCATTGCATTCCACTCCCTTCCCCTCGCATGCGCTATCGCTTCGCAGCAGAGAACGCTGCCCCCCCCCCTCTCACTCTCTCTCTCTCTCTCTCTCTCTCCTCGTCTGTATTGCTACTCTGTAAAGAGACTAGCATAGCGCGTATTGTATACCGCTCTGAGCTCCTGCTGCCAACTTTTCTCATCACATACCAGGCGTGCTAAAGCACTGCGCCGCTTACCTACCTGCTATTATGCGGACACTTTATCGTGGCAGTTTCAAGTATTTTCGTTTTTAACTTTGTTTGCGTAAGATACTTGCAGAGATTCGGCTTGCACTACGTCGTTTTACGACACTTCCAACCGCCGTACTCCAACTATTTAGCAAACTTCCTTATGTTTGGCAAATATTTGACTGTGTGCGGCACTGATCGACTTTTTGGTGCGCGTGTTTGACGTGAGAGAAATTTTGATTGGCGCCATATTTGACAAAATGAAAGACGTTGTTTGCGTAGATGTTTAGCGAAAGAGAGTTTTATTAGAATTTGTCTTGCTGTATCGTGAGTTTCCACAACCGTGGAAACTGCGATCGCGGATAAAAACTAAATAGCACTGTCACTTAATAAAATGGTAGACGTCTTGCGTCATTCCCAGCCATTTATCTCGCGGGAACAAATGGCTCTGAGCACTGTGGGACTTCAGTCCCATAGAACTTAGAACTACTTAAACCTAACTAACCTAATGACGTCACATACATCCTTGCCCGAGGCAGGATTCGAACCTGCGACCGTAGCGGTCGCGCGGTTCCAGACTGAAGCGCCTAGAACCGCTCGGCCACAGCTGCCGGCTCACGGGAACAGATTAAGGAGGATATCAATATTCTACGCATGACTTCGAAGCACGAATGCACTGAAGTAAAAAACAAAAAAAAATACCGAATCTCTTCGGTTCATCCGCGAACGGTTTATCCACTCTAAAACAGAAAAAAACGACGCACCAAATCATCATCATCATCATCATCATCATCATCATCATTTAAGATTGATTATGCCTTTCAGCGTTCAGTCTGGAGCATAGCCCCCCTTATAAAATTCCTCCGTGATCCCCTATTCAGTGCTAACTTTGGTGCCTCTTCTGATGTTAAACCTATTACTTCAAAATCATTCTTAACCGAATCCAGGTACCTTCTCCTCGGTCTGCCCCGACTCCTCCTACCCTCTACTGCGGAACCCATGAGTCTCTTGGGTAGCCTTGCTTCTCCCATGCGTGTAACATGACCCCACCATCTAAGCCTGTTCGCCCTGACTGCTACATCTATAGAGTTCATTCCCAGTTTTTCTTTGATTTCCTCATTGTGGACACCCTCCTGCCATTGTTCCCATCTACTAGTACCTGCAATCATCCTAGCTACTTTCATATCCGTAACCTCAACCTTGTTGATAAGGTAACCTGAATCCACCCAGCTTTCGCTCCCAAACAACAAAGTTGGTTGAAAGATTGAACGGTGCACAGATAGCTTAGTCTTGGTACTGACTTCCTTCTTGCAGAAGAGAGTAGATCGTAGCTGAGCGCTCACTGCATTAGCTTTGCTACACCTCGCTTCCCGTTCTTTCACTATGTTGCCATCCTGTGAGAATATGCATCCTAAGTACTTGAAACCGTCCACCTGTTCTAACTTTGTTCCTCCTATTTGGCACTCAATCCGTTTATATCTCTTTCCCACTTTCGTTTTGGAGATGCTAATCTTCATACCATAGTCCTTACATTTCTGATCTAGCTCTGAAATATTACTTTGCAAACTTTCAATCGAATCTGCCATCACAACTAAGTCATCCGCATATGCAAGACTGCTTATTTTGTGTTCACATATCTTAATCTCACCCAGCCAGTCAATTGTTTTCAACATATGATCCATAAATAATATAAACAACAGTGGAGACAGGTTGCAGCCTTGTCTTACCCCTGAAACTACTCTGAACCATGAACTCAATTTACCGTCAACTCTAACTGCTGCCTGACTATCCATGTAAAGACCTTTAATTGCTTGCAAAAGATTGCCTCCTATTCCATAATCTTGTAGAACAGACAATAACTTCCTCCTAGGAACCCGGTCATATGCCTTTTCTAGATCTATAAAGCATAGATAGAATTCCCTGTTCCACTCATAACACTTCTCCATTATTTGCCGTAAGCTAAAGATCTGGTCCTGACAACCTCTAAGAGGCCTAAACCCACACTGATTTTCATCCAATTTGTCCTCAACTGATACTCGCACTTTCCTTTCAACAATACCTGAGAAGATTTTACCCACAACGCTGATTAAAGAGATACCTCTGTAGTTGTTACAATCTTTTCTGTTTCCATGTTTAAAGATTGGTGTGATTACTGCTTTCGTCCAGTCTGATGGAACCTGTCCCGACTCCCAGGCCATTTCAATTATCCTGTGTAGCCATTTAAGACCTGACATTCCACTGTATTTGATAAGTTCCGACTTAATTTCATCCACCCCAGCTGCTTTATTGCACTGCAATCTATCGACCATTTTCTCCACTTCCTCAAATGTGATCCTATTTCCATCATCATTCCTATCCCATTCTACCTCAAAATCTGAAACATTACTGATCGTATTTTCACCTACATTGAGCAACTCTTCAAGATATTCCCTCCATCTGCCCAAGGCATCCACAGGATTCACCAGCAGTTTTCCTGACCTGTCCAAAATACTTGTCATTTCCTTCTTACCTCCCTTTCGAAGACTGCTAATTACACTCCAGAATGGTTTTCCAGCAGCGTGACCCATAGTCTCCAATCTGTTTCCAAAGTCTTCCCAGGATTTCTTCTTGGATGCTGCAATTATCTGTTTGGCTTTGTTTCTTTCTTCAACATAACTTTTTCTGTCTACCTGAGTTCTAGTATGTAGCCATTTTTGATACGCCTTCTTTTTCCTTTTACAGGCTGCCTTGACTGTGTCATTCCACCAAGCTGTTTGCTTCATCCTACTTTTACACACTACTGTCCCAAGACATTCTTTAGCCACTTCTAGTACTGTGTCCCTGTACCTTGTCCATTCCTTTTCCAATGACTGTAATTGACTACATTCAACTAACTGGTACCTTTCTGAGATCGCTGTTATGTACTTGTGCCTGATTTCCTTATCCTGAAGTTTCTCCACTCTTATCCTCCTACATATGGACCTGACCTCCTGCACTTTCGGCCTCACAATCCCAATTTAACTGCAGATTAAATAATGATCAGCGTCATCAAAGAATCCCCTGAATACACCTGTGTCCCTCACAGCCTTCCTGAATTCCTGATCTGTTATTATATAGTCAATGACAGATCTGGTTCCCCTGCCTTCCCAAGTATACCGGTGAATGTTCTTATGTTTAAAAAAAGGAGTTTGTGATTACTAAGCCCATACTGGCACAGAAATCCAATAGTTGTTTCCCGTTCCTGTTGGCCTCCATATCCTCTCCAAATTTGCCCATAACCTTTTCATACCCTTCTGTTCGGTTTCCAATCCTGGCATTAAAATCACCCATGAGCAGAACACTGTCCTTTACTCTAACAACTACATCACTGAGTGCCTCATAAAAACTATCCATCTTATCTTGATCTGTCCCTTCACAATGCGAATATACTGACACAATCGTAATTTTCTTGCTAGACACTGTCAAATCTATCCACATCAGTCGTTCGTTTACATATCTTATTGCAACTACGCTGGGTTCCATTTCTTTCCTGATGTAAAGCCCTACACCCCATTGTGCTATTCCTGCTTTGACTCCTGACAGTTAGACCTTGTATTCTCCCACTTCCTCTTCTTTCTCACCCCTTACCCGAATGTCACTAACAGCTAAAACGTCCAGCCCCATCTTACTTGCAGCCTCTGCCAGCTCTACCTTCTTCCCAGAGTAGCCCCCATTGATATTAACAGCTCCCCATCTCATTACCATTTGTTTGCCAAGTCGTATCTTAGGAGTCCCTGGTTTGTCAGTTAGAGGTGGGACTCCGTCACCTCCAAAGGTCCGGGGCATTTTGCTCTGATTGTTGCCAGCATCATATTTAAAGTACCTGGGAAGCAGGTTGCTAGCCTTACTTGCCCCGAGTCTCATTGAGTTTTACCCCTAACGGCTGAGGGACTAACCGGTGGATTTGGTAGTCTTTGCCGTATGAGCACAAAGGTGACCACGACTCAGAATATGTCCGAGATGCCCAGCCTTATTCCAAAGTAACTGGTATCCCGACTGTCGGGACCACTTACTTGGCCACTCATACGTTGCCCGTGGTTAATGAACTAGGACATGACTACAGGAACCCACACCATGAACGACGCACCACAAAGGAAGTGAAATGCAAATCAGTTGATTTGATGTATATGTACAGACAAACAAATGATTACAATTTCAGAAAAATCGGGTGCTTCGTCACAGAGAAAGAGCTTCACAAATTGAGCAAATCAGTAACGCATTCGCCCACCTCTGGCCTTTACGCAATCAGTTAACCGGCTTGGCACTGATTGATAGAGTTATTGCATGTCCTCCTGAGCGAGATCGTGGCTAATTCTGTCCATTTGGCGCTTTAAGTCTTTAGAATCAGTCTTTGGCCTGGAATCTATTTGTAGTATTATCTTAACTGATGGGTCCCGCTTCGAAATGAGCCCAGTTGAACAGTGAAAAGTGGCTGGAGAAACAAAAAAAAATACCACGTGACTCAGAATCTGTGACAAATATAATTTAAATAATACAGAAATTAATTAATTTTGTCGCCTAACCGCATGGGCACAGTCTGTTCGATATCTAAGCAATAATTCGGACAGCAATGAGTATGTAACTATTTGCCTGTGCGTGTGGCAATAGAAGGTTGAAATACGATTCTGACAACCCAATACGTTACGAAATAATGATGAAAAAAGAAAGCAGTTACCTTGTATGGTCAATACTCAGATACGTTAATTGGGAAAAGATATTTAAATTCATTATTGACAAGTAAATGACTGACTGGAGGTAGCTCTTTTTTGTTGTGACATTAATTTACGTAACCTCAGATTAACGTTTACTTTCGTTCACTAGATTTGTGGATATTCCAGACTACGTACTTCGAATGGATTGTAATTACTAAGAAAATTTACTGGTTTGAATAAGCAACTGTTGGCTTCGATAGATTAGGAACGCCAAAATACGAATCAAGCCGGCACAAAACAGCATTATTATAATAGAAAGAGAGATGAAACATATAAACTCATTCATTTCTTAGACTTGAAATTCCAAAAATTACTTTTAAGTTGCTTTACATTCATTTTTTTAAATAACACGAATAATTTTACCTCTGAACTTTATTGAACAACACAGTTACCTTATTGTGGCTTTCTTATTAATTACATCTTTCAACAAGCGAACAAAATTGGCAATGATAGTCTTTTATTAGACGATGACACTCGGAAATTCAATAATAAGTGACAATAACTGAGGATAATGACGAGATTAGGGACCTAGAGTTTTGCAAATCTTACTTGTTATTCAATTTAAGTCACTCAGATTATGCCGGTGGGTAATGCTTCACAAAGTTTCAAGCGAGAATGAAAATGAAGATGTTGAGCCGTCATCTTTGCTGTCGTCGACAATGCCCCTGTTGCTCCGTGTACTATTGAGGGCCTACCTTAATCAGTAGTGGCAATCTATGAAGCGAAATCTTGATATTACATCTGCCCACACTCTTCATGCTCTTGGTGGCTCGCTAGTAACCATTCCGGCTAACGTAGGCCGGACTTTCTGCAGCACACGCCACTTGGCGTGTATTCACTCTCACGTCTCAACAATCAAGTCAGTCTCCTGCGCGCGCTCTGCTCTGACATCACACTCGCGTCCAGAGACAGCGCTCTTACACGAAGTTTTTGGTCTCTGCCAACGACATTGCTTTTCCCAACATTTCGTAACGCCATTAACACAGAATAATTACATCATAATACAGAATAATTAATATAAGTTTCAGTACGTATTACATTGCTAATTAACACTTAATATTTTAAAATTTGCAAAACAAGTAGGATAACAGTGAGTAGTTTGGGCCAGCGGGTAGTATGGGCCCAGTTGGTTTTTCAATTATTCACTAATAGGTAGCAGCACGGTAAGCAGTGTAATCTTTGCCACCAGCGCCATTTCGCCATGTGCAGAGAGTTTGTTTGACTCTCAGTGTCATATCGTCTCTGAGTGATTATTGTTTGTTTGAGCTCCTACAAGTAGTTGCCTCGAATACTTTTCAACATCACTCTGCATCATTACAGGCAAGAATATTCTTATGAAACCAGAGCCGTTATTTAGTTTACTCTATTAACATAACACAGTGGCAATTGCATTTCGTTTGCTGTAACCATGTTTTCATATCAGTGTGAGTGGGGTAGTGTGGGCCATTCGTTATTCGGTTGCTATGGACCGCGGAACTCACTTCCTTTTGTTTTTTTGGGATACTATGCCAACGTTTAAGAGAGAACCCCCTCAGCTTGCTTACCAGGTAGAATCTACAATCACTTCTGGAGAGATCACCACTTCCTCCAGTGCACTAAACTCAAGTGAACAATCTGATTTTGCAAGTGTTTTAAAAGAGATGTCGCCTTTGCCCTCCTGCAGCGAAAAGAGGTTGACATGGCGGAAAAGAAAGGAAGAGAGAAGCGAAATATTGACATCAACTCTTATAAAAAATGTGCTGTCAGACAAGAAACATTCAAAGAGCAAAGGGAAAAAGCACAACAGAAAAAGAGAGAAATGAAATTTTCAAAACAAGAACAAACGATGATCAATAAGAAGAAGACAAATGAACAAATCAAAATTTTTCGCAATTACAGTCCTACCCCAAGCACTTCTGAAGACGTTGTTGACGTAGAATGTATTGTGTGTGGAGAAAGCTATGAGGAAAACTGTACTCAGTGCAACATGTGTGAAGACTGGGCACATGAGCTCTGTCCTGACATTGACGATTTTCTACTTTTGTGATCTCTGTAAGCTAAATAAATCATAGGGTAAAGGGGCTATAATATTTTATACGTTGTGTGTAGTATTAAACAATTAAACTTTTATTCAAAACAATGTTTTAATTTACAAACATAATCATATTGGTGTGGCCCATACTACCCGCCAATGTTAAAATGCCCAAAATGCAAGGTTAATTCTAATTACATTTTGTGTTATGTTCCCTTCATATACTCCTATTGCTAAATATATTTTTGTTATTTATAGGAAATAAATTGAAAATATGATTTTTTCGCTCATAACTGAGTTAAGCTACAAATATATTTTGTAATTTGCATTTTTCCTTAAATGGTTCATAGTACTCGCCGTTCCCCTACACCACATTCACGATAAACATAAATGGGGGTGGGAGGAGCCACGATCGCCAGCTGTGTACTGCGTGGTGAGTGATCTTACACGCTCCGGGAAACTTAATGTAAATCCCCCTCCCCTTACCCCTCGTTTCTACGAGTCATGTAGGTTTGCCAGAAATTATAACGCAACGGTACTGATTCATTCACTGCGGCATGGTGTTTTCAGAACTTACCTATTGTTAGCAGCGAGTAGGTAGATGATGTGGGATGTGTGTCTGCAAGGCTAAAGACCTTGACGCTGTCTCCGTAGGCGGTCCACGCAGCTGACGTCACCGTGGACCACATGTGGAGGCTCAGGCAGTATCAGAGCCGTAACGTAACCCAGGACAGTGACTGCCCTCTGTCTTCTGGCGAAGCTGCGCGCCAAGATGGCCGCGCCACTGCGCGAAATGTTGCTGCGCCGCCGACCTTGAATAGTGCGAGGTGCGTCCATCTACAGTCCCGCAAAGCGTCCGGTATACAATCTCTGACAAAGAAAAAACACGCAGAATAGATGGTCATACGTGAATGCAACTCTGTACACGTGCACACTATTGGCGGGTATGTAATACGGCAGTTGATAAAATAGCGATACATCGGTACATCGGCATTTTTTCCAAAAAAATATCGATATACCGGGTGATCAAAAAGTCAGTATAAATTTGAAAACTGAATAAATCACGGAATAATGTAGATAGAGGGTACAAATTGACACACATGCTTGGAATGACATGGGGTCTTAGTAGAACCAACGAAATACAAAAGTTCAAAAAATGTCCGACAGATGGCGCTTCATCTGATCAGAATAGCAATAATTAGCATAACAAAGTAAGACAAAGCAAAGATGATGTTCTTTACAGGAAATGCTCAATATTTCCACCATCATTCCTCAACAATAGCTGTAGTCGAGGAATAATGTTGTGAACAGCACTGTAAAGCATGTCCGGAGTTATGGTGGCGCATTGGCGTCGGATGTTGTCTTTCAGCATCCCTAGAGATGTCGCTCGAGCGCGATGCACTTGCGACTTCAGGTAACCCCAAAGCCAATAACCGCACGGACTGAGGTCTGGGGACCTGGAAGGCCGAGCATGACGAAAGTGGCGGCTGAGCACACGATCATCACCAAACGAAGCGCGTAAGAGATCTTACACGCGTCTAGCAATATGGGGCGGAGCGCTATCCTGCATCTAATAAAACCCCATGTCATTCCAAGCATGTGCGTCAATTTTTACCCCTCTGTCTGCGTTAGTCCGTGGTATATTAAGTTTTCAAAACTATACTGACTTTTTGATCACCCGGTATATAGGCGATGTCTTTTTCCGATTTGCCGATATCAAAATGGGAATATCGAGACCTATACCTTCATTTTATATTGATTTTATTTCGCAATTTACGGTAAACATTTGAAGTTGTTCTTTTGAAATTCTGGTAGAACATAATTTTATTTTCACCATGTGAAGGAGTCTTACTACTTCATCACGTCCGTCTTTCATTTGAGTATGTCAAAAATGTATATGTGGTACAAAAGTAGTAGTCAGATTGCTCAAGGGGGGGGGGGGGGGGGGAGGCGGGGAGAGTTACGGTGTGAATGAAATAACAATATTATCGATGTGAAGAAACAGCACGCCAGTTGTGTTAAAAAACAATTCTTAACGCAGCTAGTGTCCTATTTCTTCACATCGGTATTCATTAAACATAGTTGCTGAAAACGATGAACAAAAATCTGAATGACGAGACCGGTTTTTGCGTTGGGGAAATGCTGACGTAATCAGCGCTCGGCGCTACCAACAGAAACTGCAATGTTTTGCTTCACCACGCAGTTTTGACACTACAGCTGTTAGGTCGCTGGCGTTGGCGGAAAGGAAAACGGGAAAGCCGACAACCAGTTCTCCGGACAAATCCGATATGTAACGAAACCAAATGACGGACCCACCGGGCACCTTTTATTGTACTGCTTAAATGTATTTACCATTGTTAGCAAATTTATCATCATCAAACGTGAACGTGCGTCGTTTTCCTTTCAGTTCTTGCTCGAAGGGGGATAGGCAGGGTGCTATCTTGGTGACGTAGAGAATATGTAATAATAAAACAATAGTTAATAATCAAAACACTGAAAAACAATAAAGCAAGTGATGAAGACTCCATTACAGCAGAATTATTGAAGTGGTCAGAACCAAAACCATAAAGGATCTACAGCTGCGTGTTGAGAACATTGGGAAAACTGAAAAGATTCCAGTTGAATGGAGAACAGCATTAATCCATCCGTTACATAAAAAGGCAGACATACAAAATGCCATGAAAAATTCTCCTGAACAGAGTGGTAGATACTTTAGACAAACAACTGGGAGAGTATCAGGGTGGTTTTCGAAAGGGAAGGTCCTGCGCAGAACAAATTTTTAACTTAAAAGTGAATGATTCGCCGTAGAATCTTAACCAGCAAACCAGTAATAGTGTCATTTATTGATTTCAAGAAAGCATTTGATTGTATAGACAGAGAAACAATAGATAAGGTCATTAGAGAATTTGGTGTTGAATCAAAATTAGCAGCTATAATTCGTGAATCACTAACAGGTTCAATATCTAAAGTCAAATTTATGGGAGGAGTATCTCAGCCATTTGAAATAAAAACTGATGTTAGACAAGGTGATGGTTTATCACCTTTACTGTTTAATTGTGTTCTAGAAAAAATTAGAAGGACCTGATATTCGGAGCTAAAAAATCACGACATTGAACCAGTGCCTCTGGGAGAGAAAACAAATGGAATTAAGGTAAACTGCTTGGCTTTTGCGGATGATTTTGCAATACTTTCAGAAAAACCGACAAAAGCAATTATTCAAATAAACCCTCTGGAAAAAAATAGCAAGCAGAAATGGTCTCAAAATTGCAGCTGAAAAAACAAAATTCATGACAAATATAAAAAAATGCGCCAAAATTCATAGAAACACAGGTAAAATAGAGCGAGTAAATGAATCTAAAGATGTTAGAGAAGCTATGCAACAGAATGGACTAGACAAATCCGCAACAAAATGGAAATGGGTTTGACCAAAAATATTTACAACAAGAAATGTATGTCTAGAAAGACAAAACTAAAACACTTCAGCACAGCGGTAAGACCAGACTGTTTATATGGATCTGAATGCCTAACGATGAACTATAAGATGGACAAACTAGAGGTACTGGAAAGAAGGATTACTAGAAAAATAATGTGTGCAATAAAAACTGCAGATGGTTGGAAAATAAGAAGTAATGAGGAGATCTACAAAAACAATATAGAGTAAATATCTGAAGTAATAGCCAAACGAAGATTAACATTTTTCAGACACCTTTACCGAATGACTAGAAAAGAGCAAAGGAATACAGTAGGAGAGTGGGCAGCTTTAACAGATGAAATAGGGAAGGCATCAGAGGATCAAATACGTACAAAGACAAGGCCTAGTAGAAATCTTTGGACTACAAGAGAGATGTACAATTTAATTGATGAGACGGGAAAATATAAAAATACATCAAATGAAGCGGGCGAAAGGGAATACAAACGTCTAAAAAATAAGATTGGCAGGAAATGCAAAATGGCTAAGCAGGATTTAGAAGCATATTTCGATAGGGGAAAGTTACATAGCGCATACAGGAAAATTAAAAAGGGCTCTGGGGAAAAGAGAAACAAAAGTATGGATATCAAGAGCTCAGATGGAAAACCAGTCGTAAGTAAAGAAGGGAAAACTGAAAGCTGGAAGGGGTATGTGGAGGACCAGTACGAGGGAGATGAACTTGAAGGCAATATTATAGAAATGGGTGAGTATATAGATGAATATGAGAACACGAATTCTTTACGGAAGACTGGCAAAACTAGTAGAACCGACGTCGAGGAAGATCAGTTTGAATTCCAGAGAAATGTAGGAACACGCGAGGCGGTACGGACCCTACGATTTATTAGGAAAATAGGTTAAGGAAAGGCAAAACTATGTTTGTAGCATTTGTAGACTTAGAGAAAGCTTTTGCCAATGTTGACTGGAATACTCCTTTTGAAATTCTGCAGGGAGCAGGGGTAAAGCGGCAGTTATAAAGAGTCGAGGGACATGAGAGGAAAGCAGTAGTTGGGAAGAGATCCAAACAAGGTTGTAGCCAATCCCCGATGTTATTCAATCTGTACGTTGAGCAAGCAGTAAACGGAACCAAAGAAAAATTTGGAGTAGGAATTAAAGTTCAAGAAAATGGAACAAAAAGACTTTGAGGTTTGCCGATGACATTGTAATACTGTCAGAGACAGCCAAGGACTTGGAAGAGCATTTGAACGGAATGGACGGTGTCTTGAAAGGACGATATAAGATTAACATCTGCAAAAGCATAACAAGAATAATGGAATGTATTCGAATTAAATGAGGTGATGCTGAGGAATTCGAGTAGGGAACGAGCCACTGAAAGTAGTATGAGCTTTGCTATTTGGCTGGTAAAATACCTGTAGTAGTGTGGATATAAAATGTAGACTGGCAATGGAAAGAAAAGCGTTTCTGAAGAATAGAAGTTTGTTAACATCGAGTATAAACTGAAGTGTTAGGAAGTCTTTTCTAAAAGATTTTGCATGGGGTGTAGCCATGTATGGAACTGAAACATGGACGATAATCGGTTTAGACAAAAGGAGAATAGAAGCTTTTAAAATTTAGTGCTACAGAAGAATGCTGAAGATTAGATGGATTGATCACGTAGTTACTGGGGAGCTACTTAGTATAATTGGGGAAACAAATTTGTGACACGTCTTGAGTAAAAGAAAGGTTTCATTGATAGTACACATTTTGAGACATCCAGGGATCACGAATTTAGTGTTGGCTGGAAGTGTGGGGGCTAAAAATTGTAGAGCGAAACCAAGAGGTGAACAGAGTAAGCAGATTCTGAAGAATGAGGCTTGCATAGGCTAGCGCGAAGAGCTGCATCAAGCCAGTCTTCGTACTCAAGACCACAACAAACAAATGGTTCTTCATTTAGCATCACCTCCAGCCAGCAAGAGGCTGACACAAGCCTCTACATGCCGATCACCCAGGACTTCTAACGGCTCTCAAGTTAATATGTTGAGAGACACGGCGCAGCACCTTTGACCGACGTGTGAGAGCAGGTGCTTCAACCAAGCCTGCCTATCCAGATTTTCTACCTAAATCGGCTGAGACAAATAACAGAATGGTCCCTTCGAAAGGGTACGGCCGGTTACCCTGCCCAATCCTTCCCCATTGGGCCTTGTACTCCGTTCCAGTGACCTCGTTGTCGCTGTGACGTTCAATCATAGTATTCCTTCTTTCCTTTCCTTCAAACAAATATAAAACTGCTGCCTTATTAATATTTTTATACCGAACCTTAGCTCTTCTGGCTGATCACCTCGCATTTTCGTCCCACGACTGGAATTTTCTTTTGCTTCCTTGTGCGTTTCTTCGATATACTTGCTAAACAAGAGGCGGCCTAACTAGAGTAACCTGCGCCCAGGTTAAAACTACTACTTTACGAGGAAAGGAGAGACCACTAGTACAAGATCTATATTTACAACAGAAAATAAAGAATAAGGATTGGAAATGAAATATTGCAATGAAACGGCATTGGAGGAGGCATTAGACAAGGTCATTCCTCCTCCACCCTCGCCCCCCCCCCCCCCCTACCAAAATGGTTCAAATGGCTCTGAGCACTATGGGACTCAACGTCTTAGGTCATAAGTCCCCTAGAACCTAGAACTACTTAAACCTAACTAACCTAAGGACATCACACACACCCATGCCCGAGGCAGGATTCGAACCTGCGACCGTAGCAGTCCCGCGGTTCCGGACTGCAGCGCCAGAACCGCTAGACCACCGCGGCCGCCCCCCCCCCCCCTACCCCCACCCCCGCTTTATTGTTCAGCATATACCTGGAAGAGATTACTGCGAAAAAGTTAAATGGAAAAAGAGTATCAATTGGTAAGGAGAGAATAGAATGTATAAGATTTGTTGATGGCATGGTATTACTAGCAGAAGGCGAACCAACTTTACATAAAACTCTAAAAGATATCAATGGAGCTTCCTGGAATATGGTATACAGCAAAAACAAGGAGTATGGTGATCAGCATAGTAAAAAGACTGGCAAATCTTAAGATAGGAGAAGTTGTTAATAGCCAACTAAGAGCATTTAAATATGAAACTTCCTGGCAGATTAAAACTGTGTGCCAGACCGAGACTCGAACTTGGGACCTTTGCCTTTCGCGGGCAAGTGCTCTACCATCTGAGCTACCCAAGCACGACTCACGCCCCATCTCACAGCTTTTACTTCAGCCAGTACCTCGTCTCCTACCTTCCAAACTACACAGAAACTCTCCTGCGAACCTTGCAGAACTAGCACTCCTGAAAGAAAGGATATTGCGCAGACATGGCTTAGCCACAGCCTGGGGCATTTTTCCAGAATGAGATTTTCACTCTGCAGCGGAGTGTGCGCTGATACATAGCGCTGATATATCAGCGCACACTCCGCTGCAGAGTGAAAATCTAATTCTGGAAGCATTTAAATATCTTGGAAGTACGAACACCGAGGACTCGAGATGTCATCAGGAAAGCTTGCGTTGCCATAGCGAAGGAGGCATTCAGTAGAAAGACGAGATTATTATGTGGCAAATTAGATAATGATCTGAGGAAAAGGCTTGGCAAGTGTTTTGTCTCGATTGTGGCATTCTGTGGGACAGAAACATGGATAGTGAGATGGGAGGATGAAAAGGCTAGATGTGGAGGAGAATGGAGAAAATAACCTGAATGAAAATAGTAAGCAAAGGTAGTGTGTTGGAAAGGGATGACGGACGGAGAAGACCGCTGCAAGTTATAAAAGAAAGGAAGAACTGACTGCGACATTCGTTGAGACGAGAATGCGTGCTAACAGGCGCTTTGGAGGGAATAGTTCGTGGCCGGATTGACAAGAAGGTGGAGGTACAAGATCACAGACTTTTTAATATATGTGGGACGCGTGGGAACGGCTACTGTTGGGCCCGCCACATACCGTGGACGCTGCAACCCGTTTCGCTTGCCGAGTCGCTGTGCGTAGGCGGTGGGCGCGGCGGCGGTGTCGGTCCTCCGCGGCAGGTAGGTGACGTCACCAGGTGCGGGTGAGTCACTGGACGTGGGGGCGCGACGTCCCACCTCCGCCCTCCTACTCGAGGCATTCTGCCGCCGCCGCTACTGCACGAGTCACGCGACCGGCCGCCCCTTTCGCGGACGGTTCCATTCTGGCTCATCCCTGCAGTGTACACGATATCATTTGTAATCGTGCCATACTCGTTAAGGTCAACGGAGCAGAAAGTAAGTCGACGTAGATAGTTCCTACTGGACGGAACGTCAACAAAACGACACTTCTAGCCCAGTACAGAACGGTGAAAGTGAGGATATGAGATGCCATACGTGATACAAAAATGCAGAATTTATTGTCAGAATTAAGGAACTAACGACGATCAATTTTATTAATTGGCACAGCAAACTTCATAGAGGATGTTCTTAACGAAGTTTGTGTAGTAAACTGACGAGAAGTCAAAGAATAACGAAAGCGTTCGAAACATCGACATTTATTTGCTAGGAAAAGTACACACACGCTATTCTTTGACTTCTCATCAGTCGATGTTTTGAAATGTTCCTGACCACTTTACCACACGAATTTCAAATGGCTCTAACCACTATGGGACTCAACATCTGAGGTCATCCCTCCCCTAGACTTAGAACTACTTAAACGTAACTAACCTAAGGACATCACACACATCCATGCCCGAGGCAGGATTCGAACCTGCGACCGTAGCAGTCGCGCGGTTCCGGACTGAAGCGCTTAAAACCGCTTGGCCACAGCAGCCGGCTACACAAACTTCGTTAAGCATATCCTTTATGAAGTTTGCTGTGCCAATTAATAAAATTTATCATCGTTAGTTCCTTAATTTTGACAGTACATTCTGAATTGTTGTGTCACATATAGCATATTATACCCTCACTTTCACCTTTCTGTTCTGGGTTACAAGCGACGTTTTCGTTGACCTTCCGTCCAGTGGGAAGGAACGACGACGCCTTACGTTCTGTCCCGCTGACGTCCAATGTGTATCGACTTTATGGAGTATGGCACGGTTACAAATGATGTCGTGTGCACTGCAGGGATATGAACGTATAACCTTTATATCTTACCCATTGTCTATTGTGTGTGTGTGCGTCCGCCGCTCGTGGTCTCGCGGTAGCGTTCTCGCTTCCCGAGCACGGGGTCCCGGGTTCGATTCCCGGCGGGGTCAGGGATTTTCACCTGCCTCGAGATGACTGGGTGTTTGTGTTGTCCTCATCATTTCATCATCATCCAGGAAAGTGGCGCAATTGGACTGAGCAAAGATTGGGTAATTGTACGGGCGCTGATAACCACGCTGTTGAGCGCCCCACAAACCAAACATCATCATCATCATCATTGTCTATTGTGTTTTCTTTCCTCCATGAATAACGAAAAGTGTGAGGTCATCCACATGAGTGCTAAAAGGAACTCGATAAACTTGGTTACACGATAAATCAGTGTAATCTAAAAGCCGTAAATGCAACTAAATAGCTAGGTATTACAATTATGAAGAACTTAAATTGGAAAGAACACATAGAAAATGGTGTGGGGAAGGAAAACCAAAGACTGCGTTTTATTGGCAGGGCACTTAGAAAATGTAACAGATCTACTAAGGAGACTGCCTACACTACGCTTGTCCATCCTCTTTTAGAATACTGCTGCACGGTGTGGGATCCTTACCAGATAGGACTGACGGAATACATCGAAAAAGTTCGAAGAAAGGCAGCACGTTTTGCAATATCGCGAAATATGGGAGAGAGTGTCACAGAAATGATACAGGATTTGGGATGGAAATCATTAAAAGGAAGGCGTTTTTCATTGCGATGGAATCTTCTTACGAAATTGCAATCACCAACTTTCTCCTCCGAATGCGAAAATATTTTGTTGACACCGACCTACAAGGGAGGAACGATCACCACGATAAATTAAGGGAAATCAGAGCATCGTACGGAAAGATACAGGTGTTCATTCTTTCCGTGCGCTATATGAGATTGGAATAGTAGAGAATTGTGAAGGTGTTCGATGAACCCTCTGCCAGGCACTTACATGTGATTTGCAGAGCATCCACGTAGATGTAGCTGTAGAATCAAATAACAACAAAAATGTTACTTTCGTCCATCAGTAGAGCTGACTGTCTAATTGGTAAAAAAGTGTATTTAATGTAAATTGTATCGTCTTTTTAAATTCTTATTTTTTTCACCGCATATGTGTCTTCTTTGATCAGGTATTCTAAAACACTAATTCCTCGCTTTCCGATATTTGATCTTATTTTAAAAAGAGGACACGGGGGAAAGATTTCGACATCATTGAGGAACATTTGCAGTCTGAAATGAAAAGAAAGGAAACAGTAACGAACAGGGGACCATCACCTTTGGCGGGCAAGTGCTCTTCCGACGGAACTACCCAAGCACGACTCGCCACCCGTCCGCACAGCTCTACCTCCACAGTGTACCTCCTACCCTCCAAACTGGAAAGCATCCCCCAGGCTGCGGGTAAGTCACGCCTCCACAATATCCTTTCTTCCAGCAGTGCTGGTCCCGCAGGAGAACTTCTGTGAAGTTTGGAAGATAAGAGATGAGGTATCCGCGGATTAAAGCTGTGTGGACGAGTCGTAAATCGTGCTTCGATAGCTCAGTCGGTAGAGCATTAACCCGCGAAAAGTAAAGGTCCCGAGTTCGAGTCTCGGTCCGGCACGCAGTTTTAATCTGCCAGAACGTTTCGTTAAAGGACACCACCGGCTCCCTACCAACGTCAACTTCAAAATTCTGTTCTCGAGCCATCTTGACATTAATTCCTGTTCCGTTCTGTTGGCGGACTGTGTGAATGCCGCCATTCGAAATGCGTTGTGGAATGCTTTCGCGTGCTATTCCGTCCAGTTCTGTTCAACCGTCAAGTGTAAGCCGATAATCACTCGAGAAAGCGAGCTACAGTCCTGGATGTAGTGGAAACTAACTGGTCACATGACTAGCTACTGTAGTGCACGTTGTTGTCGCACGCATAGTGCAAGCGCGGAGAGTTGTCGCAAAAAATGTTTGCTCATAAAGTCTTTAAATTTATTGACAGTGACAAAGGAATGATGATGACGAACCGTTGGAGCGAAATTTTTGGATCAATCCGCGATACGAAAATTGTAACAGGCGGGAACAATGGAGAGCGGAATGGGAGTCAAACATCAACAAGCAGATCGCACACAGTAAATGCACATCCAGATGAACAAGAGCAGCCGGATCGTTGGTAGTTCTACGCGGTGCATTCAAGTTAGGACACCTCCGATTTATTTTCTCAGCACTGTAGACAGGTAGAGCGGTGCCGTTCGTTTTAAAATACGCGTGCACTCATTGTGAACGCATGACAGAGATGGCAGCACTGTGCGGGGTACGGAACTCTAGCGGTAGCGTCAATAGTTAGGAGGACCATTCCTGATACTTAAAAACGTAGACGTTTAACAGCGTGTAGCCATGTTTTTTCCTACCTTTAAATGACGTGGTACCGACTGAAATTCATCGCCAGTTGAATGATGTACGAGGGCAGTTCAAAAAGTAATGCAACACATTTTTTTTCTCTGCCAATTTTGGTTGAAAAAACCGGAAATTTCTTGTGGAATATTTTCAAACATTCCCGCTTCGTCTCGTATAGTTTCTTTGACTTCCGACAGGTGGCAGCGCTGTACGGAGCTGTTAAAATGGCGTCTGTAACGGATGTGCGTTGCAAACAACGGGCAGTGATCGAGTTTCTTTTGGCGGAAAACCAGGGCATCTCAGATATTCATAGGCGCTTGCAGAATGTCTACGGTGATCTGGCAGTGGACAAAAGCACGGTGAGTCGTTGGGCAAAGCGTGTGTCATCATCGCCGCAAGGTCAAGCAAGACTGTCTGATCTCCCGCGTGCGGGCCGGCCGTGCACAGCTGTGACTCCTGCAATGGCGGAGCGTGCGAACACACTCGTTCGAGATGATCGACGGCCATCAAACAACTCGGCGCTCAACTTGACATCTCTGTTGGTAGTGCTGTCACAATTGTTCACCAGTTGGGATATTCAAAGGTTTGTTCCCGCTGGGTCCCTCGTTGTCTAACCGAACACCATAAAGAGCAAAGGAGAACCATCTGTGCGGAATTGCTTGCTCGTCATGTGGCTGAGGGTGACAATTTCTTGTCAAAGATTGTTACAGGCGATGAAACATGGGTTCATCACTTAGAACCTGAAACAAAACGGCAATCAATGGAGTGGCGCCACACCCACTCCCCTACCAAGAAAAAGTTTAAAGCCATACCCTCAGCCGGTAAAGTCGTGGTTACAGTCTTCTGGGACGCTGAAGGGGTTATTCTGTTCGATGCCCTTCCCCATGGTCAAACGATCAACTCTGAAGTGTATTGTGCTACTCTTCAGAAATTGAAGAAACGACTTCAGCGTGTTCGTAGGCACAAAAATCTGAACGAACTTCTCCTTCTTCGTGACAACGCAAGATCTCACACAAGTCTTCGCACCCGAGAGGAGCTCACAAAACTTCAGTGGACTGTTCTTCCTCATGCACCCTACAGCCCCGATCTCGCACCGTCGGATTTCCATATGTTTGGCCCAATGAAGGACGCAATCCGTGGGAGGCACTACGCGGATGATGAAGAAGTTATTGATGCAGTACGACGTTGGCTGCGACATCGACCAGTGGAATGGTACCGTGCAGGCATACAGGCCCTCATTTCAAGGTGGCGTAAGGCCGTAGCATTGAATGGAGATTACGTTGAAAAATAGTGTTGTGTAGCTAAAAGATTGGGGAATAACCTGGTGTATTTCAATGCTGAATAAAACAACCCCTGTTTCAGAAAAAAAAATGTGTTGCATTACTTATTGAATTGCCCTCGTATGTGGTGATGGTCTCATGAATGGGTATGGCAGTTCAAAGGAGGCAGAACTAGGTGTGGCAACAAACCAAGACAACCTAGGTCTGACACCAGCCACACTGACAACATGCTTGAGCGACTGGAGAAAGTTGTTTTCGACGGTCGCCGAATGAGTGTATAACAGATCGCCCTCGAAGCCGGTGTTTTCGTGGGATCTGTGCACACAATCTTGCATGAACACATGAAAACGCGAAAAGTGACCTCTACAAGTGTGCCGCGAATGCTGACGGCTGCGCTCACGGCTTATTGCCGGGGAGGGGACTGTTGGCACGCGGTAACGGCATGATTGGGACTTTGATCGATAGTGACAATGTATGCGACAAGGATGCCGCTTTTCAATCCCGAGACGAAGCAGCAGTCAGCTTCATTGAAGCACACACACACACTCACTGCGAAAAAAAAAGAAAAAAATTCGGATAATCGCGAATACTGAAAAATGGTGGTGAGGCAGCGATGGTGTAGTCCATACTCATTGCGCTCCAAAGGGCGCTATGTTACCTGCGCACCCTCCCTTACAACATGGCGTGAAAGGCTGCACAACTACATCTACATGGATACTCTGCAAATCACATTTAAGTGTCTGCCAGAGGGTTCATCGTAACACCTTCACAATTCTCTATTATTCCAATCTCGTATAGCGCGCGGAAAGAATGAACACCTATAGCTTTCCGTATGAGCTCTTATTTCCCTTATTTTATCATGGTGATCGTTCCTCCCTATGTAGGTCGGTGTCAACAACATATTTTCGCATTCGGATGAGAAAGTTGGTGATTGGAGTTTCGTGAGAAGATTCCGTCGCAACGAAAAACGCCTTTCATTTAATGATGTCCATCCCAAATCCTGTATCATTTCTGTGCCACTCTCTCCCATATTTCGCGATAATACAAAACGTGCTGCCTTTCTTTGAACTTTTCCGATGTAGTCCGTCAGTCCTATCTGGTAAGGATCCCACACCGCGCATCAGTATTCTAAAAAGAAGTCGGACAATCGTAGTGTAGGCAGTGTCCGTAGTAGGTCTGTTACATTTTCTAAGTGTCCTGCCAATAAAACGCAGTCTTTTCTTAGCGTTCCCCACAACATTTTCTATGTGTTCTTTCCAATTTAAGTTGTTCGTAATTGTAATACCTAGGTATTCAGTTGAATTTACGGCTTTTTTTAGATTAGACTGATTTATCGTGTAGCCGTAGATTAACGGGTTCCTTTTAGCACTCATGTGGATGACCTCACACTTTTCGTTATTTAGGGACAACTGTCACTTTTCGCACCATTCAGATATTTTTTCTAAATCGTTTTGCAGTTTGTTTTGATCTTCTGATGACTTTATTACTCGATAAACGACAGCGTCATCTGCGAACAACCGAAGTAACAGCAAAGGGCCTATAACACTACCTTGGGGAACACCAGAAGTCACTTCTGTTTTACTCGATGGCTTTCCGTCGATTACTACGAACTGTGACCTCTCTGACAGGAAATCACAAATCCAGTCACATAACTGAGACGATATTCCATAAGCACGCAATTTCACTACGAGCCGCTTGTGTGGTACAGTGTCAAAAGCCTTCCGGAAATCCAGGAATACGGAATCGATCTGGAATCCCTTGTCAGTAGCACTCAGCACTTCATGTTAATAAAGAGCTAGTTGTGTTTCACAAGAACGATGTTTTCTAAACCCATGTTGACTGTGTGTCAATAGCCCGTTTTCTTCGAGGTAATTGATTGTGTTCGAACACAATATATGTTCTAAAATCCTGCTGTATATGTAACGATATGGGCCTGTAATTTAGTGGATTACTCTTACTACCTTTCTTGAATATTGGTGTGACCTGTGCAACTTTCCAGTCTTTGGGTACGTATCTTTCGTCGAGCGAACGGTTGTATATGCTTGTTAAGTATGGAGCTAATGCATCGGCATACTCCGAAAGGAACCTAATTGGTATACAGTCTAGACCAGAAGACTTGATTTTATTAAGTGATTTAAGTTGCTTCACTACTCATGTTGGCAGCTGTTCTCGATTCGAATTCTCGAATATTTACTTCATCTTCTTTTGTGAAGGCATTTCGGAAGACTGTGTAGTAACTCTGCTTTGGCAGCACTGTCTTCGATAGTATATCCATTGCTATCGCGCAGAGAAGGCATTGATTGTTTCTTGGCGCTAACATACTTCACATGCGACCAGAATCTCTTTGGATTTTCTGCCAGGTTTTGAGACAAGGTTCGTTGTGGAAACTGTTTAGGGTATGTCGCATTGAAGTCCGCGCTAACGTTGTGTTCTTTCAGAAAGACAATGCACCAGGGCATCGGGCGAAAGCGACGTAGCAGTTCCTTCGTGACGACGACATTGAAGTGACTTCTTATACTCAACTCACGTGCCCCGGCTCGTAGCGAGTTCTGGCAGTTTCCAGTGATGGAAGACACTACGTTATCGCACGGTCACTAGCGCCGCCGCTATCAGCGATTTTCCATTTGTCAAACCAAACTCCTAAAGAAGCGTTCGCATCGGTCGTAAAAAATGTGCGTGGCTGCAAGGAAATTACGCCGAAAAACAATAGTTCACAATTTCTGTGTGATTAAAAAAAAATCAGAGGTGGTGTAACTTCGATGCACCTCGTAGTACATACGATACGCTCACACGCCCGTAAGGTGTTTATTGAAAAGGTTTTTTAGCAGCAAACCGTTCAGTCCTATTTTGTCGTTGATGACAGTTTTCAGCGTGTTCAGCATCGCACAGCGGCAACTGGTGGACTATGTCGGGAAGCTACGTGCCAACGTCGTGTTTTAAGGGGCTCCGGAACGCCCTATACTTGCAATGTTAAAATAACGCTTATAAATTACATCTTTCCTCACAAAGTATTTGAGGTAGGAAGTTGAACTTTTTACAGATTATTTATTGGAATATGTGCTACAACTTAGCACAGGGATTTTACAAAATTTTAGTTCAGTTATTAAAGATGATTTTTTTTTCAATTGTAATGAAAATTCACATTTTTTTTGCAATTTTTTATTTATATATTCAAAAATATACAGTTTTTTGGAAAAAGGCTGTGTTAAATTATGCAGAAGGTACTGTGTAATATTTACTGAAAGTTTGAAACAAATATGTTTGGAAGATCCTTAGAAAACATGTAATTAGTATGAGAAAATAAAAGTTTTGGGAATCGAGCGACAAAGATTGGATTAACTTTTTAGTGCATTCCAGGTCCATAGGATGGATTATCTTCATCCTATGCAAACTCCTCCTCCAGCTTCCTCCTGTTTACTCTTGCTTGTATTTCTAGACTCTTTACAGCCCTGTATGCAGCCCGAAGGCGTTCCTTGTCTAAAGCAAGCATCGCTCGTACCATGTTAGAACCTATCTTCATTCCCATATTTCTAAATACCTTGCACCTTACAATGTTGCCATCATTGAAAGTCGCAACAGCATCATACACACCAAAGTGAAGTGTTTCTATTCCAACAAATACAGTCTTGGGGATTCTCGACCATATAACACTATTTACACTTTCATTGGGGTTTTGAGTTTTTCCGTGAATACACTTTTTCAACAGTTCAGGTGCTGCTAAGTCTCTGAAAATAGGTTAGCCACAACACATACTTTATCTCACATCACTAAAATGTACCTGATGAACACGGACGTTAATAATAACACCATTTGACAGCAGTTTAACAGCGCCACAGTGGGTCACGCCCATGTAGAACACATTTCAAAAAAAAATTTAAAAATAGTTGTAGTCTTCGGAATTGAATAAATTATATATCTATTGAAAGGTAATAGTCTGCAGATTCAGAAAACGCAAAAAAGTAAAAATTGAACTTTTCATGATTTTGAGCCTTTCCGGAGCCCCTTAAGGCCGCCATATGTGTAACCACGAACATCTCAGGTGTATGATAAGGGAGGAATGAACAGTGCAGGATAAATCTAGATCATTCCCCTTTCCATTCTATAAGAGCTCATACCGTGTTTTCTAGCAAGATTTTCTTCGAGATCACAATCCCCTACAGCTGCCAGTTATGGTGCGTGATCGGACGTCGGCTGGCCCTTCTGCAGTATAAACAACATTATGTAATTAACAAGAGCACAAAGATTGTCAGTAAAGCATGCGTTCCGAGATCGTAACCGACATCTCCGAGATCGTCTCGGAGCACTGTTGCAAGATTCAGCTGTAGCTACAGGAGTCTTCGCCACACGCTGGAACTGTTTTACGAAACAGTCAAACTGTTCACAGATATATGGCCCTGATACCACCGTCATGCATGGTTTACATCTTACACAGTATGCGAATAACTCCTCATTCATGTGAGAACGTTGTTTCATGTTTCCCGATTTCCGTCTTTTCACATGGCCAGTTGCATCATTTTTACTCGTTTCTGTGTCGTCCTTATTATATTAGAGTGAGCATGACCTTAGTATCGATAATAATGTCATTCCGTGTCATATAATTGCATAGGCTTCCGCGGTTAGACACACAACATAAAAGCTCTCCGGCTATGGTGCTGCGACGCATTCTAAAATAACTCTGGGACTAGAGACCTAGACGAAGGACTTTGCAAACATGGGCGAATCGGCGGTTTACCCAGTGACAGTTATTTTATATGACACAGTACTATACCCAGAAAATTTTATTACAATTGTTCCTTCTGTGTCGTTTATCGAAACAGTTTACTCGCTGTGTGTGTGTTGAAACTGAACGTACTCACACAGTTTTCTCTTTACTTATTCTGATCATTTCTAAACAGACGCACAATATTTTAGCGCAACGAAATCTGACTTTTAATACTCTCTACAAAAGAATAGCCCTGACTAACAATAATATATATATATATATATATATATATATATATATATATATATATTTTATGTGTGTGTGTGTGTGTGTGTGTGTGTGTGTGTGTGTGTGTCAGTTCATGACATCCAGTCTTACAAATTTCCTTTTTCTGACGGACACCGGTCACCCGCAACTCCCCAACGCTACGCGCTGCTGACATCCAACTGCCCAACACTACACAAGCGAATATTCCAACAATGAGTCCAACTAGCCACAGACTGCACACAGCGCAGCCAGCGATTTTCATACAGCAGAGGACTACGTGGCGTACCAACATAAAAACCTAAACAGCCTACTTACAGTGTGTGTGTGTGTGTGTGTGTGTGTGTGTGTGTGTGTGTGACTTAACAAGTCGCCAGCAAAGCAAAAAGAAAGAAAAAAACTGCGTTATCCAGACGTAACTGAAAAAGCACTTCCCGGATCAACAAGGCACTGGTTATTTTAGAGCTGTGGCATGCGGCCCTTTGTTTCTTTTTATCGTAACGCCCCTTATTTTTCAGCCTATACTTCCGCGTTTGCTTTTTTCGTATGTTGGGAGTTTTCGTGTTGAGTTTTTCCTCCGATATTTACACTTACGACCGCTTCGCGTCTTCCAGTCGGTTCCGCCAAACGTGACTACCCATCCGCAATGCTTCAGACAGTAGTCCGTCAAGGACATGACTTTCAATTTAGTTTAAGAGTTAATGCACCGGTAAGTATTACCCTTTTTCTGTGATTCTTTTAGTCTACGTTATAGTTTTGCTATCGATCAGAAGTCATATTTGTGTCACTATCTTTGCTGTTCATTCCACCTTTAACTGTTACAGCGAAGGAGGACAAAGATAATAAATAAATAAATAAACACTGGACTCTTCTCTTGTATCAGTCGTTTGAAGAGCTTACATGTATCCGATGGTTCGCCTAGCGCATACATGTACGCCATTATGCCTCTAGAACAATACTCTGTACAAACAATTGTACTTAGCAAGAGAAAGGCCAGGTGCATCACGTGATAAAGCCTCGATAAAACCTTACCAGAATAAGCAACCGAGTGGTAAAATTCTCGATCCGTTCAGAAGTAAGACTTTGAAAAATGGGTTACCACGCTCTCTCTCTCTCTCTCTCTCTCTCTCTCTCTCTCTCTCTCTCTCTCTCTCTCTCTTTTGTGTGTGTGTGTGTGTGTGTGTGTGTGTGTGTGTGTGTGTGTGTGTGTGAGAGAGAGAGAGAGAGAATTCGTCATTACGGAAACGAGCTGAAATTAATGAGATTTCGTAGAGGGCTATAGTTTACAATTAAGATTTCACGCCGTCCTGTCGCGCTCTGGCTAAGTAAGTCAGATTTTAATCACCGCCACGCCACCGTGGAGCTGCGTATGTGATTAACATCTGAGCCCAGTGTGTTATTACGCGAAGGCGAGCGCTAATTTATTGCTGGAGTTTCACTTCATCTGCGTCCCTGCTTGTCCGCAGCAACTTTAATTTCATTGCGCGCTGTAATCAGATTCAGCTTTCGCTGTTGTTAATTAAAAGTTAGTGTGTCTGCTACTGAAGGTAGTCATATAGCCTGTTGGTTTATTATTCAAGTCGATGTTGTCGGGAAAAGTTTTCAGTCATTTTTTCCGGCTACCTGCTTTTAAACTTCGTCCCGCCAACAACAACAGCGTAAAATTTTTCTTAATTAAGAGAAAAATTCTAAAGCTATCTGCATACCCCCAAGAGCTGTTGAGAACTAAATATCATTTTTGTTTTCAATTCACAGTTATCTTGATCGCATTAGATGGACTTGACAAAAGTTCACTGATTTCGACTTTTGTAAATAGGACCCAAATTTAAAGTAATAGAACCTAAAAAGATCTCATACTTACAGGCCTAAAAGGGGACTAAATAGGACTTTCGACAGAGAAAGCAGGGGTTACAGAGAACTTTAACAGAGAAACACGGGTTTTAAATAGGTTTTCCGAACTGGTATTAAGGAAAATCAATAAGTGAATTTCCACATTTTAAGAAACGACAAATTTATGCACTGCATTGTTGCAACGGCTGTTGCTAATTTGAATCGCAACTTTAGTACCTTCTAAGAAAGATCGACGAATATGGGGAAGAAATAAACGTGATAAACAGCAATCGACCAGCAGTATAATGGACATAAGCAAGTTTTATTTTCATCCTCCGAATGAACCGATTCGCCAGTTGCCTTTCGAATTTCTACATAGAAACTCCCAAACTCCTCCCTGTCTTCGATGTACTGTTCCACCAATCGTTGAATATCCGTTTCTATTTTCTTTTATTCTTCTTCTTCTTCTTATGCCATTTCTGTTGCCGATGTGAAACGCACGAATAAAAGTTACATTAGTATGTTACAAAGAATGTATTATTCAGCTACTGTAACAGATGTGCTGTTGTACCGAGGTGCGAAATTGTGGATGTGGCAGTTCATTGGTGACCTACACTAATCGTAGAAGTCACGGCCGACCCCATAAACCTCGGGAACTCGCGACATAGGTGTTTTAGAGTTCGATTTTTCACCCTCTGTAAGCTTGCGACAGCTGCGTGCTTCAAAACCGCGCACAGCAGCGTCTTGTACAGAACAACATAAAAATCTGTAGGAGTGTGGTCATATGGTGTAGCAGCGGGCACAGCTTGGTGCAGCCCCTCCAATGCTTTTCCCCTCAGTTCTTCGTCGTGTTCCTGCTACGTTCGACTCCTGTCGTTGCTGACACCCAGTTACTTAGTCGTGCTAGCCCATTGCACAGCTCCACGCAGGGTGTCTATCAAGTCCACGGAACAGACCGTCTTGCTACGACGATTACCTGGCTCTTCACCGTATTGAAGATCAGGCATCACTTCGCCGATCACGAGACCAGGTCGTGGTAGGCAGTCCGGAGTCTGCGGTGCGTAAGCTGAAAGCTCGTGCTGTGCGTAGGCACTGCCGCGTCATCGGCGTACAGCGCGAGCTGCACACATGGACAGTATGACGCAGTGTTCGAGACCTTGCTCGAAGTCCCTTCCTGTCATTTCAGGTTCACGAGGCATTTCATTGCGCGAAACGTAAAATACATTCTGCGATATTTCCGCATAGTTTCAAGTAAAGGAGAACCAATAAGAACCTCTGCGACACAAGCAGAACTTGTGGGAGTTGGCGTATTCATTTGAAGCCCATATTTGGTGAGTTTTACTTGATAACTTAAACGCTATAAGTATAAGCTGTTTCTGAGCACCAGCATATTGAGTATCTCTGGAAAACAAGTCATTATCGGTACGATTTGTGGTAATAAAATGATACGAAACGTCGTATTAGTGGTTTTCCGTTATTTTCGAGTAGCAACTTTCATGCTAAGAAAGTACACAGTTTTGAAGCAACGGCACGTTGAGACCCATCAAAAACGCGACGCTCTTGGTACAGTTAGTTACAATTAAATGTAACTTACCAACATATTGGGGATTAAAAGCCTTTTGAAAGTAATAATATAAAATTGAAGGTCATTTACGACAGTTTAGCCTAGCGCAGTTGCTAGGTGTGCCGCATTGTGATACAGCTGGTGGCGGGTTTGCGTCATTCTGTATTGAAAAGCCTTCTTTTTTTTACCTTAGTGTTTTCGAAAAAGGTTTAGGGCGTTTATCATTAACTTAATAGAAATATTTTCTGACACATTCGGTGGTATGTACAGTACATATAAGTGCGCTCCTTTAGGAGTGAGCTTGCCCGATTTGGTGAAGTCTTATAAGCTTACCGACTGTACATGGAACTTTCCTTTTCGAGTTACAACATGTTTATGGATACTGAAGTTCTGATTTAGGTAGACAAGTTAACGTGACTAAGCGTAGGGACAAGGGAAGAAGTGTGTGGTTTAATAGTGCGAACGTAGGAATTTTACGCGCATCCCGTTTCGTAAACAAACTGTGTGGTTTGGGAACCAGATACAGCCGACAGTTGCCGCTGGAGAGCGCAACAGTCGCAAATCACGTTAACTAAAAATTTGACGGCTGTCAGCGCTACAGGGTCGCCACTTCTGCTTCCGGCGACTTGTCGCTTATAGGTGATACACACACACGGTCTTTATACAAATGCTGTTAATGTATAACACGAAGCAACGTTGAAAGTGGCCGTCGCGGGGTCGGGCTGGAAATGCGAGATACTCTGTCGATGGTGGTGGTTGTTAGGATATTTAAGGGGGACTAAACAGCTAAGGTCATCAGTCCCCCAACTCTGTCGATGATTGATTTTAAGTGACCAGTAACTGAACTGCGGCAGATGACACGTTTTGTGACACTGAATTTAAACTCACGCCCTAAGCTAACCACAGCCTCATGATATGCAATTTTCATCTGAGTAAACTGCGACCAAGAATCTGCGACAGAACTTTGTTCACAGCGATTAAAGCTAACCTCTACGAGCCAACTCAAAAAAATTCAGTTTCAGCTCTAAAAGCAAACTGTAATTTCTCGCTTTCATTGGTTATCTCAAACTATTCTCTCACTAGCTACACGAGCTGCCGCCTTAACATGAACAGTCCTCGTTGCACTTGGTTGCATATTATAGGGGCAACAGGCAGATTTCAAACAAAATAGGAATTCTACGAAGAAAAAGAAGAGCAAATAAAGTCAATACTATGGTCAAAATGACGCGGGAAAGAATTAGAAATTAAAAAAAAATTTAAACCAATTGATTCAATAAAAGTAAACGAACTCCTTTGATTATATACGGAAACAAAACAATTGCTCAACCTTTGACAGGATTCGAACCTATGGCCTTCTATACGTGAGGTTAATAGCCTAAACCGTTACCCCACGTCATAACGGTGGGATATACAGTTGGATTTGTTATTGCGGTGCCCCAGTCGCAACGTTGAAATAGCAGCTTCCAAAAATTTGGCTTCATGCAATGTCGTGCGAAGCTTACTTGTGCAAGCCGATGTCTGTGATTACGATAACTCTATACGTGCCGCTGAATCGCGTCTTGTGCGGAAATATCCAGTTGTGTTCGGTTATTGTTGTGTATAAAATGTCGTGTGACTAGGGCCTCCCGTCGGATAGACCGTTCGCCGGGTGCGGATTTGACGCCACTTCGGCGACTTGCGCGTCGATGGGGTTGAAATGATGATGGTTAGGACAACACAACACTCAGTCCCTGAACGAAGAAAATCCACGACGCAGCCGGGAATCGAACCCGGACCCTTAGGATTGACATTCTGTGGCGCTGACCACTCACAAATGAACCTCCCCATCGCACCCCTCTCAGATTTAGTTATAAGTTGGCACAGTGGATAGGCCTTGAAAAACCGAACACAGATCAATCGAGAAAACTGGAAGAATTTGTGTGGAACAATGAAAAAAATAAGCAAAATATACAAACTGAGTAGTCCGTGCATAAGATATGCAACGTCAAGGTTATTGTGAGCTCAGGAGCGCTGTGGTCTCGTGGTTAGCGTGAGCAGGTGCGGAACGAGAGGTCCTTGGTTCAAGTCTTCCTTAGAGTGAAAAGCTTAATTTTTTATTTTCAGGTTATGTGACAAACTCTTATGTTTTCATCACTTTTTTGGGAGTGATTATCACATCCACAAGAAAACCAAAATCAGGCAAGGTAGAAGAATCTTTTTACCCATTCGACAAGTGTACAAGTTAGGTGGGTCGACAACATATTCCTGTCATGTGACGCACATGCCGTCACCACTGTCGTATAGAATATATCAGACGTATTTTCCTGTGCAGGAATCGGTTCACCTATGACCTTGCGATCAAATGTTTTCGGTTCCCATTGGAGAGGCACGTACTTTCGTCTACTAATCGCACGGTTATGCGGTGCGGTCGCAAAACACAGACTCTAAACTTATTACAGTGAACAGAGACGTCAATGAGCGAAGGGACAGATCATAACTTTGCGAAAATAAAGAAAATAAACTTCCCACTCGAGGGAAGACTTGAACCAAGGATCTCTCGTTCCGCAGCTGCTCACTCTAACCACGTGACCACGGCGCTCCTGAGCTCACATCGTCCTTAATGTTGCTTATCTGGCACATGGACTACTCAGTTTGTATATTTTGCTTATTTTTTCGTAGTTCCACACAACTTCTTCCTGTTTTCTCGATTGATCTGTGTTCAGTTTTTCAAGGCCCATCAACTGTGCCAACTTATAACTAAATCTGAGGGGGGTGCGATGTGGAGGATCCCTTGTCAGCTACCGGAGGCGGACATAGTTGTGTATGAAACGTGTGTATGTCATTGGCATAATTTTGTGTGTGCGTGTGTGGTTATGATGTGTTATGAAATACGAAATAAAAAGTGCCAGCCCGAAGAATCGGGATGCGGACACATCAATAAAGAATGCCGGACAAGGAATTGGAAGTGAACTGACCAATTATTGTGGCGATTTGGTAACAGTGAACGGTTTGGGCGTGATGTTGAGTGCTCTCATTTGAGGAAACCATCACCAATGCGGTAAGTGTCAACTGTCAAGTAATTTTAATCGGACTATAGCACGTCACGTGTGACGCGGGCGATATTGTCTCGTGAGGTTGGATTTCTTCGTCCGTGTCCACGTTAGCTGCTTCTCCCGTGTGAAGGCTGTAGAACTCTTGGATCGCAGTGAAAGCGGAAGGGAAGGCCGGTCCGTTGTTTACCTGAGGTGCGCTGCGGGTTGCCTACTCAGCGGCGGCCGCATCTCCGGCGGGCAACGAGAGGACGTCCGGACAAAGGCTGCCCGCAGCTTCTACCTGGACCCCTGGCGTTCCCACGACGCCGCCCCCTCCACCTGTCACCTGACAGTCCCAAGGGCACACGCTGATAACCTACACGCCCTGGGAGAAAACCGCTGCCTGCGCTCTCGTGCATCACCACGAATTTCCGATACGTCACTTTTCAGCGTCTAAGAAAGATGCTAGAGCGCTGGCTGCGTATCACTGGAAATCTGCGGTGGAATACTTGTTTCAATTAAGTAGTGTACACTACTGGCCATTAAAATTGCTACACACCACGAAGATGACGCGCTACAGACGCGAAATTTAACCCACAGAAAGAAGATGCTGTTATGTGCAAATGATAAGCTTTTCAGAGCATTCAGACAATGTTGACGCCGGTGGCGACACCTGCAACGTGCTCACACGAGGAAAGTTTCGAACAGATTTCTCATACAGCAGTTGACCGGCATTGCCTGGTGAAAAGTTATTGTGATGCCTCGTGTAAGGAGGAGAAATGCGTACCATCACATTTCCGACTTTGATAAAGGTCTGATTGTATGTAGCCTATCGCGATTGCGGTTAATAGTATCGCGACATTGCTGCTCGCGTTGCTCGAGATTCAATGACTGTTAGCAGAATATGGAATCGATGGGTTCAGGAGAGCAATACGGAACTCGTGCTGGATCCCAACGGCCTCGTATCACTAGCAGTCGAGATGACAGGCATCTTATCCGCATGGCTGTAACGGATCGTGTAGCCACGTCTCGATCCCTGAGTCAACAGATGGTGACGTTTGCAAGACGACAACAATCTGCACGAACAGTTCGACGACGTTTGCAGCAGCATGGACTATCAGCTCGGAGACCGTGGCTGCGATTACCCTTGACGCTGCATCACAGACAGGAGAATCTGCGATGGTGTACTCAACGACGAACATGGGTGCACGAATGGCAAAACGTCATTTTTTCGGATGAATCCAGGTTCTGTTTACAGCATCATGATGGTCGTATCCGTGTTTGGCGACATCGCGGTGAACGCACATTGGAAGCGTGTATTCGTCATCGCCATACTGGCGTATCACCCGGCGCGATGGTATGGGGTGCCATTGGTTACACGTCTCGGTCACCTCTTGTTCGCATTGACGGCACTTTGAACAGTGGACGTTACACTTCATATGTGTTACAACATGCGGCTCTACCCTTCATTCGGTCCCTGCGAAACCCTACATTGCAACAGGATAATGCACGACCGCATGTTGCACGTCCTGTACGGGCCTTTCTTGATACAGAAAATGTTCGACTGCTGCCCTGCCCAGCGCATTCTTCAGATCTCTCATCAATTGAAAACGTCTGGTCAGTTATGGCCGAGCAACTGGCTCATCACAATACGCCAGTGGTATATGAACTGTGGTATCGTGTTGAAGCTGCATGGGCAGCTGTACCTGTACACGCCATCCAAGCTCTGTTTGACTCAATGCCCAGGCGTATTAAGGCCGTTATTACGGCCAGAGGTGGTTGTTCTGGGTACTGATTTCTCAGGATCTATGCACGCAAATTGCGTGAAAATGTAATCACATGTCAGTTCTAGTACAATATATTTGTCCAATGAATACCGTTTATCATCTGCATTTCTTCTTGGTGTAGTAATTTTAATGGCCAGTAGTGTATTCTGTGCGTCAAAGCGACCATTTGTGTATACCGAACCCATCTTACAAACATTGCAGATACCTGTTTTGTAGGAATCCGTCTGTAGAACATAAATTAAAACAGTTACCTGTGTCGCGTCAACGGAGAAAATAAAAAGTGACTGACGCTAATAATTGTTTTAATTTACCTTTTATTGTCATGAAAAGACGCAGTTACCCAACCACGGTCCAACATGCACGACATAATGAGCTACTTATTTAATGACTACCTGCTCGTATAGCATAACGCGCGACGGGATAGCGACAATTGGTATGGCGCACCGATCAGCCTGAATGCAGTATTCAACACTCGCTTAGGCAAATGCTGGGTTTGTCCCCAACATCCACTTAACATAATAGGATGTACACAGTTAAATACAATAAAGCACAGAACGAAATTTATAGAGTTCAGAAAGAGATATGATGCAAATTCCCCCCCCCCCCCTTCGAAGATTAACTGACGACTGTGACAACTGGAAAGACAGCAACAAATCTAAAATATAATAACTTTGTCAAATCATGAAAACAGGTGTCATCATTCTGTTGCCCAAATAGCAAAATTCATCTGCTACTCGTACTTTAGGTCTTTCAGTTCCTAATCTATTTCCCCCACCTTCGCCTGGTTGAATTCCACTCCATTACCTTTAGTTGTCTCTTTTTCGATGTTCCTCTTATGACCTCTTTTCAAGACTTCTCTTCAAAATCCTTTGCCGTTTCTGACAAAATTAAACAGTCGTCGGAAAACCTTAAAGTTTTTATTCCTAGTCCATGACCTTTAATTCCCTTTCTAAATTCTTTCTTCGGTTCCTTTACTGCTTGTTCAGTGTACAGATTGAATAACACTGGGGAGAGCGTACAACCCTGTCGCACTCTGTTGTCAACTACTGTTTCCCTATCACGTCCTTCGATTCCTACAATTGCAATCGTGTTTGTGTGTAAGTCCGCTGCGTGTGTTTTATCCCTGGGTAACGATCTTTTAAACGCTACTACTTAACTTGCGTTGGCCCGTGCCTCGTCGATGTTGTGGATACTGCGAATAATAAGAACATCACGAAAATTTCAGGCTTGATAAATTATTTATAGACATCAGCTGATCGTCAGAACTGACGTAAGTGCAAAACAACTGACGATACTGAGCTAAACCGAACTGAACTGCACTGACTCCCGGAGTAAACAAGACTTGACTGATTCCTCGCGCAGCCTCACTGCGTCGCTTTAAATACCATTTTAACAATTGCTACCATTGTTAATTTATTACAAAATGTAACTCACAATTAAAAACAATTTCATCTAAACTAACTGCTGTTAAATTTGAACAGGTTTAAATTTAATGTCAAATAACATAATATTTTTATCATCATCTTGGTGTTATGCGTGAAGATTAATATTCACAATCTGATTTCAACAATTATTTTGTTTTTACTTTAATTTCGTAGTTAGTGACTTTATAGATTTTATTGCTAACATTTGTTCGAAGTATACACAACGTGTTTCACCAGATTACATAAATACACACGTTTTCTCAAATACCGGAATTTCGTAAATTTGGGTGGTGTAACTAACAAGAGGTAAATATCTACTTAATTTACGAGCATCATTAAATACAATAATCACATAAAAATGGATAACGAATGAAATTACATCACTGGATAATGATTGTTATTTTCATTTGAATCGTAATGAGGTTTTTGTGTTAGCGAATTTACAAATTGCAATTATGGTAGTTAGAAGCGTTAGTTATTTATGCTAACATTTCCACAGCCTCTTAATACGTGCTGTTAAACATTTATTACTTCAGTTTCACGATCTCTCAGACATGCCAACTTTGAAAAGTGAAAAAATCACGAGAATTTAGCGGTGTACTGGACATGTGTACTGGACATACCTGAGCCTTCAGAGTACATAATTTATCATTCAACATGCTGAACAACATGAATGATGAGCTCTGCAGGTTTCTTTGGATTCACACACATTCAAGTGAAGCACTCTTGAGAGAACTACAGTTCAAAATTACGATCCGAGGAAACAAATTACCGTCTATTAGATTTCTGTTTTGACATTAGCACAGTTTTTGCATGAATAAATCACTGTTAAATGATCACACGTTTTCATTCATAATGCAACCCATATTTGCATGGCGTCTTATATCCGTAAGACATCTTTCCAAAATTTAAATCAGTTTTATACCGGATGTACATGTTAGGCTCAGCAAACAATCTGAATAGTTCATCAGATACAACCACCAAGTGTTGGAAGTCACACCAAGAATTTATTGGTACCTCACCAAAAAAGGAAGGGTGTACATAGACTTCCAATCCCTATCTGTCAAAGACTTTACGTCAGTGAGCCAGTGTTACAACTGTTGTGACCTTGGCCATACAACCAAAGCCTGCGCAGACACAGGTACGACCTGTTCAAGGTGTGGCAAAAAGGGCCACAAACGCGCGGACTGTCGAGCATCAGAGCCCATCGATTGCATCCCGTGCAGGAACAGAAACCGAATCTGCAATAAGAGCAGGGGTGGCGTCTGCCAGACCTACAAACAGCTGCTTGATAGACTAATTGACAGTACTGACTATGGCAACTGAACACCCCCCTGAGTCAAACAACATGCTCCATAAATCAACCCCTGTAAAAATAAGATCATACAAGTCACCATCCACCAGGCACAGAAACCATCTACGTGCAATACTCTGGCGTAAGAGGCAAAAACTATTACCTGACGACTACCCCAACAATGGTCACATTCCAGGCTTGATACACAATACAAACCTGGAGGACAGCCATCATGCAATCAATGAATACATAGATGACCTAACACTCACAGGACAAATGTCACCAGAAGCCGCCAAACTAATCAAAAGACAAATAATGTACTGGATGACATTCCAGACGACCCTTATGAACAGGATAGACGAACTCGAAGACGAACTACTGAGAATAGACATGATAACCCCAAATCCTGATACCGACAGACCAGAAAACTATACCACACATGACCAACCAAAGCAACTGCACAAAACAGCGTTGCTAACCACTCAAGACCACCCATCCACTCCAGCACAACGACGCACATACGACACTACAAAATGCGAAGGACGCATCAAACCAATCAAATTCATACAAGGTGAGACCTTGAACCCAACGGTGCTAAACACAACCGTAAAGCAAGCAAGCACAACTGGAATCCAAACGGAAAACATGGACAAATCAGACACCTCAGACTGCAATCATATCAAACGCAAAATAACTCTCTCTGACTCACTGACAGAGGAAGAAGACGACGTCTATTATTGCCCTTACGCCAGAGATTGTAGTGTTCATAACAATGATATTCGAAACCGTAATACCGACCTTGAACAGGCCACAGCGCCGGCAGACACCACGAATGCCACACAAAAAGCCGCAGCAACAACCGCAACAAAAGTTTGCGGAGGGTCTGGCAACAGAGGCGACAGTGGGCATAACATACCAAAAGCTGTTATGTCTGTCACAGGTAGCGCAGACGAGCAGTCAAGTGGGAACCAAATCACGTCAAATCAATGCAGAATGGAGGCACAAACAACCAACACATCTGATACACATCAAGACTGCACAAACGAAACACACACAAAAAACAAACGAATCATCGCAGCCTTTAGGAAACTAAAACCGCATAGAAAACCCAAACAGCCTAAGAGAGTCCCGAAAGTGAAAGCGTGTGACGACCAATCTCGGCAATCGCAGGCTGCCTCAAAACCTAGTGATACGAAAGTGCATACCCCTGATGATACCAACACCTTCGCAACCCCCCAACCAACAGCCTCAATGCCGACGCCCAAGGAAACCCCCACAACAACCAACGAGGAAGCCAATCCAGCGCCCCCGGCAGAGGTGCACAACAACGCCACTACACCATCACGACACGTCACGGCCGCAGAGACGCCAACACACGCCATCGACACCGATAGTTTTAGTTACGACAAGCTAGATATAAATGTAAAATTAAGTAGGCTAGAAAAAAGAGACATCTTAGAGACGGCACAGCGGATGCTCATCCGCACCCTACACCCGTGCGGCCAATCTGTTTGTTTCCGTACATCAGAGCAAACCGATAGAGTGATTCTCAAAACGGAGAATATTCCAACAGATCCAGACAGCCTACTAGACCTGCTCATGCAGGTGTGCGCCCGCAGGGAGGAACCATTCGATATGGACAAGCTTTACAAGGATCACGTAAGGGCTCATGGGAGAACATACTTCGATTACAGTCAAACTGGCAGCAAGTGCTACGCCACAGTTAAACACCCAAACTGCTAATAGCACAGCTTAATGCTATGCGGAGTATACTTGTAAATTCGGAGCTCCCACGGGTCCTACGTGAACTAAAAAGTGACATTCTGTGCATACAGGAGCCCTACACTAGACAAGGGCATATCCCCAACTTTCCTCCAAGTGCGGTAACGGTTGCGGAGGGGACAGGCTGCATGGCATCTGTCATAATCCTAAACAAAGAAATACATCCAGTCAAAATTACAGAACTCTGTTCCGAGCACCTAGTTACAGTTGAAGTCACACACAAGGGGGATACTTGGATCATCGCGTCGCTTTACGCCCAATTCTGTCATTGCATCAAACCATACGCAGACCTCATCAGAGATGTTGCGCAATACGCTGGCAACAAAAAACTTCTCATCTGTGCAGACATAAATGCCAGATCAACCCTGTGGCATTCAGACAGAACTGACGACAGAGGTAGAATTATAAATGACATCATCCAAGAAAACAGACTACACGTACTCAACAAGGAAGGACATCACCCGACTCACATCGGACACAACGGTCATTCATCAAACATAGACATCACCCTCGTTAATAACGCCGCCATCAACCACGTACGAGACTGGACCGTACATGACCAGATCACTGCTAGCGACCACAACATTATCACACTAACCTTAAGTGGCACACCTAACGTCAACACAGAAACACTACCAAAAAGACTATTATTTGACAAAACAGACTGGGACAGGGTCAGACAAAAAATACATGAGCACATACCGCAAGACATCACCGGCAGTGTTGATTACAGAGCACACATGCTGACAGATATCATCACACACGCACAGAACACCTGCATACCCACACAAAGAATGATAAAACACCAAAATATTCCCTGGACTACACAATTAACACGACTCAAACAAGACTCAAAACGTAAACGTAAACTTTACCAACGAGCAATTTCAGATAGAGAAAGACAATTACGACTGCACGACTACCGGCTTGCCAAGGATAAATATAAACTTGAGCTGAATAAGACCAGGAAAGACCATTGGAACAGCCATGTAGCAGCACAAACACAACTAAACATTTGGGGGGAACCATACAAAATCGTGACAGAGAAAATTAAGAGCCCACTGGTTCTGGGAACGCTGCGACAGGAGGATGGTGAGATGACTAAGGGCTGGAGACGCACAGCGGAGTTCCTGCTGAGCAAACTCCTGCCCGACGACATCGCAGACACAGACACACCACAACATGCAGCGGTGAGACGCGAAGTAAACGCAGTATACACCACACCAACCGTCACCTGTCCATTTGCGCAGGAAGAAGTGGCGACAGCGATCTCAGAACTCAAAAACAAAAAGGCGCCTGGACCGGATGGTATCCACTCTGAGGTACTGAAACAAATTGCACCGCAGATCATCCCGTTTCTCACAACGTTGTTAAACGATGCATTAAGGCTGGGCCGTGTGCCTGCAGTGTGGAAGACCTCGAAGGCGGTTATCATCAAAAAGGCTCCAGACAAAGACACATCAGACCCCAAGTCATACAGACCAATTTGCCTTATCAATACACTCGGTAAAGTACAAGAAAAACTACTCTGCAAAAGACTACAAGCACATCGAACACTACGGGGACTGACACCACACCAATATGGCTTCAGGGAAGGGAAATCTATAGACGACGCAATTAACAGAGCACTCCAAATAGTACACGACACACCCTCCAAATACACACTTGCAATTATGATAGACATCTCAGGTGCCTTCGACAACCTCTGGTGGCCGGCCTTGTTTAAGAGGCTCAGACACCTGCAGGTACCGGAGTCTCTGTATAATAGTTTCATGGACTACTGCAGAGACAGAACGGTCGTTTGGCAAATGGACAACCAGAAAGTGATTAAACGAATTACAAAAGGCTGTCCACAAGGGTCGATCTGCGGCCCCATCTTCTGGGACATAGTTATAGAACCGCTCCTACTGTTACTAGAGGAGCACATCTTGACAGATGGAGCTGTCGCTTATGCTGATGATCTACCCGTCGTAGTTTCAGCAAATAACCGTGCCCAGCTAGAAGAAAGAGCCAATGGAACACTTAGGACAATAACCCAATGGTGCACAGATAATAAATTAAAGATAGCAGGAAACAAAACAACTTATACATTGCTAAAGGGTATCCTGCGCAGGAACCCAATAGTCAAAATCGGGGACACTAACATAAGAAGACTAGCAGTCACACGCTATCTAGGAGTATACATTGATGAACGATTGAACTTCCACGAACACATGCGAATATGCACAAACAAAGCAGAAAAGATACTACACAAACTGGCTAGGCTAAATTCGGAACAATTCAGACTACCCCTGTCAGTGACACGAACATACCATTGCGCTCTCTTCGAGTCAGTACTATGCTTTGCTGCCAGTACGTGGGCCCACAGGTTAAATCTCTCAACCAACAGAACCATTGTACGTCGAGGCCAAAGAAGTGTTCTACTTCGACTAACAGGGGCATTTAACACAACATCAAATGACGCACTATGTGTCGTCATGGGAATTTTCCCCATAGATATCACCATCAGGTACCGCGCAGCAATGTACTGGCTTAGGATGGGGAGAATAGACCAGGTTCGGCAGATCACTGGTGTACCGATTGAGACAACACGCCAACTCAGAGCATGGCGAGTGGATACCTGGCAGAGCGAGTGGGCCAACAGCGATAAGGGCCGCCGTGTATACAACTTCTTCCCTGACATCCGGGAAAGACTAAAACTAAAACATATTGATTCCAGCCGCGGTATGGTACATTTCATCACAGGACATGGCCCTTATCCCACGCACCTGTACCGCGTGAGTCTGCAGCAGACTAATAGATGCACATGCGGGGAAGAAGGTTCCCCTGAACATACTGTCTTCTTCTGCGGACAACGCACGAACATTCGCCTGAACACACAGAACGAACTACATGCCATAATTCGCGACCCGGAAAGGTGGACTGAACTCAACAAACTAACGGACGAAATCTCGAAGATCCAACAAATAGAATACTTGCGCAACAGACCCTACCGAAGGCAAGTCGGTCCAAACAGACGTCACGATTCCCAGGGGGACACAGATATGATTAGCACCACGAGTGATGAAGAAGAAACAGATACAGACCAGGGCACCAACACAGATATTGAAGCGTCCAGCGCGGATGATCCATAGTGTCAACCAAGTTAAATTCAAAGAATAGAGTGGAACAACCGACAAGAGGTGCACAAATCACACACAATCCTAAAAACAGATTGCACCTTATATATAAACAGTTAACAGCATCTCCATGTTCAATAAGAGCTTAAAGCTAGGTACCTCTTCAAGGGACCTACGCCTTCCGTTAAGAGGCAGCGCACAGTCTGTATGGAAGGATCTTAATTGTGGTCCCTCTCTTTTGAGCCCAACCCGACGGATACCTATGGTAGATCGGGGAAAACCACCGCTCAGGCTGTGTTGCTGGCGGGGCCGGAAGGTGCTAACTGCCACACCACGTATCATTGTAAGTCTCATTGGCTCAGTGTGAACTGTTTGTACAACTAACCTACACAGCCTATACCTCAACCTCCACTATACTAAGAACTTCTCATGTGAAGCTTAAAGTTGGGCACCTCTTCAAGGGACCCACGCCCCCCTGGTAAGAGGCGGCGCACGTCCTGGATGGAAGGATCTTAATTGTGGTTCCTCTCTTTTGAGCCCAACCCGACGGATACCTATGGTAGATCGGGGAAAACCACCGTTCAGGTCGTGTTGTCGGCGGGGCCGGGAGGTGCTTGCGCCTGATGTACTCTACTAGGAGCCTTGTAGGCTCAACACAAACCGTTAGCGTCATTACCTTATTACTTTTACTACGAGTACCCTTTCATTAGCAACTTTGAGCCAAGCACAAAATCAGTTACCTCTCTATTGTATATCGTAAATAGTTTAGTAGGCTGGACATGGAGGTCTTAGTCTTAGTTTCTAGCTTTAACGTACCCTAATCTCTTCTAGTTAAGGTAGTTTTTAGGATAGTGGATGTTAAAGGCATGGTGAGCAACGGCCAGCGTCTTGAGGTTCATTCCAAGACCCGGGCCGCCGCCCACAACCAGGTGACGGGCAATATTATACCTATAACTTCTTTATTCAGTTCTCTTCCTTCCTTCTTTCTAAATATTTAATTTCGTTTTGTTTATTAATATCGTACTTGATTTTGTATTAGTTATACGTTTTTGTAATGCTGCACAAAAAAAAAGATATCAAATGGATCTAAACAGAGCCCGCCTCCTCGTGGCGGGACACGGGCAACGGTGTGAGTGGGGACGGGAGCCGGTGTGGTGTTACTTTCAGTCACTGCGGACCCCGGACCCAGTCACAGCGGCTAAGTGGCAATATACGACCCACCATAAGAAATTAGACGGTGGGTCATAAAATATAAGCAGCTAGTGAAAAAAAAAAAAAAAAGTTCATCAGTCTGAATTTGTCAGATTACGGTAGTTACTTAGTCAGCACACCCATAGCTGACTAAGCCTTCTTCGAAAACTCCGAACTAAATTTCTGCTCAAAGCACTTGCCTTTTTGAAATGATTTTAAAATTAAAAATTTCTCCAAAGACGTTTCTGAAAGCATGGACCTGAACTGAGTTTTGGTCTTTGTAACTGTGCTAAAAATTCTCTCACATTCCGCATTACTATGTGGAATTGACATCGCCTTTGCAAGTTTATTGTATTGAACAACCCCGTCAGCCGATTTCATCTGACCTACCAATGCCCACTGAACATCAATTCCCTCTGCTGCCAAGTTGGTTTCTTCCAGCTGAAAGTGGTCGCCAAAGCAAATGTAGAATTCCCTATCATCAGATCACAATCATCCTTCTGATTCGCTGGAGTGTGATAATATACATCAGTAAGAGAGCTGGAGGTTTTAATAATGAGTGGTCTCACAAATCTTGCCATCACGTTCTTCAAATAGTTCCTCCAAAACTGACCTCAATATGTGGATATGTGGGGCGCTTGACTGAACAGCTACATTTGGGCTCTCAAAGATAGGCATAAAACTTGAAAGGAAAAGGCATAAAGATTTATGTAAATTAGTTCCTTACTTCCTTGTAGATACGCCTATTGCCGCTCCCGACAGCCACCACACGAATCTTCGAAGTTAACATACACAAGTAGCAGCCACATCTTGTCATCCACCAATATATCGAATAGTAAGGAAAGTACTGAAACTGCTCCGAAAATCGGGAGATCAGTCTTCACGGTCGGGAGATCGGGAGGAAGAAGGGAAAATTGGGAGTCTCCCGCTTAAATCAGGAGAGTTGGCACATCTGCGATCTGATATTTAATTTGGCATATGTACATATTTTTGTTGATGACAACAATCTTTTAACAATCACGAGAAGGTACGTCATTCCAGAATATTCTATATGTATTTAAAAAGAAGAATAGGTTTTTGGACAAACTGAACGGTACCTGTAAAAATACACGTCAAAGGCCCTAGGAAGCACTGAATCGTGCGATAAAGACAGGGATGCATATAAAAAAGCTGTTGTCGGACAGTTGATAATGATCTTGGGGGAGGCTGTTGCACAATACCTGCTACCTTCAGACTTTCAAAATATGTGTTCCACTCAACATTGTCAAAAGACTGTTCCAGGGCCCCAAAATGTTAAAAACGTCGATTCTCTGTGGTGTGCCTTAGGGCGTAGTAATGGACGGTTACGGGGACGCGGATTCGAGGTTTCAGTACCGTGTGTAGCTAAATAGTCGCAAACGTCGAGTGTTTTGGCTGCGATCCAACCACCACGTCACAGAGTAGCAGGAAGCTGATGGAGTGGTCGACCGGTCCGGTGTAACGGAACCATGCCGACCCTCCCACGGAATTAATCAAAACGCTGCTCCAGTTTACTGAGCGTAGCGGCTTAACGGGTCCCAGCGCAAATGTACCACTTCCAACCGCCACAATGAAGGAGGAGACCCCGGTCAGTCCAAAAATTTTCGAGACTTGATTCATAAAATGAGAGATAAAAGTCGCGATGGTGGTTTTAATGCTTTATATGTTCTGCAGTCTCCCCCCACTTTTGTCCGCCGCTCGTGGTCTCGCGGTAGCGTTCTCGCTTCCCGAGCACGGGGTTCCGGGTTCGATTCCCGGCGGGGTCAGGGATTTTCACCTGCCTCGAGATGACTGGGTGTTTGTGTTGTCCTCATCATTTCATCATCATCCAGGAATGTGGCGAAATTGGACTGAGCAAAGATTGGGTAATTGTACGGGCGCTGATAACCACGCAGTTGAGCGCCCCACAAACCAAACATCATCATCATCATCCCCCCACTTGACTACTACGATCAGCACTTCTATACAATCATGTGAAACTGTCAGAATAGTCGTTCTGTGGGATGATGATAAACTCGCGCATCACATTGGCTGGAATGTCTCTTAAGCCATCGAAGAATTTACCCGTCATATCAGTTTTTAGTTTTGGATATAAAAGAAGTTATTCGGCCCCAGACCTCGTGAATACGTAAAGGTGGTTCAGAACTGGCACTTATTTTATTTTATTTTATTTTTTTCTTCCGCTGCAACGGTAGCCGCGTCAGCAGGTGCATTGTCGTGTAACGAGAAGAAATCCCTCCATTGAGGCGGACGATCACTCAGAATCCTCTTTACAACCGGTCCATGGCAGAGATATAATGCCAGGGATTTAGAGTGGTGCCGGTGGAAGCATATCCCCAGCGGATTAAAAAAATGAGCATTTCTTCACTTTCGATTTTTTCATTCGCACCTTCTTCCGTCTTGAACCAACACGGACTGATATCCACTCTGAATTTGGTCGTTTTCTGGTAGGCTCGTATTGATTACACCAAGTCTCGTCATCCGTGGTGATATTTTCCGACAAAGAGCTGTCCGCGTTATTCATTTCAGTCAACTCGCAGCAGGAGTCCAAACGTATTTGTTTTTAAACTCATTCTGGAGAATGCGTTTAACAGTAGATGTAATGGCCAGTTCTTCAGATTACAGATGACAGTAGGTTTTTCACAGGATCGCGAAATTTCACGATGTTTCCGTCTGGTTAATTTGAGGTGGGATGCCTTGATCTCTTGTTGTCCTCGAGCGACGCTGTCCATCTTTGAAACTTTTAAAGCACTGAAACATTCGTGCACGACTTAAACAACTATCGCATAAAAAGGGGTAAATGATATACAGGTACACATATACTCTTCAGAGCCATTGTATAGTGAATGGCAGAGTGTATTTCGTACCAATGTTAACTATTTTACTTTCCAACTCCATTCGTGTACTGAGAGAGGGAGAAATGACTGTCTACTTGCCCATCCCCCTTGTATCATTCACATGATGCGTACGTTGCGCGAGAACCACGCCATCTTTCTTCCAAGGATCGTAATATCGTAATTTATTTCTGTTATGCTTTCGTATAGACCGTACCGACTTTTAACGATCCTAGCTGCGCGTTTCTGAATTCTTTCGCTGTCCGTTGCCTTGCATACAAGATAAACACTCCAAACACTGGAACAACATCCTAGAATTTGTCGCACTAGCGTCTTGTACTCCATTTCCTTCACAGATGCACTGCATTTTCCCAGAACCCGCCCAACAAATATGTCTTCCTTTCGCTTTTCCTAACAATGATTTCATGTGATCAAGTTAAAAGTTTCTATCTTCATTCAATTTCTTATGACATCGGGTAATCTTTTTGAAAAATCCTGTATGTTACATCGGCGTGAGTCCGGAAATACTTTATATCTATCCCATAAATGCAACTCTTAATAGCACGTTAGTCATGGGAAAAACTCACTAACAGATCATACAAGCATACCTCATGGAAAGCTCTTTTTCATCAAGCTTCATCGCATGGTTACATAGTAATACAGTAATACTTAAGGCCACCGCATTCCGTGGCAAGCGGGTAAGAAGAGAATACCAACAACCTGGCCTCCACACTCAAGACCTAAGTCCATTAGATTGTCATTTGTGGCAGCGTTTACAAGTTCTTGATAGCGAACCGCTGTGGATGGAGCGCCTTTGTGACACTATAATAAAGATATGTAACCTAATTTTTTTTACCCATTATGTTTATTGCAAATATGATGTACTACTTTTATTTTGTACATCGTTAGATACACATGCAAGTGGCGTGCGCTGTCGAGGCTATGTGAGGTGCAGTTGTTACTGGCGAGGCACCAACAGCATGACGAGTATGGGCAGATATAAGAAGCTGCAATGACATCAAGGTCCTACCTTATAATTGGTCATTACGAATCGAGGTGTGCCCTCAATATTACATGCAGCAATGGGAGACGACAACGAAGACGACAGTGTAACATCTGCAATGAACTGAAATCTATAACACTCAAATGTTTTGCTGTCCTGTTAGTTTCGTCTTGTTTGGAGTTGGCGTTTCACTTCTGTCTGGGAATGAAGTTGATCACTTATAACAAAAATTAATACAGGACAAGACCAGTCTTGTGGAAACATGTCAATACTAGAAAAAGACAGTTTTATTTTCGTTTTACTTTTTAAGGCATTACCCAATGACATCAGAGAATTTTAGTTCAGTAGTAAGTGTTGCACGTAAAAACTGTAGGTACCTGATCATGTCAGTATCGCGAGCCATTGTCGCATATTTAGGGTCCCATTCCTTCGTAGTTACGAAATATCCGAGTGTCATCGTTTAAATAGTTAATAGAAAAGTGCTAAAGACTATATTGCCAGATTTGATTGTTTGCTAAAAAGATAACTCAACGTAATCAATTATGAAGCTTCAGTAGGTTAACAGCGTTATTCAATAACATTTAGAGGCAAAGGCATTCGTGCTAATTGAGTGAAGACGAAGTAAAGATCAAGAACTTAAAATTAAAGTAATTCTGGTAATCTCAAACAAATGAAAAGTTAAATTGTCGAAAAATGGCTCAAATGGCTCTGAGCACTACGGGACTTAACATATGAGGTCATCAGTCTCCTAGACTTAGAACAACTTAAACCTAACTAACCTAAGGACATCACACACATCCATGCCCGAGGCAGGATTCGAACCTGCGACCGTAGCAGCAGCGCGGTTCCACACTGAAGCGCCTAGAACCGCTCGGCCACACCGGCTGGCAATTAATGTCGAATACTTCATATCGGTTCATGTTGAGAGAATGCTGTTGTTTACTGGCTTGGTTCGTATTTCGGATCTGTTGAAAGCCAACAGTTGCTTATTTGATTCAGAAAAATTTTCAGAGTAATTGCAATCTATTCAAAGTACATAGCTTGCCATTTCCAGGATCTAGTGGACGTAAGTAAATACTAATCTGAAGCCACGCAGATTATTGTCGTAACAAAGAACTACCTTCAGTTAGTCATTTACTTCTCAATAACGAGTTTTTATACCGTTTTCAGAATTAACATAGCTGAATTTTAACGATATCAGAAACTACTTTCTTTATTCATTACTCTGATTTGATCAATTTTAAATGGTTTTGAAAGCCTGCTACTGTGAAAACATTAGGTTTGTTTATAAATAATTCTTCTTCTACCAGTCACGATTTTCTTTATTTACTTTCCACACGACGCGTTTCGGGAAACGATTCCCAATTTCAGGTGTACGCACAAAAAAAACGTTCTTGAGAATGGGAATTATTTCCCGAAACGCGACGTGTGAAAAGTAAATAAAGAAAATTGTGACTGGTAGCAGAAGAATTATTTATAAACAAACATATTGTTCGTTATTATTTCGTAATGTACTGCGTTGTCAGTAACGTGTGTCACCGTTCTGTTGCTACAAGTACTCGTGCAGCCAAACGGTTATGTATTCATTGCTGTCAGCATTAGTGATCAGATTGTTGACAGGCAGTGCACAATTCGGCTGGCGACCTTATTTAACAGTTTCTGTATTATTTGAATTACAAGTTGCATCTGAAAAGTTCAGTAAATGCTATCAGAAAATAAAAGAAACAAGAGTTACAAGCAAAATACCTTTACTGGCCTACAAGGTAATCACCATTACCTACAACATATTTCTGACATTGGTTGTAAAGCTGTCGGAAGTTGTGAGCTAACGTTCCTTGTGAAATCACTTGAATCACCATGGTTACGCGTTGCTGGATATCTGCATTGTCACTGGAGGTGAGAGCTGGTGCCAGCAGCACAATACTGAGACCGAGCAGCAGTCAGTGGCCTGGTGTTCATCGTGTTACCCTTCTCCCTCACGTAGCATTTCCTTGCTGGCAAAAAAAAAAAAAAGACGGTCAACATCGTCTTAATCTTGGATTTTGTCAGCCAACGTTTTTTGGAGGTGGGGAAGACAATCAACACCATGCCATTCACGGTCACTTGGTCTTTGGATTGTATTCGTAGCACTAGGTCTCATTTCCTGTAATGATGCAGATATCCAACAATGCATGACCATAGTGATTCCACAAGAAGCGTTTGCTGACAGTTTCCATCAAATTTACAACCAGTGGTGATTACTTTGGAGGCCAGTAAGGATATTTTGCTTGTAACTCTTGTATCTCTCATTTCTGAGACCATTCACTTTATTTTTGAGAGACATCTTGTAGTTTTGTGGTGGACTCTTTTCGTTTCGTGTATTATGTGAGGGATGGCACTGTTTTAAGCATTAAAGGAAATTCATATAAATAGAAACCGCTAGAGTACAATATGTTGTTCTTTAGAACGGCCTGTACGCTACTCTCCGCTAACGGGTCAAAAATTTCTTCGGAGTCGGTAGTCTTGTCCAAAATCAAATTAATTAGGCATACGCGATGACGGTCATATTATCGCATTAAAACCGATTAGCAAGGGGGGAGGTTACACCTTCATTGACCGTATAACAGAACGCTGCGAAGCCGATACTTCAGGGATACATCAAGACATCTAATGGATGCGACGGCGAGTTGTAGTGATATGAGTTAACTGTACCACAGAGCTGGACGTGTGAAAGTGACGTATGTTTAGATTGATTTTTACTGCTGTCGGCGGCGTGAGGAGCGAGCGAGAGAGACGGCAGAGAAACAGCGTGGTGCACATTTCGCACAAACGGCCCTTTGTTGAGCATGGAAGCGATTTTGCACGATGGCGGATTTTTTAGATCGAAGTGAGAACTTGGAGTGTTAAAGTCAAACTGGATGGAAAACTCGTCTCAGGTCTTGTTCTAAACAGTTCTTACCACGAAACTCTGCTGTCGTTTCTGTGGCACGGGCGTGCCTACGACATCAACTGCTTCTGCTACTCTTTTCTGCAGAAATGGTTAAGCCGGACCTACTGGCTGCTTGTATTACAGCAGATGTCACATGTGTTACACCGTCACTTGCAAATTCGAAGTAATTTTTTTCAAATATTTTTGTTTCCTTTCCCTCTTGCTCATCTTATGGGTGAAATCTGATATTCATTCAGTGTTTCTCTCCAAATTCTCATTTTTTTTTCTAGAGCACCTTTGAAAAGAATTGGGGCTAGGTCATGCTGTACACTTGTGTGTATTTCTAAGGACCGAGAGAGTTCTTCCATAAATTTTCCTTTAGACTCTGTGTCTCTGTAAGTATTGCACGAATAAACACTTTAATTCACAATTTAGTAACCAGCTAATTCGCCACTCCTGGCCATTATCGAGTAACCTCACAATAGGTGTAGTTACGTTACAGCATGTTACGATCTACGACTGTGATGGCGTCCTTAGGTAAAAATCGTAGAGGGAGACCAACAGATGAATACACTAAGCATATTCAGAAGGATGTAGGTTGCAGTAAGTACTGAGAGATGATGAAGCTTGTACAGGATAGGGTAGCATGGAGAATGCATCAAACCAGTCTAAGGACTGAGGACCACCACAACAACAACATGTATAGTGGAAAAAACACAACTTTTATGCTGCCTTTGGCATTGTGCCAACAAAGATAACAAATCTCTGCTAGTTACTCTCGTACCTACTGTGATTGTGCGAAACTCTTATTAAGCACTCAATCCAGGTCTCTCTTTTTTCCCCACGGTGATGGGTAGATCACAACATGCTGTAAGCTTAACGCCGACCGGACTGGCCGAACGGTTCTAGGCGCTACAGTCTGGAACCGCGCGACCGATACGGTCGCAGGTTCGAATCCTGCCTCGGGCATGGTTGTTTGTGATGTCCTTAGGTTAGTTAGGTTTAAGTAGTTCTAAGTTCTAGGGGACTGATGACCTCAGCAGTTAAGTCCCATAGTGCTCAGAGCCATCTGAATTTTTTTGTAAGCTTAACAATATTCATTGTGATGCAACTTCATAATCTCCAAGGGGTTGAAATGAGATAACTTCCAAAAACTGGAATAAAGTGTTTATTTCAAACTAAAGGAAAAACCTACACAGAATAATGATTACGAACCTGTGGACCACACATAAAAAATTTTTTACTGTAGAGCTTATGTTGGCGCCAACTGCAGCATAAAACCTACAAAAATAGCGTCCACAACATGAAAATCACTCGTGGATGGAGACAGAACTATGAAACACGCCGTAATTCATTTCGAAGGTGCGTGGTACAGTAATAAGCCGTCCGTCCAAATACTTCTTAGAGTGATTTTTCCCTGGCTTATAAGCGACGTAAGTCTAGTAACTACGGTGGCCGTTCGAACTAACAAGTGTGCATTCGACCAGTCAGTTGTGAGCAGCTAGTGTTACGTAGTGAACATTCTGCCTTAGTGTGTCACAACTACCAATGGTGCAACGAGCTGTGATTAGATTCCCCCTTCTTACCCGGTGAAACGGTTATAGATACATTTGAGCATAGTTCAGAAATTAATAAAGTAAATGTAGAGTTTTGGCGGGCCGGGTCGTTAAAAACACATTTGGACAAAGAACGTTTTTATATTAAACTTTTAATTCGAAAACAACCGTTAAAACACACACAAATTTCAAATTCGTAGTGAACCTATGCAGCAGTAAATTGTTTTAACCATAGGTTGCTGTGAATGTGACACGGGGAGAAGGTAGGGCAGTGAGCCCTCCCCCACTGGAAAACAGACAAAAGACCAGCTGGCTGGGAGTGGGACCAGCCGGCACTCCCCGTCCACGTCCGGGGTTCGAACCCCGCTTGTCTGTTCTCACGCCATTCACTGCGCACTAGAGGCGTGTAAGAGGCAGGCGGCTGCGCGGAACGCTTTTTTGTCCTTGGCGATGTGCTTGTGGTTCAAGTAGAGTACAGCGCCTGACTACCAAATAATCCTAAAAACGTGTGGAGAATTTTTAAATTGTCAGAACGTGTCCGATATTTTCAGCTCAGTAGTTAAGAAAAATATTATTTCTGTGGCAACTGGGAACAAAAACAGCAGGCAACCCGCTTAATGGATCATCTGTGCATAGACTCAAAGTTTTTCAAGAAAAAAAGAGCAAACGGGCCCTCAAATGCTCTATTATACTTAGAAATATTATTAAATAGTTTCGATGTATCAATAAACTTCCCACTCCGTATTACTGAAAGACTCGAATTCCCACGAGCAAAACAGCTTCAAACGTCTGATTATTTTAGCAATGATATAATGTGTTAAACATTTCACGTTAAGCCTGTAAGCGAGAAAAATATGAAAAAGATCTGAAAATATGTTTAACGTTTGTTGGAAGTTGCTAAGTGCTCTTTCTCAAATACTGAGTTAATGTAGTCGTGGTATATGCGTGCTATAAAGACGTTATGCAATTTCTAACTTTTAACTATTGTCCTACTGTATTAAACTGTCTTATTGACGTAAGGATCATTCCTCTCTTATTGAGCGTTTTATAGCTTTCTAAATTCGGTCAATAATTACATGAAATACTGAAAATAAAAAAAAAATCCGCTGGAAGCCTAATCGATACGCACTTGCAACTGCGAATGTGCACCGTACACTGGGTTAACCATCTAGTAGATTACATTATGCGTGTGAGTGATGTTTGACTCCCCCGAAACATGAAGTTTGGTAATGAAGTACATCGACAGAAAAAGTGGTCGTTTATTTCCCGCAAGCGAACTGAAAGCAGGTGATATGAAATACTGTGTGTTTTAAGTATAATTCTGCAAAGGAAGCTATCAGTTTCCAGCGAGTAATACACAAATAATACAGTTGGGTTTCAAATGTGACACATAGCGTTTTTTAATGCAACAAATAGCAGTTTGCTTTAAAAATTTGGCTCTGAGCGCTATGGGACTTAACATCTGAGTTCATCAGTCCCCTAGACTTCGAAGTAGTGCAGGTGCCCGTGAAGTCATATCGATCATAGATTGAGAATTCCAGTGCATTTCGTTAGATAGTCAAGTAATATATTTTTAATATTTAGACAATTACATAGATCAAATAGCAAAGCTGGAATGGTTACAGAGCTAAAATATGCCTTAGAGTAGAAATTAGTGCACACGCTTACTCTCCGATTACGAGATATGCAACTGCTCTCACCGAACACTCCTTGAACCTGTATGCACAGCGCCTATAATCTTTCTCTGTGCCTTGACCAGCGAGAAAACGCATGTTACATGTGACCTGTCTATGCCATCTGAGACGATGAGAACTTATGTCTGGCTACAACGAAGCATGAGTACGTGACAACACTAAATAAATAAGGAAAAAATTCTAACCGTGGAACCGGCCGCGGTGGCCGAGCAGTTCTAAGCACTTCAGTCCGGAACCGCGCGACTGCTAAGGTTACAGGTTCGAATCCAGGCTCGGGCATAGATGTGTGTGATGTCCTTAGGTTAGTTAGGTTTAAGTAGTTCTAAGTTCTAGGTGACTGATGACCGCAGATGTTAAGTCCCATAGTGCTCAGAGCCATTTTTCTAACCGCGGAAGAGCTATTTTCTGTCTTACAGCCTTCAGAGATGATATATCCGACATATCATTGAAACATGTATCATTGAAACACCACATATTACGACATGTGCTGATTCTACACATTGAGACATACCTTCACTTTTGTCTACTGTTTGCTGCAGTTTGACCTTCAAAACTGTGCGGTACAAGTAACGCGGAAACCCATAATATACCACAAACCAAGATACGGAAACTTAAATTCTCAGCAAGTGGTAGTAGAAATAAGAATGAGTGTTTTTCTGCGGAATTACACGCGAATATTCCCTGCCTAATGAGATATTTAAGCAGCTATTTTTTAAAAAATAGGTCTACGTGTTTTTGATCTCACCGTTTGACAGCTGTAAAAAATGAATATTATGAATATTGACGTAATGACGCACGTTAATGTCTATGGTTAATCATTTTGTGAAATTACTTGGCAAATGTACTAAACATGAAGATAAAATCTGCCGACACAACACATTTTTACGAATGTTGCTAAGTAAATGTCTAATTAGACTGAAACTGCCTTTGCTGGCAAAGGCAACACATATTAGAGTTTCTCCGAAACGTTGACCTGCAAACATTAACTATTTTTCTCCCCATATTCCTCTGGAACACACTCAGAAAAGTTGTAATTGATTCAAAATTTCACAATCAGCAGAAAAAAAGTTGCGTTGTTGTGAAGTAAAATATTTTTCTCGTCACGTAGCGTCACTCGGCGACGACTTTTTTTTTTTTTTTTCATCTGTCAAACCGTTTATGAAGTATTAAATGTAGCGTGCCACACCAGACGTAGGGAACCTGTTAGGACGATTCGCGCATCTCATGTCCTACTTTAGGATTGGCGTGGCTCGCACAGTAAGGCTGTGTTTGCGCTGGCTGTTGATCGAATGGTGATCGTACCGGAAACCGGAAACGACCCGGGCAGATGCGCCAGATAGACACCTCGGCTTCCCATGGAAACAAAAGGCCACACGCAAGTCAGTCCGCACGCGCAGGGGGCGTTGACTTACGAATCCATACAGTGTAACATGTGTCTCTGCATGTACAGTAGAGTAATAGGCTTTCATATAGACTTACGAAATAAACAAAAATTACAGCAGAACACCGAAATACCAACGAGATCAGAAGTCAGAACCTGAAGAGGTTCTTGGAGCGTGAAGTACTGTATTGTGGGAAGGATGTACTGGACGTAGCCCAGATAAGGCCTAAGTGCACAAAAACGGTCATGATATTGTTGTTATTCATTCTCAGACCCTTCGCAACATAGCTGTGCACAAAACCGTTAATCCATTGATCGTTGCCGGCCAGTGTGGCCGAGCGGTTCTAGGCGCTTCAACCTGGAACAGCGCGACCTCTACGGTTGCAGGTTCGAATCTTGCCTCCGGCATAGATATGTGTGATGTCCTTAGGTTAGTTAGGTTTAAGTAGTTGTAAGTTCTAGGGGACTGATGACCTCAGATGTTAAGTCCCATGTGCTCAGAGCCATTTGAATCATTTTTTGAACTGAAAACGTTGTCGGTGACATGAATTATTAGGAGCCCCAGTCATCGTACGAAAGACACACTCAAAACGTCGCAGAACCGCCTGCGGCCGGGAGTGCACCGTGCACACACTAAGGGTTAAACGCCTCGTCGGACCAACGACGCACTCGATGATGATTTGAAAAGAGGCAAAATCGCGCGTCTTCAGACCACACTACTCGCCTCCGGTCAGCTATTGGCAACTTTTGTGTTGAGTGCGCCATCGAAAACGTGCATTTTTATGTGCCGTTACGAGTGCTTGGCAAACTACAAATTTACATTCCTTTCAATTCCTTGTGCAATGTTCTCTGCGAAACAGGTGGAGATAGACCAGAATTCACTGACAGCGGCAGTTCTTGTTGAATCTGAAACATACTGTCATTGACAAGGCATGGCCCTCGTGTCTGATTCCTGTCGCTTAGTATCTCTTCTTACGCCGTGTTACATGGCAGGCGAGCGATACACTATTTCTTTTAGACAAGTTCTACACTACCATTCTGTCACATCTCCTACATAAAACCGACTTGCACATAACACCCACACTCATGAACGCAGCATGCTATTCTCGATGGAGGGAAGTCTTCCGAAGTAAGAGTGATTTCAGGTGTGCCGCAGGGGAGTGTCGTAGGACCGTTGCTATTCACAATGTATATAATAAATGACCTTGTGGATAACATCGGAAGTTCACTGAGGCGTTTTGCGGATGATGCTGTATTATATCGAAAGGTTGTAACAATGGAAAATTGTACTGAAATGCGGGAAGATCTGCAACGAATTGACGGATGGTGCAGGGACTGGCAATTGAATCTCAATGTAGACAAGTGTAATGTGCTGCGAATACATAGAAAGAAAGATCCTTTATCATTTAGCTACAATATAACAGGTCAGCAACTGGAAGCAGTTAATTCCATAAATTATCTGGGAATAGGCATAAGGAGAGATTTAAAATGGAATGACCGTATAAAATTAATCGTCGGTAAAGCAGATGCCAGACTGAGATTCATTGGAAGAATCCTAAGAAAATGCAGTCCGAAAACAAAGGAAGTAGGTTACAGTACACTTGTTCGCCCACTGCTTGAATACTGCTCACCGGTGTGGGATCCGTACCAGATAGGGTTGATAGAAGAGATAGAGAAGATCCAACGGAGAGCAGCGCGCTTCGTTACAGGATTATTTAGTAATCGCGAAATCGTTACGCAGATGATAAACGCCACTGGAAGACTCTGCAGGAGAGACGCTCAGTAGCTCGGTACGGGCTTTTGTCAAAGTTTCGAGAACATACCTTCACCGAGGAGTCAAGCGTATATCGCTCCCTCCTACGTATATCTCACGAAGAGACCATGAGAATAAAATCAGAGAGATTATAGCCCACACAGAGGCATACCGACAATCTTTCTTTCCACGAACAATGCGAGACTGGAATAGAAGGGAGAACCGATAGAGGTACTCAAGGTACCGCCACACACCGTCAGGTGGCTTGCGGAGTATGGATGTAGATGTAGATGACTTAGGCCGGTATTACACTATCAAATTTCTTTGACAATATCTTTTTCAAAGACATTTGCTGGTGTAATAGGGAACTTTGTCAAATGTCGTCAAATGTTTGATCAACTCTAGGGCCTCGCTGTAGATTTGATCAATGAAGTCGCTTGTCTGCTGTTCACTTCAGAGTGGCATGTTACCACGTGGAGCGCTAGCATCATTGTAGCGTTCTGTCGTTTGTCGTGTTTTTTTAAAAACATTGCCGGTAAATACAATTGGTGTGTACCGACAACTACAAAATTAACAGAGATGAATGAAGCTGATGGGGTGCTTTACAACGTGAGGCACCCTGAATACAAAAATAGATCAAGAAGATTGGAGACCTAACCTAACCTAACCTAACCTGACTCTCTCCTGCAGCAAGGGATCGGAATGTTACAGTGAGACTGACTTATGCAGATATAGCAGTTCTTAAGCGAGTATTGTGCTTTGTGCTTCCTGATAACGAGGATACACTTCACTGAGCACATACAGAAATGTATGCTCATCCATTCTTAAGTAATTCATGTACGGCTTGACGTCTTCCACTATAAGCACACGTAACAAGTTTTGTTGAACGCTTTCATCGTGTCGTCTTAAAACCCGCGGCTTCACCCAGGTACGTTTCTTTTTTTTCTCCGTTTCTCTTCCGCATGTGCACACAGTGCAATTGTGGTACATGCAACAGCTACGGTTTATAAGAAGTTGTTGTCAGCCATGTTGAACTTTGACGAAATAAATGATAACAGTGTAATACCCCTTTTTAGCGCCACGTCAAAGATCTTTGTCAAATTTATTTGACGAATATTTGATCACATCTTTGAACAAATCTTTGACAAAGAAATTTGATAGTGTAACACTGGCCTTAGGTCAGCGGTACAGCGTCACGTGATTGCGTGGTAGCTGTTCTGCACTATGTATAGCGCTTCGCCGTAACCAATGTGTTCTTTTAAGGCGTGACAAATGTTTTCCCATGTGAGCTTCTAATGTTCCGTGTGTTTCTCAACGCTTGTCGGCGACGTATAACGACGATTTTATTTGAACGCGGTGTATGTAGTGGTGTTTCCAGTAGCGTACCCGCATTTGCCTGGCTCTTCTGTTTCGTCGGGTGTGATCATCGCCGCCTTTGTGCTCCTTTCCGCATGGCGCCCGCTTTCTCAGTCGCTGCCCGCTTTGTTTCTCGACTGCCAAGTTTTCTCTGCCTACTGTCAACTTGCCTTGCCTGACCAGCCATAACACGCTTCGGTGGATTAACCTCCAATAACAGAAACGTGTGTGCAGCTCCTGCTTCAGGCAGAAAGGAGGTGGCAACACTGCATTAATGTCGGATTGAGCACAGAATTTTGCATAACTCGCACTTCTGCTGAAATTAATGAATTCGAACTAAACATATTTATTGACATATAGTCAGCACGGATTCAGAAAATATCGTTCTTGTGAAACACAACTAGCTCTTTATACTCACGAAGTAACAAGTGCTATCCACAGGGGATGTCAAATTGATTCCATATTTTTAGATTTCCAGAAGGCTTTCGACACCGTTCCTCACAAGCGTCTTCTAACCAAACTGCGTCCCTATGGAATATCGGCTCAGTTGTGCGACTGGATTCGTGATTTCCTGTCAGAAAGGTCACAGTTCATAGTAATAGAGGGAAAGTCATCGAGTAAAACAGAGAACTGTTGTAGGCCCTCTATTGTTCCTGATCTATATTAACGACGTAGGAGAGTAGCCGTCTTAGATTGTTTGCAGATGATGTTGTCATTCACCGTCTTGTAAAGTCATCAGATGATCAAAACGACTTGCAAAATGATTTAGTTAAGATACCTGTCTGGTGGGAAAAGTGGCAATTCACCCTGAATAAAGAAATTTGTGAAGTTATTCACACGAGTACTAAAAGAAATCAGCTAAATTTCGATTACACGATAAGTCACACAAATCTGAAGGCTGTAAGTTAAATTAAATACTTTGGGATTACAATTACAAATAACCTAAATTGGAACGATCACATAGACAATATTGTAGCTAGAGCAAACCAAAGACTGCGGTTCATTGGCAGAACACTTGGAAGGTGCAACAGGCCTACCAAAGAGACTGCTTACTCTACGTTTGTCCGCCCTATTCCGGAGTATTGCTGTGCGGTGTGGGATCCGCATCAGGTAGGACTGACTTATGACATCGAAAAAGTACAAAGGAGGACAGCTCGTTTTGTATTATCGCGAAATAGGGGAGATAGTGTCACGGACATGATATGTGAATTGGAGTGGCAATCATTAAAGCAAAGGCGTTTTTCGTTGCGACGGGATCTTCTCATGAAATTTCAATCACCAGTTTTCTCCTCCGATTGCGAAAACATTCTGTTGGCACCCACCTACATAGGGAGAAATGATCATCGCGATAAAATAACAGAAATCAGGGCTCGCACAGAAAAATTGAAGTGCTCGTTTTTCCAGCGTGTCGTTCGAGAGCGGAACGGTAGAGAGACAGCATGCAGGTGATTCGTTCAGCCCTCTGCCAGGCACTTCATTGTGAAGAGCAGCGTAATCACGTAGATGTAGATGAAACTATTATCGTGTTAGTGACTTTAAAGAACGCACAAAAACCGCCCTTACGTAATTTCCTATCCGGAATCCGTTTAATCCACTCGTGGAACAACTGACTTTGATAAAGATTGCACTAGTATGTCCATCTAGAGGGAGAAATTGTGCAGTCAGCGCATGCAAACACAATAATTGTTCATCGGCTGTTTGATGAGGGTCAAACGATAAAATCTCCAACGATAAAATCTCCTGGCATCCAAGCCTCCTGATCTTTCTACCTCCATGTGATTTTTGCCTGTGACACACGTTGTAGTTAGCTGTATCAGACTGGAAGAGATACACCATTTTGTTCATAACGCCATTGCTGAAATCTCCCAAGCAGAACTGCTGCGCTTGCCATAATTTGATGAATCAGCACAGAGCTGTAATGTCTACGGTTGCCATTTTTAGTACCTTGTGAAAAGAGTAGTTGCCGTATTCATTAATCGAGGTAACTTACTTCGTCTCAGACTTCTTCAGTTGGTTGGGTGGGTGGGGAGGCCGGGAGGTTAAAAACTGCAGAGGGAGATCAAGGCTTGACGCCAAGAAGCTGAATCAAATGAATGCAGCTTGTAGTATTTACGGAGAGATGATGAGGCCAGCTTGGAGAGATGCTTCAAAGACGACAACGACGACCACGCTGCATTAAATAGAAATAATACTGTCACGTCCACATATTAGCAGATCTCATTTTATTGGTAGGTTGATAAAAAAATGCAGGAAGTTTACTAAGAGGCTGCTTCTAGAACGTTGTAGGAAAGTTTCACTAAGGTTCTTTTAGAGCTTACAATCAGTCGTAGGAGAAAAGTTTTGAAGTATGCAAAGAAGGGGAAGATCAATGGTCATAAATTACCTTAGCTTATATTATCGTGGTAGTGTATTGTTGGAAGCCGGCCGTTGTGGCCGAGCGGTTCTAGGCGCTTCAGTCCAGAACTGCGCTGCTGCTACGGTCGCAGGTTCGAACCCTGCCTCGGGCATGGATGTGTGTAATGTCCTTAGGTTAGTTAGGTTTCAGTAGTTCTAAGTCTAGGGGACTGATGACTTCAGATGTTAAGTCCCATAGTGCTAAGAGCCATTTTTTTGTATTGCTGGATAATGTAAAACTGCAATTTTTAAAAAAGCCGATTCTTTTGCGTTCTTTATTTGCTTGCTTTATACGTATTTATATAGCCTTGCTTTGTCTGTTATGTGGCACTTATGTATTGCTTTGTTTTGTTTCTCGCGTCTTGTATTCTTTCGTTACGCGCCTGCTATTATTAGTTCTTTGCTGCAGGTGTCCGAGCTAAGCGTTCTTACACCCCTAGTATACTTTGTATGATTAAAAACATAAATATAAGGACAAACAAATATTTACCGTATAGATATAAAAAACACACACATGACAAATTATAGATCATTACAGAAAACAGATTCAGCAAGTTGTGTTAAACAATACAAGGCTTGCAAGAAACGTTAATGCTTTGTTTTTTTGACAACATGCGACTTTATCATAAAAAAGTTTCTTGCTATGTTTTATGAGTTGCCGACTTACATGAATCTATGGCTAAAGATATAGTATTTTTCATCAGCCTTTTTTTACGCAATAACGTTTCCAACTTACGACTTTTATGCTTGTGTCGGTCGTATATGTCATATGTGGATATTGACGACTTTTGTCTGTTGGCCGAAAAATGTCTTTTGTCGTCGGTTTCTTGTTTTATTTCGTATGTAGCATGTTTTGTTGTCACATTTTGTCGTGTTTCGATTAGTTAAGTTTTTGCTACTTTATCATGTTTAGTTACGTTGTCTCGAGCGTGCCTTGCTTTGCTTTGTTTTGTTCCGAGCACGTATCGTTTCGGGTGGCGTATGTTTTGTTTCGAATGTTTTGTCTTGAGTGTTTTGTCTTCTTTTGGGAGCGTGTTTCTCATATACAATGGCCCCCGTTGAAGCTATTAGTCGGGAGCTCTATGAAATGCGGGGTAGATACATGATACGGTCCAGTGATCGATGTTCTCTATTGCTCTCGGTCCTGTGATATTGCGAAGCATAGCATAGTTGCAGAGTCTGTGGAGCGCATGTTTGTTGCGCGGCTAGTATAATACCCCGCCGGGTGGCCACCAGAGGCGCTGGCTCCGCGGCGCGGCGGCGCGCGTCTTCTGTCTCCGGCGCGCGCGGGCCAGTCTCGTTGTGGCAGTGTCCGCGAGTGCTTCATACCGTCCGCTCTGGCAGGCCATGTTCCCGACGTCGCCGGCGCGCACGAGACGATCCAGAGCGAGCGAAAGCAGCCAGCATGGATGACCCGCACAATGGCGTCGTGCTCATCAAATGTGAGTGTGCGTTGTGCGTGCTCTCTCCTTGCGGGAACCGTGTGTACAGTCCAGTTAGTAGTGCGAGGGGATCGCCGCAGAAACCTAGGAGGATGTCGGCGTGGAGATGGGCTGTGAGGGTCGCCGAGTGAGGGGGAAAAAAAGTACAGCAGGCGCGCCTTCAGAAACTCTCAGCAAAGGCATTGCTCGAGAGCGGGGGCGGACGGCTTTGCCAACCTGTTGGTGCTGCGGCGTTGTGTGGTGGAAGCATGACGCTCAGACCTGTTTTAGTAGACTACTTGTTGAGGTCTGGCGTAGACGCCTTCTTCCGTCCTTCCCGTTATAATAACAAATACAATTTAGTGTTGTTGCTAAGCGATAGACTTTCTTGGAAATCCTTCCGTAGAAATGTGCATCATCAATTGAAACTAAAAGTTCTATCCAGTAACAATTTATTTCCACCATCCGTTTAAGAAGATTAGATCATCATCAAGTAGATCTATGTTATTATAAGACGTGTATTAATTTTATGTACGACTTTTTGATAGCCTTTGGCGCTGTTTCCAATGACATGAACGATCTTTAGGGTGGCAGTTTAACTCTCCGAAATGCGTAATGGAAATAAAAACTAAATTGTGGGTAGCTTGTAGTGTCAGTTCAGTTTCGTAATATTCACTGTAAAGCCTAACCATGTAGCTCATGTCAACCCGGAGCTTTGTTTGAAACAATGGAAACGCATTGTTGTGAAAGAAAATAGCACAGTTGAGTCACATCGCGGGGTCAAGACAGTAGTTCTACAGTTTCGTAGCTAATTAAAATACAGTTAAAAATTCGTTCGCATGTGTATCGGAACGTAGCTAATTAGTTCTCAGCGTTTGTAGTTGTACCGAGATCTCTGGGTGTACTCTGAGCAGTAGCATCATTTGTCCTTTTCGCCGCATTTCCAGCGATATGTTACTTAGGCCACTCATTGATGTCATCGTAATAGCTGAATTGGTTTACAGGTGAGTTATCTGTGAACCATTATCATTTGCCACTAGAATCAGTGTTGTCAGGACTCTATCCTTGCCCAAGATTTTATCACGCACGCACACACACACACACACACACACACACACACACACACACACACTCTCTCTCTCTCTCTCTCTCTCTCTATCTACTGCTTTACGATCAGTAACGCTCGAAAAAAAGGCTTTGTGGTCTTTCTTCGGGAAATTCTTCATTGCAGTGTTTTTACGTTTCATTTGCCTGAATACATGTTGTGAATAGTCGTATTTGATGCTGACAATTCGTACTTGTCAGTTATTTGTAATTCAGCTCTTTCGATCTGGGATAAAAACATTAGTTTTGGTTAGTTACTCACTATTGCAATTTATCTCCTGTATGAGTTCCACGTTTGTACTCTTTCTCCTCCCTCCCTACCCCCTTTCTCCATATTCCGTAAGCGCTGCGATGATGAGGCAGAAGAGGAAAAATAGCCTACATTTTTTCCTTCCTGCTACGAAGTGCAGCAATTTGGCTTCGCATTTGTTGTGTAAACTGGACTCCAATCTCCCATTTCTTTTAGTACTCCCTAATCTTTTCTGAAATTTCCTCAAATAAACAATTCATTGTTTGTGTTGTGACGGCAGTAAATGAAAGCATTTGTGTATTGTTGTTTGCTGTTTTGTGCGTAACAATCAGTACGGACTTTCTTCACGTTTTGACTAATTTGTTTGGACGTACCGTTTGTTTGGTTTCTTACAGTGCAATTTTATGAAATATTCTCTCTGTGTATAAGTTTACTTCCTCTGGTTTGGGGCGTCGGATTCCGTACTTGGCGTAGTTTCCAGTGTATTCAGGGTTAAGATTTCGATATGCCCCCCCCCCCCCCCCTATTTCCATCTTTCACACATAATTAAGACCTTTTCCAGATTTTTAGAATAGTTATGTTGTAGGCAGCCTGGTGCGAGTCGCAGTACGGTGGGTTTCTGCTCGCCTTTCCTACCGTCGCTCCATCCTCTTCCTGTTGTATGTTTCGTAGCTTATATATGATATGTAGGGTGATTCTTTCAGGAATGCTGGAGAAGGGTTAATGTATCAATTTGAGCCATGGGACCCTGGTCCGGAAACGACTCAGTCGAAAGTTACAAACGAAAAACATTCAGATAACCTCCTACAAAAAAAATGGCTTTGAGCACAATGGGACTTAACATCTGAGGTCATCAGTCCCCTAGAACTACCTAAACCTGACTATGCTAAGGACATCACACACATCCATGCCGGAGGCAGGATTCGAACTTGCAACCGTAACAGTCGCGCGGCAACCTCCGACAGTGGACCCCTTCTGGTGTAAGCTCTTTGCGTTCCATATTTTGGGAGGAAGTAGTATGGACCTAAACAAGAACAAAAAGTCTAGTAAAAGATGGGCTTTAAAATGAATACAGTAGAAGCTATGAGCACTTGTTCATCTTCGTTACTGTGAAACACATCTCTTCTACTGAAGAAGCGGTCGTAGCTCTGAAGGTAAGCATTTAAGAGCCAACATTTACTAGGCAATTGTTTCTGTTTTGATCCTCCCAAAACATGGAAAGCAAAGAGTTTGCCGTAAAAGAGGTCCTGTCGGAGGTATCGAAATGATTTTCGCTTATAAACTTCCGAACCGGTCATTTCCAGACACATTTACCGTTCTCCATCATCCCTGAAAGTCTGTGACATAGTCAACAGAATCAATATGCATCAAAGTTCTTCTCAGAAGTTATGTCTATGGTCTGCTGCTGGTTTTCCTGAATTTACCTCAATCTTTTAGTTTCATAAGAAAACGTGCGTTAAATATACTCCGACATTAGGCCTTGCTACAGATAAATTTCTTAATACAACCATTATTTCACACTGACATTTATTGCATCCACGTACTGGCAACCAGAATGTTACCTTACAATCCAACCTAGACATGTGGCTACGCGGTAGATCAGCCTGTGGCACTGTAACCAACATACCCGGGGCGGGCACTAGTATATTCTAGCTGTAAACTTTACTGGTTTAACAGATACCTTTTAAAAGATTGGAATGATTGGTTTCCGGCGTCGTGTATAAAGCCATTTTCCTGAGGTGCCCGCAGACTATTGTTGCCGTTCGAAGTCGGTACAGTCTGTTGCTGTCGCGCCCCAGCCGAGCCGGATTGCAGAAGCGGCAGCGCGGTGTGGCGTTACGTAACCAGACTTCCACATTAAGCAGGCAGGGGGGAGGACTGGGTGAAGGCCGGCGGCCGGAAGAGAAATAATGCGTCGAGGGCGGCGTACAGTGGGCGCCACAAGCCGCTACACCACCACCTGGCACTCCCACGCAGCTCTGCCGCCCACGCCGCCCTCCACTCAGGGAAGCGGACGAGGTTGTCGCCACTGCATTATGGGACCGGGTTTTGTTTGTGCGTTGAGTTCCCGCGACTCCGCTGTGTAACAGTTTCGCTACGCTAAGCTTCTTCTGTTGGTGTAGAACTCTTCCAGAAGCAGCTTTTCTTATTGTGATTTCCATTGCGTATCATCTACATCTACATGGGTACTCTGCAAATCACTTTTAAGTGCCTGGCAGAGGGTTCATCGAACCACTTTCACAATTTTCTATTTTTCCAATCTCGTATAGCGCGCGGAAAAAAATGAACACCTGTATCTTTCCGTACGAGTTCTGATTTCCCTTATTTTATCTTGGTGATCGTTCCTCCCTATGTAGCTCGGTGTCAACAACATATTTTCGCATTAGGACGACAGAGTTGGTGATTGGAATTTCGTGAAAAGATCACGTCGCAACAAAAAACGCCTTTCTCTTAATGATGTCAAGCCCAAATCCTGTATCATTTCTGTGACACTCTCTCCCATATTTCGCGACAATACGAAACATGCTGCCTTTCTTTGAAGTTTTTCGATGTACTCAGTCAGTCCCATCTGGTAAGGATCCCACACCGCGCAACAGTATTCTAAAAAGAGGACGGACAAGCGTAGTGTAGGGAGTCTCCTTATTAGGTCTGTTACATTTTCTAAGTCTCCTGCCAATAAAACGCAGTCTTTGGTTAGCCTTCCCCACAACATTTTCTGTGTGTTCCTTCCAATTAAAGTTGTTCGTAATTGTAATACCTAGGTATTTAGTTGAATTTACGGCTTTTAGATTAGACTGATTTATCGTGTAACCGTAGTTTGAGTTCCTTTTAGCTCTCATGTGGATGACGTCACACTTTCCGTTATTTAGGGTCAACTGCCACTTTTCGCACCATTCAGATGTTTTTTCTGAATCGTTTTTCAGTTTGTTTTGATGTTCTGATGACTATTAGTCGATAAACGACAGCGTCATCTGCAAACAACCGAAGACGGCTGCTCAGGTTGTCTCCAAAATCGTTTATATAGATAAGGAACAACAAAGGGCCTATAACACTACCTTGGGGAACGCCAGAAATCACATCTGTTTTACTCGATGACTTTCCGTCAATTACTACGAACAGTGACCTCTCTGACAGGAAATCGCAAATCCATTCACATAACTGAGACGATATTCCATAAGCACGCAATTTCACTACGAGCCGCTTGTGTGGTACAGTGTCAAAAGCCTTCCGGAAATCCAGAAATACGGAATCGATCTGAAATCCCTTGTCAATAGCACTCAACACTTCATGTGAATAAGGAGCTAGTTGTGTTTCACAGGAACGATATTTTCTAGACCCATGTTGACTGTGTGTCAATAGACAGTTTTCTTCGAGGCAATCAATAAACAGTTTTCTACTACCTTTCTTGAATATTGGTATGACCTGTGCAACTTTCCAGTCTTTGGGTACGGATCTTTCGTCGAGCCAACGGTTGTACATGATTGTTAAGTATGGAGCTAATGCGTCAGCATACTCCGAAAGGAACCTAATTGGTATACAGTCTAGACCAGAAGGCTTACTTTTATTAAGTTATTTAAGTTGCTTCACTACTCCGAGGATATTTACTTTACTTCTAAGTTACTCGTGTTGGCAGCTGTTCTCTATTCGAATTTTGGAATATTTACTTCGTCTTCTTTTGTGAAGGGCGAAGTGTTACTCTAACCCCACAATAAAAAAAAATTAAAAAAAAAGATAGGAACTTCGCGAGCGCTTGTGCGTTGCCTTCAGTGTCGTAGAGCTGTGCTAAGACACTGGAATGCCCTTCAGTAGGACCGAATCAAATTTATAATTTCCTGTCTCTCCGATAATCGCTAAAGACGAATGTCGTTACCCTCTGAAATTGACACTGTTGATTTCCTTCCCTCACAGCACCCGACCTTCTTGCCTTTATTAACTTCGTCGTCGTCGTGAAGCTGGCTGTGGCCAAGTATTGATGCCGTGACTAACGAAGGAATTGTTTGTTTCCGACTGCCACTAATCTCATTATGTACTAAATACATTACTACACGTTTAGATCGTGTTTTTTTTTCTTCATGTGGTGTTTATTACACGCGTATGTAAACAAATGTTGTTGAAAATACTCAAAGTTAATTTTTCGATATTTTACAAACTGTATATAATGTTATTACGAGGAAGTCTCTCGTTGTGACAAAATGGGAAGGCGGAGATAATTTTAGGTAATTACTGGGATGTCCTGACTTTATAATATCTATATGAGCCCAAAATAACAGCAGACGACACTTTTTCAGTGACGTTTCATAACTTATAACTTAAATGAGTACACGCGTATTTATAAACATATTTCTATTAGTTTAATTATTTCAGCCAAATCTGCCTAGATTTCTTCGCACATGAAATTGTGTTACTGAAAAATACTTAATTAGCAAATATCGTTCCATACGAGAGGACATGTGATCTAGTCTCATATCATATCACCGCTCACCATGCACTTCTCGGCATTCTCCAGTGATTTGAATATGAAAAGAGTGAGGACACCCAGGAAATTTTTATGTATTTATTGGGGTTTGTTGTGTATAGCATACAACGTCCAGTCTTAGCAATAGTAGGAGTACAATAGAATAATTTGTTCTGAGATGAAATGGTGTTAATCTTCCTATGAATATACAGTAGATTCTATAAATGTACAGATCCAACAGTATGTACATATGACACTATTGACAGTATTGTAAGTGCACATTGCTTTCTCACAGAAACTCTAAGATGATATTGTAAGTTAAACTAACTAAACCAAAAAATATATTTTGCGGTAGTCTTCTGGAGAAAGGTAACTTCCTAACAAAACAGTTTTGCCCAGTATAAATGTGTACAAGATGTGTACCTTCGTGATATAGATTGTCAGTTACTGATCGTCGGTCAGTTACTGATCGACGGACCGACATGAGCCGCAGGGACACATCATAGCTATTTTACAAGATAAATTTCAGAGTGTGAATGGGAAGAAATACACTAAAGCGTCAAAGAACCTAGTATAGGCATGCGTATTCAAATACAGAGGTATGTAAACAGGCTGAATACAGCGCTGACAAGTGTCTGGCGCAGCTGTTAGATCGGTTACCGCTGCTACAATGGCAGATTATTAAGATTTAAGTTGGAACACCGCTCTTTACCTAGTTGGATAGTGCCTGACTATCTCTAGGTTAAGCAAGTTAAGTGCTTTGCACTATTCCTGCCTTTCCTAATATGTATTTTAAGTGGGCCTATCGTGTGTGTTGGTCCTATTTTGTTATGAGCATTTTATGTTAGTTAATAATCGTTACTGTGGTGGTTTTTACTGCCGTAGCAGGTCGGGCCATCTTGTGGTGCCCCTTCTATGTATCTGGTTCCCGAGGTTCGAGACCAGTCTGTTCTCTGCCTGCTATGATTTCTCATAGAAAAATTGAGCGGTCTGTCTTATTCTTTCCTTTATTGGCTGCACTCCAGTGATGATATGCAACTCCCTAGTGGGAAAATCACGCGGGAGTTTCATTATCATCCTAAGTACTCTACCCTGGAGGCCCTGTAGGTCGATGGGGATTCTTTTCCTCGTAGTGATGATTGCCTGGCTTTTGCTGGCATTGTATTTCAGGCGCCACTTTGTGGCCCATGTACCTAGAGCTTCACATGCCGTCTGCTGGCGGCGGCGCATGAGGTTCACGTTCGCGCTTCTGGTATACAACGCGGTGTCGTCGGCGTACAATGCGAGCGAGACTCTGTTAGCCTTTGGCGTGTCCGAGGTGTATAAGGAGTACAACAGGGGGCCAAGGACAGAACCCTGTGGCACTCCCGCCTGTATGGGCCTTGCTGTGGATATACCCGCTCCCGCACGGACATTGAGCGTTCGTCCACTAAGGTAAGACTTGATGAGTCGAACGTGTGGCGTAGGTACCCCCAATGCAAACAGTTTGTAGAGGAGGCCCTTGTGCCACACACAATCGAAGGCCCTAGAGACATCGAGCAGCACTACCCCTGCGTACTGTCGACTCTCCAGGGCACCCATCGCATCCTCCACAAGACGTAACAGCTGTTGCTCTGTGCTATGTCCACGTCGGAAGCCGAATTGTTCCGGCGGCATCTGCTCCTCCGCATTTACGTGAAGCATTAGCCTTTCAGAGAACAGGCGCTCAAATACCTTAGAGATTGCTGGTAAAAGGCTGATCGGCCTGTAATTCTGTGGAAGCCTGGTGTCTTTGCCCTGTTTTGGTATGGCAACCACCTCTGCATGTTTCCATGCAGAGGGGAAGTTGCCAGCCTGCATGATTCGATTGAAGATCGTGGTGATGGGGCGAATGGCTGCTTGTGGTAACTGAAGTAGTATTGCATTTTCTAGCTGGTCGCACCCCCCCGCTTTCCTCGGGTTTAACTGCTTCAGTTGTGCCTGTACTTCCTCCTCTGAGAAGTCTTCTATGTCTGTTCCTGCACCACTTTCGAGGAAGACTGGGAGCCGTTGCTGCACTAGACGAATGTGCTCCTCATCAATGGGATCCTCTACAGGAGTGAAATTCTCCGCAAAGACATCGGCCAAGGCACTGGCCTTGGCGTCAGGCTCGCATATCGCCTCACCCCTGACTTGTAGGGGAGGGATGCTTTGACCTTTCCTCAGAAAGTACTTTGTCGTTTTCCAGGCTGACCCATCGTTTATCTGCAAGCTGGCTATTTTCCCTTCCCATTCCCTATTACGATGGCCTTCCACCGCCACTTTCAACTCTCTCCTGAGCCTGTTGAGGAGACGCTTAGTGACAGGACTTCTGGTTACTTGCCATTCCCGAAAGACTCTATTTTTGCGGGCTATAGCGTCTATTAGCTCTGGGGGGAGCTCGCGTGAGAAGTCTTTAATTTTTTGTGGGCCTCTGGGGGACGCATTTGCTACAGCCTGTATTGTAGCTGCATCAAGTCTTCTGATTGCCTCATCTGTACCTATGTCAGCTGGGTCTGGGATGTCATTGAGGGTACCTTGCAGGCTCTCTCTAAACTGCTCCCAGTTGACTTTACCTAGTGGCCTTCGGTGGCTCTGATTATAGTCGGTGCAGTAGCGATGGGAAACAGAGTCTCCGAGGTAGCGTTGAAGTCGGGATTTTCCCGTACGACCATTTCACGAGCGTACCGTGAATATCAGGAATCCGATAAAACATCAAATCTCCAACATTTCTGCGACCGGGAAAAGGACCAACGACGACTGAAGAGAATCGTTGAACGTTACAGAGGTGCAACCCTTCCGCAAACTGTTTCAGATTTCAGTGCTGGGCCATCAACAAGTGTCAGCTTGCGAACCATTAAACGAGACATCATCAGTGTCGGCTTTCGGAACCGAAGGCCTACTCGTGTACCCTCGATGACTGCACGACACAAAGCTCTGCACCTCGCCTGGGCTCATCAGCACTGACATTAGACTGTTGCTGACTGGAAACATGTTGCCTCGTCGGACGAGTCTCGTTTCAAATTGTTTCGAGCTGATGGTCGCGTACGGGTGTGGAAGACAACCTCGTGTATCTTTGAACCCTGCATGTCACCAGGCGACTGCTCAAGATGGTGGAGGCACTGTAATGGTGTGCAGTTGGAGTGATACGTCACGTGACACGTACGTAAGCATCCTGTCTGATTAGATGCACCCCTTCGTGTCCATTGTGCATTCTGACGGACTGGGCAATTCCAGCAGGACAATGCTACAACTCACACGCGCAGAATTGGTACAGAGGGGCTCCAGGAACATTCTTCTGAGTTTAAACACTTCCGCTGGCCACCACATTCCCCAGACATGCACACTATTGAGCAGGTCTCGGATGCCTTGCAGCGTGCTGTTCAGAAGAGATTTCCGTCCCCTCGCACTCTTAACGGATTTATGGACAACCCTGCAGGATTCATGATGTCAGATCTCTTCAGAACTACTTCAGGCATTAGTCGGGTCCATGCCAAGTCGTCTTGCGGCACTTCCGCGTGCTCGCGGAGGCCCTACACGATATTGGGCAGGTGTACCAGTTTCTTTGGCTCTTGAGCGTAAAACGAAACTTCCTGTGAGATTAAAACTGTGTGCCAGTAGGGACTCTAATCCAGAACCTTTGCCATTTGCGGGAAAGTGATCTACGAACTGAGCTGCAAGGACAGGTTTCTGGAGCCATCCTCTCAGCTTTACTTCTAACAGTACATCTCCATACTGGAAACATTCCCCAGGCTGTGGCTAATCCATCTCTTCGGAGCAGCCATTCTTCCAGGACTCCTAGTTCAGCAAGATTCACAGGTCTCCTGTGAAGATTAGAAGGTAGATCAGTTATTGCCGCCAGCAAAGCTTTGAAAACGCGTCGTTAGAACACTTCGAAAGGCAAAGGTCCAGGGTTCGAGTCCCCGTCCGGCACTCAATTTTGATCTGCCAGGAAATGTAACGTCATATTGGCGTTCACTCCTCAGCTGACCGATGAATTCATTGTGGAAAGTAGTAGCTATCCTGGAGTAACATGCCTTAGTAAGTGAAAGAACCGAAAGTAACAGCCGTTAAAACGGTTCACGGCTCGTTGGCCGAAGGAGGAATGCGACGCTAGATCACGACACGGACTGTGGGACTGGGAAGTTCGTGACGCGGCTCGCTGACGCTGGCGGAAGTGGCTGCCTGTTGCCCGATAGCTGTAGTACCCATTCTCTCTCCCCTTCTGTCTTCCTCGTAGGAAAGTTCAGTAGTCTGGCAGTCTGAACGAAATTACTTTCACCAGAGACAGTCAGGCTCAATCTGCAGTTGCAGCGAAAACCATTTTGTGGTGAAGAAGTAAGAGTTGTCATCACCGGATTTTACTCGTCGGAATTTCATTCCGTCTGGGACAGCGTTTCACCTGTCGTTTCGATAGGATATTTATTTTGTGTTCCCTGTTCCATAAACTCTTACCTCGACCAGTCATCAGTTTCTCCGCGATACCGAGAGAGCGCGCAGTTGATAAGCCGGAGAGTTAGAGGTTCAAATTCCAACAGGAAAAAAATTGGTTCAAATGACTCTAAGAACTATGGGACTTCAGAGGTCATCAGGCCCCTAGACTTAGAACTACTTAAACTCAACTAACCTACGGTCATCACACACATCCATGTCCGAGGCGGGATTCGAACCTGCGACCGTAGCAGCCGCGTGGTTCCGGACTGAATCGCTCGTCCACAGCGGCCGGCTCCAACTGGTATGTCATGAGTTGTACTTCCCACGGTTTCACTAATTTACCCCAAACAGCGAGCACTGTCCATGCCTTCTTTTGTTCTTTCCAAAAAGAGCTAGGACGTAGCGTCAAATGTCGTCGGTGTTGGCAGAACATTAATTGTCCCGCCCCTTGAAAGTGTTTCCACGTACATACAATACCTAGAGGAAGACATCGGCTGCTTCATGAAGCAGTTTCTGGATGATGCAGCATACAGAGAAGTCACAGTGGTAAAAATTATGGGGAAATGCAGTTATGGTATGATTAAACGATTGCAGAACAATGGCCGTTAGCCGTCTCATATCTGGGAGTATGAGTACGGTGGGATTTTAAAGTGGAACGAACAAATAAAGCAAATCGCAGGAGCGGTAGAACGGAGATGCAGTGGAAGAATCCTCAGGGAATGTAATCCACCTAAAAATGAGGTAGTGCACAAAACTCCCGTTACTCGTTTCAATGACGATTGCTTGTCAATCGGGGACCGGCAGATCGGACTGAAAAGTGGAGACTTACAGAACATCAGCGCGTTAAGTCGCAGGTTCATTTAGTAATCGCGAAAGTGTCGCGGCGACGGTCATCGAACTCCAGTGGCAAACACTAAAAGAGAGGCGTTGCGCATCACGGTATGGTTTACTGTAAAAACTCGTAGAGTGTGCATTCCTGGAAGAGTCAATCATTGCGTTGCTTCTTCCTACGCATGTATCGCGGAAAGCCCATGAAAGTAAATCAGATATATTGGAGTTCACACGGGGGGTATCAGCAGTCGTTCTTTCCACAGACCATTCGCGACTGGAACAGGAAAGAGGGGAAGTGTCAGTGGTGGCTGGCGGAGTGCAGGTGTACAGCCTGGTTTCGAGTAAACTTGAGCCGAAGTAGACGGGTGCCCATCTTTATAGGAATGATGTTCAGACAGTGCGCTGGAGGATATTTGCTTTGTCGGCAGTGTTCGTGTCATGACTTGCTGTTAGGTGTCGGTACTGGCACGGAGATGTAGGGTTCAAACACAAGCATCAGTGTACATCTCAGTTGCAGGCAGTCAACATGGGTTTGGACGAGGTGAGCAGGGCTTTATTCGTAAAGCTGTTTTATCAAAATAACAGCAACAGCGCTACTGCTCTTCGTCAGTATCGATGCACTACAGGAATACGGAGAAGCCCTCTTTCCGCACCAGCGTTGAAGAAAGTGATAGTTCGATTTAACTGGCGATTTGGGGATTGTACCTGGGAGAGGCCGATGGTCAATTGCGCCACCAATAGTTGAAGTTACTGTTGCCATGGCTGAGAATGCTGGACGCAGTGTGCGATATACCAGCTGTGTCACGACAGCTGAACATTCTGTGATCCACCTCAGAAAGTGCTGCAAACAATTGTGAAATGGTATCCGTGAAAACTTCTGCCGCTTGACGCAAACATTCGAGTAGACTCCTCTTATGTTCCTTACTACAAGAGTTGAAGTTCATCAGAAGTGGCATTGGAACGGTTTGCAGAAATGGAGCATTGAATATTCGCAGTTGTCACATTTGGGGATCGTCACTGCCACAGATCATTAAGTTCCCAAGCATAGTGAATGCATCACTGTGGTGTGGCTTCACATCACAATTCATCTACAACTACATGGTTACTCGGCAATTCACACTTGAGTGCCTGGCAGAGGGTTCATCGAACCATTTTGATACTACTTCTCTACCATTTCACTCTCGAATGGCGCATGGGGAAAAAGGAACATCTAAATCTTTCCGTTCGAGCTCTTATTTTATTTTGAAGATCATTTCTCCCTACGTGCGCAGTGGCTAGCGCACTGGACTCGCATTCGGGAGGACGACGGTTCAATCCTGCATCCGGCCATCCTGATTTACGTTTTCCGTGATTTCCCTAAATCGCTCCAGGCAAATGCCGGGATGGTTCCTCTGAAATGGCACGGCCGACTTCCTTACCCGTCCTTCCCTAATCCGATGAGACCGATGACCTCGCTGTCTGGTCTCCTTCCCCAAACAACCCAACCCTCTCCCTATGTATGTCGGTGTCAACAAAATATTTACGCATTCGGAAGAGAAAGTTGATTGAAATGTCGTAAATAGATCTCGACGCAAAGAAAATCGCCTTTGTTTCAGTGACTGCCACCCCAACTCGCGTATCATATCAGTGACACTATCACCCCTATTGCGCGATAACATGAAACGAGCTGCCCTTATTTGCACTTTTTCGATGTCCTCCGTCAATCCTACCTGGTAAGGACCCTACACCGCGCAGCAATATTCCAACAGAAGACGGACAAGTGTAATGTAGGCTGTCTCTCTAGTGGGTTTGTCGCATCTTCTAAGTGTTCTTCCAACATAACACAGTCTTTGTTTCGCCTGCTTCACAATATTATCTTTGTAGTCTCTTCAGTTTAAGTTGCTCGTAATTGTAATTCGTAGGTATTTAGTCGAATTGACAGCCCTTAGATTTGTGCGATTTATCGTATACCAAAAATTTATCGGACTTCTTTTAGTACTCATGTGGATGACCTCGCACTTTTCTTTGTTTAGTGCCAATTGCCACTTTTCGCACCATACAGAAATTCTCTCTAGATCATTTTGTAATTGGAATTGATGGTCTGATGATTTTACTAGACGGTAAGTTACAGCGTCATCTGCAAACAATCTAAGGGGGCTGCTCAGATTATCACCTAGATCATTTATGTAAATCAGGAACAGCAGAGGGGCCTATGACACTACCTTGCGTTTCCAGATATCACTTCTGTTCTACTCGATGATTTGCCGTCTATCACTACCAACTGTGACCTCTCTGAGAGGAAATCACGAATCCAGTCACAGAATTGAGACGATACTCTATATGCATGCAATTTGACTAATAGTCGCTTGTGAGGAAGAGTATGAAAAGCCTTCTGGAAATCTAGGAATGTGGAATCGATCTGAGTTTATGGTTGGTCCATTTTTCTTTGAGGAGCTCGGACCCAAGCGCCGAACACCTCACACTGTTCGTGAATTCACTCTGTTACTCTGGATTTGGAGAAAACCGAATCACTGGCCGATCGCTTCAAACTGCGTGACCACCAGATTTGAGCCCATGTGATTTCTGGCTGTGGGGCTACACTGACATACGGTGGAGGCAGAAGCTGAGCATAGCGAGGTACGTAGCTAACATCCCACATGAGGTGTTTCTGGCAGCAGTAGAGAATTCTCTAGCGTGGTTCCAGGCTGTCACGGATGTAGATGGTCGTCATATTGGGCAATGTTTGTAACCTAGGAGGTAATCACGGTACGCAAAAATGGTTCAAATGGTTCTGAGCACTATGGGACTTAACATCTGTGGTCATCAGTCCCCTAGAACTTAGAACTACTTAAACCTAACTAACCTAAGGACATCACACACATCCATGACCGAGGCAGGATTCGAACCTGCGACCGTAGCGGTCGCGCGGTTCCAGACTGTAGCGCCTAGAACCATACGGCCGGCACGGTACGCAATTAACAAATGTTAACCTCTCGTATGGAAATGAAAATGTGTTTCCATCAGTGGATTAATCGTTATTTCTCTTACACTTGTCCTTACAGATGTTTCCTCAAAGTTTCATTGTCCTTCGAACACTCATTTCTCATGAGGGCCCACTCAAATTGCGAAAGTTTATTTACAACCACCCTGTGCAGTTTGTAGGCATCGCAATACCTTAAATGAAACTTGATAAAATTATAAAATAAAAATTTCTTTCAAGGGGTCGGTAACGTATCTTATTCAGCACTAAGTGATAAATAGGAACGTGTTAGTGACTACTTTTATTTTCCTTAGATAAGATCAGTCGCAAGAATTTTGCGGTTTCTGTCTTACAAGGAGAGGATGTGAATCATCCATGAATTAAAGATAACGTGAAATTAACAGATGAATATATACAATTGAGTACTTACAGCCACAAAAATGAACAACTGTAGAAAGCTCAACAGCTCAAAACTCACTTCGAAAGGGACCTTAATCAAAATCCAAGCAGAATATATGACACAATTAGCTGTATGTACAGAAAAAGTCAAAAAAGTAACTTTACAATGAACTGTGGACATTGTAAAGAAAATTCATTACCACAGAAATTTAGGTGTACACCATAGTGGTTTGTTATGTAAGTTGTTGGAGGCGTAAAACAATGCGGAGTTAATGGTGTCATTATATGTAAAAGAATACAGAATGTGCCTTGTTTAACTCCATCTTCCATAGCATGGAAGTGCTGTTGTGGCATATATGCCTTGTACGAGTTTTTTTCTTTTTTTTCGAATGTCTTAACTAAAATTTCAAATACACACGCGATGATTATTGAAACGTGTCTATGGGGAGGGGGAAAAGTTGCGAGCAGGACTGTCTTATTTATCTTTGAGCTGTAAAGGATTAAATATATACTATATTTGACATATAGTAATTCAGAAAAGACCATCTGATTAGATCAATAAGAGCAACATAATAAATAGTGAAGCCGCAACGCGCTATATCAAGGTATCAGCTTTGCCTTTATTAATGTAGGGTTTGAAATGTATTTCCGACTGGGTTCGTGGTAGGTTGTACGCGAGTGCGAAGGTTAACTTTCGTAGCTGTTGGACTGCCGTTGCGAGTGAATCACCGGGCGAGGATATCTCTCACATACTCCGTGGGCGGCATGCGTGGTGAATGGACGTGCGAGGAAGTAAGCGCGCGGAGAAATCATGTTGAATCATACATTCTACATGTGAGCGACCACTTCTCTGTTGGGGGTACAGCTGCAATAACAGAGTGGTGACACAACACACACACATACTCGCAGTTATTGTTAAGCGAACTAGTAAATGAGGCTTCAGATTGTTGGGACAGTAGAGTTCGATTCAGTTTACCCTAAAATGCACGGTTTCGGTAGATTTGATCCCAACATTTTTCGCCTTGGACCCCTGTTTCACTTACATCTGATATCTCGTTTTGCTCGTATTGAAAGTTTCACACCATTTATGTGTTCGCTTCAAGAGGCAATACTCTACACATATAGGCCGTGCTTCGGAGCTTTTGTAGCCAGATTCACACCCACGACCAGAATCGACCTAGTTTTGGCTATTAGCTCTGCGAGAGGCAGATTACGCGACATAATACACCGCAGATTTCACCGAAAGCGTTTATCGACCGACCCGGATTAATCCAGTGCAGTGTTAGACCATTCACTCTGTTTAAAGAAGGCTCGCCAGCCTCGCTTTGACTCGAGAGTCAATAATTACGAGCCCTTTACTACTCTGAGGAAGATTTCGAGATCCGACTACTGGACTGGAATATATACACCGCTAACTGTTGTTATATTTCCTCCAGCTAGCTCCTGGCAACTTGTGCTGTTAATCTCAACCGCCACAAAACACGAAAACAGTTCGAGGTATGTAACGAAAAAAGCACATGAAAAAACCATACTAAAATTTTCTCAGTAAGAAATATAATTCATTGGCTTCAGTTAAACCTTCCAACATCTGTCTCGTTCGCTAACCAGTAACTCCAGTTAGCTAATAGCGCCACACCGTGATATAAGGTACCTGTTCGCATTGTCTTCTTGCACACTCACTAAAAGCAATAGTCGCCTAAAAAAAGGGAAAACGGCGAGACAGAATTTCACGCCCATGCGTGGGAACGCTCTTCCGATTTTTGTACTCTTCCCGTATTTGTTGAGTTACTTCGTTGATCACGAAGAATATGTTGTTGTTGTGGTGGTGGTCTTCAGTCCAGAGACTGGTTTGATGCAGCTCTCCATGCTACTCTATCCTGTGCAAGCTTCTTCATCTCCCAGTACCTACTGCAACCTACATCCTTCTGAATCTGCTTAGTGTATTCATCTCTTGGTCTCCCTCAACGATTTTTACCCTCCACTCTGCCCTCCAGTACTAAATTGGTTAGACCTTGGTGCCTCAGAACATGTCTTACCAACCGATCCCTTCTTCTAGTTAAGAGAAATTTGTGGCACAACGTATCTCCAGTTCTGTTCAGTACCTCCTCATTATTTATGTGATCTACCCATCTGATCTTCAGCATTCTTCTGTAGCACCACATGTCGAAAGCTTCTGTTCTCTTCTTGCCTAAACTGTTTATCGTCCATGTGTCACTGCCTCGTGATGGCTGGGTGTTCTGTGCTGTCCTTAGGTTAGTTAGGTTTAAGTAGTTCTAAGTTCTAGGGGACTGATGACCATAGATGTTAAGTCCCATAGTGCTCAGAGCCATCCATGTGTCACTTCCATACATGGCTACACTCCATACAAATACTTTCAGAAACGACTTCCTGACACTCAAATCTATACTCGATGTTAACAACTATCTCTTCTTCAGAAACGCTTTCCTTGCCATTGCCAGTCTACATTTTATATCCTCTCTACTTCGAGCATCATCAATTATTTTGCTCCCCAAATAGCAAAACTCAGGTACTACTTTAAGTGTCTCATTCCCTAACCTAATTGCCTCAGCATCACCAGATTTAATTCAACTGCATTCCATTATCCTCGTTTTGCTTTTGTTGATGTTAATCCTATATCCTCCTTTCAAGACACTGCCCGTTCCGTTCAGCTGCTCTTCCAGATCCTTTGCTGTCGCTGACTGAATTACGATGTCATCGGCAAACCTCAAAGTTATTATTTCTTCTGCATGGATTTTAATACCTACTCCGAACTTTTCTTTTGTTTCCTTTACTGCTTGTTCATTATACAGATTGAATAACGTCGGGGATGGACTACAACCCTGTCTGATTCCCTTCCCAAACACTGCTTCCGTTTCGTGCCCCTCGACTCTTATAACTACATCTGGTTTCTGTACAAATTGTAAATAGCCTTTCGCTCCCTGTGTTTGATTGCTGCCACCTTCAGAATTTGAAAGAGAGTATTCCAGTCAACATTGACAAAAGCTTTCTCTAAGTATACATATGCTAGAAACGTAGGTTTACCTTTCCTTAATCTATCTCCTAATGTAAGTCGTAGGGTCAGTATTGCCTCACGTGTTCCAACATTTCTACGGAATCCAAACAGATCTTCCCCGAGGTCGGCTTCTAACAGTTCTCCCATTCGTCTGTAGAAAAAAAAATATGGAAACACTGTTACACACATAAAATTCCGCCCAGGAGCCCACGTTTTTCACCCTAACCCCACGAGAGATGGTGCTGATTCCGGATTTCGCGACCTCGGTAACCTGCCTTTGAAATTATTTTAATATTCAGACCTTCCAGCGAACTATACTGCAGAGCAGAACTTCGGCACTTCAGTTGGCCATACACTGTTAACACTAATTTCACTTGCTGTAGTTGTAAGACGCTGCTTCCATGCATGACTTTCTGAAGTTTCTTCCTTACAGCAGGTGTTGGTAAACCCCTATCATCATGGAAATTCCTAAGGCTCTAAGCCAGCCGTACAGGCTCCGGCCACAACACATTTCAGAGGGTTAGGGAAAGGGAGTTACTTAAAGTAGTATAGAAGCTTTCGAAATGTGGCGCTACAGAAGAAAGTATTGAATAGGATTGGGGAGAAGAGAAGTTTGTGTGGCAGAACTTGACTAGAAGAAGGGATCGGTTGGTAGGGCATATTCTGAGGGATCAAGGGATCACCAATTTAGCATTGAAGGGCAGCGTGGAGGGTAAAAATCGTAGAGGGAGACCAAGAGATGAATACACCAAGCAGATTCAGAAGGATGTAGGCTACAGTAGGTACTGGGAGATGAAGCTTGCACAGGATAGAGTAGCATAGAGAGCTGCCTGCATCAAACGAGTCTCAGGACTGAAGACCACAACAACAACAACAACAACAACATATTTTTACGAATAAATTCGTAAAACTTTGTTAGCATGACCAGGAAGGATTCAGAATTTACACTCACAGCAGTGTTAGTTCGAAAACATAACAAAATAATTTTTTTGCGTGTGAAATTTCATCATTTTTTTCACTTACTAATGGCAGCATTTGTTGCTATAGGTACACTTTTCTTCATAAGTGAGAGAGAGAGATTCTTCGATGAATTTTGCACAGTATACAAACCATACTCAAAGGTGTATGAAACTCTAGACTTTTGCAAATCTATTAAAAACTGTGGTAAAAATTGAGGTAATTAACTAGAAAAATTGTTTTTTCTAAACATGAAGTTTAAAATATAAAAGCTCATTCGTTTTTTCATAAATTAAATAATTCTAGAGTTTCATACACCTGTAAGTATGGTGTGTATGCTGTGCAAAATTCATCGAAGAATCTCTCTATCTTACGAAGAAAAGTGTACCTATAGCAACAAATGCAGCCATTAGTGAGTGAAAAAATGATGAAATTTCGCACGTAAAAAAATTTATTTTGTTATGTTTTCGAACTTCCCCTGCAGTGGGTATGAATCCTGAATCCTTCCTGGTGATGCTGACAAAGTTTAATGAATGTATTTGTAAATGTATAGACAGTGGAAATTAAAATGTCCTGAGATGCCTCTCCTGCTCCAAGTCTGCCTGTTTGACATCGTACCCCCCCTTAAGTTGCCCATACCCTTTTAACACTAATTTCACTTGCTGTAAGGCGCTGCTTCCAGGCATGACTTTCAGAAGTTATTTCCTTACAGCAGGTGTTGGTAAACCTCCGTCATCATGGGAAGTCCTAAGGCTTTATTTAGCCAGCTATACAGGCTCTGGCCACAATACATTTCAGAGGGTTAGGAAAAGATCGGTCCATTCACCTGGTGGCTCAAGAAAATCACCTTCCCCAAGTCACCGAGCTATAAGCAGAGTAGGTTAGCAACTCTCTCTCTCTCTCTCTCTCTCTCTCTCTCTCTCTCTCTCTCTTTCCTTTTCCCATGTATTCGCCTTCGGACGAATCTTGGTTCAATCCTCCAACTGGCCGTCCTTTTGTGGATTTTCTCTGGTTCCTCCAAAATCAGTAGGTTAGTTGCTTTGTAGAGTACACGGCCGAGTTCCTTTATTGTCCTCATCATTGTTATCATTGTTCAATCGTAGATGGCCTCCTGTCTGTAATAAGCTCGTGGACAGGTCGTTAGACTGATATCGCAGCGTTCGGCATCGGAGGATGCTAAGCTCACCCAACCTGGATATGATGTGACGTCATTATGACGTATATGCGCTTTAGTCGATTAACACTTCTATCGAGTTTTACGAACGTTCGAGATTCTAAACTGTCGTCAGCTAGTGGTTTGTTTTGACACGTTCGATTCTGATAACAGCTCAGTGTGGCAGCGTATATGTATTTCGCCAAAGTAAAAGAGCTGGATATTAATAGAAATATTCCTGACCGTGGCCTTGAAAACACCACGGACAACACGTTTCGTAAAAAAGTGAAGTCTTCTTATGTCCCGACCAGATTAGATTGTGTTCTATTGAATGCTTACGCCGAAAATAATATTTATTTACTATCAATATTTTAGTATGGTTTCATCGAATTGGTCTTGTCAGTACATATTAGATTGTAGCAGCATACTCTTGCTGACCTTTTTTTTCTTAATTTATATAGCTGAAAGAGAACTCTTGCAAGTTTGTTAGCTAAGTAATTTATATGTCCATCCCAAGATAGTCTTTTATCAACCATAATTCCAAGTAATTTTACACTCGGACCGCAGAGACAGGTACCTTAGTGTCCAGTAATGACTGGTGTGTAGAATGATTGAATTTCGAACTTAAAAAGAAAAATTAGGCATTGTTGAAGAAAAATCGTCGACCGGAGATGAAATACGAGGGGAAGTGGATTTCTCAATGTAATCTTAACCAAAGGTTAGTGTCTTGACGCATCTAAAGATTTTGGCTGCTGAGTGCTTCTTCTCACCGAGTACGAATAACCGACGCACTTCAGCTGGGTCACAAGTACATCAATTTCTGCTTGAGATTCACAATAACCACGCAATTGCCCGTCGTCATCGATGCTGAACTCTTTTTCAGCTTTTCTCTCATTAGTCTCTCGAATGCTGAACACATAATTACACACGAGCAACGAAAAACAACGCACAGGACACACACACAGTACAATACACGATTTGAACGCAAAACACATTTAAACGAATGGCGCAGAGCGCAGCGCTACCCTGTCACAACCTCTCGAAAGTTCACAAAAGTCGAATAGTCGATATGCGGTTTCTATCGTTTTCGATGTAGCGTGTATACGTCATAATGACGTCGCATCGTATCCAAGTCCGGTGAACTTAGCATCCTCCTTCGGCATCACTGTGCTGAGGAGAGCACGCAGCCAATGAGCGAGTGCGTCGCTGGCTCTGGCCGCAAACCGCAGCCGTGAGGTGAGTCACGGCGCTACACACTCCAGTGCGGTCTGCTTTCCGAAAGTGGCCTACTGTGCGATGAATGGACTGTGGGGCGGCCGTTCTTCTGCTCGGCAGGTGCCACACGTGAGGCAGTGCAGGTGTAAGTTTTTAAATACCCCAGGGCGTTGGCTCACTTTGTGATGTTGAAGGCTCATATGCGGAGGGCACAACCGGCTCGCGTGGTAGAAGGGGGGGGGGGGTGGCAGCGTGTTCTAAAACAGGTAGAAGGTACCTCTCCCAATGTCTGAAGTTGTTATGACACGGATACGGAGTGTGTGCTGCTGACGCCATTCCACTTGTTGGCCATTGTGTTAGCGGCCGTAACCTTTCACTAGCGACCGTAACCTTTCATCCAGCAAGTCGGAGGGCAATCCACAGTTGGACGTGGAATACAGACGAAGGAGAGATTCGTGTTCTAGTCGTACACAAAGCAATTCCAATACTGACACGCGAAAAACAAACCAGTGATCAACCCTGATTCGAAAATCCTACCAAAAGCTTCCCTGTAACACCGCTGAAACACGTGAAACACACACACACACACACACACACACACACACACACACACACCATTTCTGTAGCTGTGTTACACGCTAGCCACATCGCTCTTTCTTCCACATTCCATCAACGTTGGTAAAATAATATTTTGTCCTTCCAGTGTTTATTTCAATTAATGCTTGTTGCGGTTCACACGATCTCTGCCGCACTGCAGATAACTGCGTAAGGCGTATTCGTGTCATGCTTTAAACTAGCTCTTGTCTCAGCGTAAGGTAATGTGTATTATGTAATTGGAGATAAGATACCTGAAACGAAAAAGCAAATATTTGTTTTCTGTAGTCGTATTAGCCCATTAGATACCGTTCGAGGAGGAGATTAGTGTTTAACGTCCCGACGACAACGAGGTCATTAGAGACGGAGCGCAAGTTCGGGTGAGGAATGGATGGGGAAGGAAATCGGCCGTGCCCTTTCACAGGAACCATCCCGGCATTTGCCTGAAGCGATTTAGGGAAATCACGGAAAACCTAAATCAGGATGGCCGGAGACGGGATTGAACCGTCGTCCTCCCGAATGCGAGTCCAGTGTGCTAGATACCGTTCGAATTTCAGTCGCAGTGGTAAAGCCAGTCTCCCGCGACGTTTTCAAGCAGTAAGTCGGTCCGTCGGTGGCAGATGAGTTAGACAAACTCTGTTTAAGAAACTAGTGTTTGCAGCGTGAGAAAACTACCAGATCTCTTGTCTAAAGGGGACTGATGACCTTAGTAGTTACGTCCCATAAGATTTAACACATTCTTGTCTTAAATTTGAACTGGAGAGGAAAACTTAAAGTTCGTGTTTATTTTGAGTGGGTAATGCGATTTTACTCACGGATATTAAGGGTAGAACGTTTATTTATATCACCAACTGGCTCGAGGTACAAAATTTCTCCCACTTCATTAAATAGTTGAGATAGCGTAAAATAAATAAAAAATTGTGGGAAAAGTACAGCATTGTTATTAAGACAAAAGTCTGTCATAATTATTAACCATTTAATTTTAATTGCACTATATATTTGAAATAACAGAAACTTACTTTTAAGTGAAAGAAACAATGATATATGTAGGAAGTTGAAGTAATTGCTCCTTGCCTCCTTCTCCAGGTACAAGCTTTCCCCTTGCACGCAAACATACAAACAAAAAATAATTACGCACCTTCACTTTTTACGAGGTGATAACTAAACTTTATATGTACGTTTGTACATTCGCTTGTATGTGAAATTGCTGTCCCAGTTTGTACACTGCTGGAGTCAATACTCCGCACAACAGCCGGGGATAGAGCCCGGACGTCCCGTGTTGGAACACACCAGTGCATGGGGGCCTCGCCATTTGAGTCTGTGTGGTACCCCAGGCGACTCTTGAGGCCGTGCAGAGCGCTGCGTTGTTTGTCCGCCAGCAGAATTAGCGGTTAATGGCCGTGCGCTTCAGGGCCACTAATTAGCGGAGGAGACGAGCATTCAAATGGCGGAGCCGACTGTAAACGGAGGCGTGCCGGCGAGGACCCGTAAACACGACAGTGCGCTGGGCCAAGATGGCGGCGTGCACCTGCCCGAGGGCCTGGCCACACTCTTTGTCCAGCCCCACTGCTGCTGGACCTAAGCCAGGCGCGTCCTATGCGAAGGAAATACCAAGGGTGCTCTCGCGGTTTCCACTAGATCGACGAAAATAAACATTTTCAACGCACGAGTACCATTTGCTCCCTACGTTAAAGTGCACAGTGACTCAAACGTAGTAACACGCCCAGGAGTACCAATGGTTGGGGGTACTTTTTTGTTGTTGTCGTTTCTGCTTTTCTTGACCGTGCGCCCTGCCCACACCACGTACCTGACAATCCAGCGGCGGTCGTACTGTTCTGCTCCACACTGCTGCTGGCTTGCCTGAAATTATCTGTCGAAATATGCGAGCGCGTGGAGCCACTCAACGTCAAAACACAACACTGCCTTACGTTTGGTATGAACCACTATATTCCAAGACGATTAAAGTAAAACGCAGGTTGCACTGTTTACATTCTAAGTCGTAAATGTTTATCCCAATTAACAATCTTGATTATTATCTGTCCAGAATAACACTCGGACGAGCGTACGCCTAACCGACACGGCGCGGCTGATTGTTGATGATGCAAAAGCCGAGTAATCGAACGAAAGTTCTTATGCTCGCCAAGCATACACAGATTTCTATTGGTACCTGTCCTCCATGACGCTAGTAATCATATAACACTGTTCGTAAAGTTAATTTTTCAGTTCTCACTTGTACGAGCGTGCGCGTAACCGTCGCGGCGCGGGTGATTGTTGATGATGCGGAAACGCGATGGCCGAACGCACGTCCTCGCGCTCGCTACAAGACACTGGCACTTGACTGCTCTCTTTTATGGTAACTAATTTCTACTGATTCACATCAGTTCATTCAGGGAGACCGAACACGGCGCGGATCAGTGATACAGTACGGTGCGACACGCAACGAGAGGATACACAAATGCGTTATCAGCAGCACTGCTCATTTTTAATTGCATCTTGACGCACTTTCCTCTGAATCATTTGCATATTATATCACTTTACTGTAATAGCACTTGCAGCAACACAACTTCCATACTAACAATGCCTCTCACATGCACAGCTACACGCAACACAACATAACAATTCCGTGTCCCGCGTTAGACTCTTCAGACGCGGCTGCCCGCAAAGATACTCAACTAAGCCAGCGATATGACAATACGCTTACAACGTGACGTGGTTGCTCTCAGATTTTTCATGTGTTCAAGGTGTTTGGAAGACAGTGTCACGGGAAAAGACACCGGTCAGAAATTCGGAAGTCTCTCTTGGACTTGCACATGTAAACCAACATTAAAGACCCTGTCCGTGACTTCACTGTCTTTTCTACCGTTAGGTAAGTATCTGCGTCTTGTGAACCATGGATGTTTATGATGTTCCACGCAGTCCATAACAGCTTGCGTAGCACCGACGGCAAGTGTAATAAATAACGGCGTCAACAGCTACTGGGATGTCGTCTCGACATCGGACCGGGCTACGAGGTGCAAATGATGCAAATATGTCTTGAATGACACAATCTGCCGCACTGGCAGTCGTAACTGAGATAATATCCTTTTGCATTTCTCTCCACTGCAAAGTGTCTGGTGTGTAGCCATTTCTAAAGAGTTTACAGCCAAACATGCGCGCTTAATATATATTAGGGTGGTCAGACTTCCAAATAAACAGCAGGGTAGCAGTGCTTCTTGAATATATATGAAGATAGTAACGATCCTCGAAAGAACAGATACCACTCATGATAGTGCAGCTTCTCTAGATTAAATGATAATTAATTGAAACCCTCAGCTGCTGACAGGTGGTGTTGATATACCTCGATGGGGACAGCTGAAAATGTGTGACCCAACCGAGACTCGAACCTGGGATCTCCTGCTTACATGGAAGACGCTCTATCCATCTGAGCCACCGAGGACACAGATGAATAGCGCGACTGCAGGGACTTAATCCCTCGCACGCATGCCGTGAGACACACATTCCCAACTGTCGACAATCTATATACGTAATGTTCCTAACAGATATTTGCCCATCCACTCATTACTCGCGCACACTAAAGTGACGATTCCCATAAGACTTCAGGCAACCTGTGAGCATTCGCACGGACGAAGGTCAATGGCCGGGTAGCCATGTAACTATACGGCGTGGTCCATTGATCGTGACGGGGCCAAATATCTCTGACAACATGCGTCAGCGCATTGTCAATGCAAGTGCCAACATTACGGAAGGCGAACTACTCGCTGTTGAGAGGAATGTCGTTACACGTATTGCCAGATGCACTGAGGTTGACGGACATCATTTTGAGCATTAATGCATTAATATGGTATTTACAGGTAATCACGCTGTAACAGCATGCGTTCTCAGATATGATAAGTTTACAAAGGTACATGCATCACATTTGAACAACCGAAATAAAATGTTCAAACGTACCTACGATCTGTATTTTAATTTAAGAAACCTACCTGTTACCAACTGTTCGTCTAAAATTGTGAGCCATATGTTTGTGACTATCACAGCGCCATCTATCACAAAGCTATAAAAGTGGTCCAACTAAAACATTCCTATTTCTTTACGTACTACACGAATATGTAATAGAAAATGGGGGTTCCTATTTAAACAAAAAAAAAACGCAGTTGATATCCGTTTGACCTATGGCAGCGTCATCTAGCGGGCCAACCATAGCGCTATCTGGTCGTTTCCCCCTTCAAGCTAGACGAGTTTCGTTCTTTGTAGTTTCTTTCGTTTGATGCTTATTTCGTGAGATATTTTGCCCGGTCACTACAAATGGAAAACCCTGTATATGAAGATGGTAACTGTTCTCGAAAGAACAGATACCATTGATGACCGCGCAGCTTCTCTAGAATAAATGATGATTAGTTGAAACTCTCAGCTGTCGACAGGTGTTGTCGATATACCTCGATGGGGACAGCTGAAAATGCAAGCGTGCAAGGGATAAGTCCCTGCAGTCGCGCTATTCCTCTGTGTCCTCGGTGGCTCAGATGGATAGAGCGCCTGCCATGTAAGCAGGAGACCCCGGGTTCGAGTCTCGGTTGGGTCACACATTTTCAGCGTAACAGCGTACTGTCAAGCAGCCTTGTTTCTGTATTGGGTAAGCTAACAAAGACACGGCTTCATCCATTCGGTAAAGCAACTCATTCGATACGTCGACTAGCCGGCCGAGCGGTTCTAGGAGCTATACTCTGGAACCGCGGGACCGCTACGGTCCCGGTTCCAATCCTGCCTCGGGCATGGATGTGTGTGATGTCCTCAGGTTAGTTAGGTTTAAGTAGTTCTAAGTTCTAGGGGACTGATGACCTCAGAAGTTAAGTCCCATAGTGCTCAGAGCCATTTTGAACTGTCAAGCACTCCGCCTTCTTGGCGCTGAAGTTGAGAAGCAAAAGTAAAAATAAACTGTAATACACGGAGTGTTATTGTCCCTCATCATCTCTGACCATAGGAGGACTATTGGATTCACTGTAGGAAAGTAGCGTGATGAAAAACACTTCGCTTTGCCAAAACTAAATCTACCTGCCATGTTCGAAAAGGAATGCACATCATGCTACAACTAATAAGGGATGGGTTGAATCTAACAATGTCGGACGTCGTCTCTGACTCGTGATGTAATAATATTACGCGTGACGTCATACACTTGTAAACAGAACACGCAAAGCATCTAAGCCTATTTATATTGCAAGGCAGCTAAGCGTGTTTATTTTGCATTTATGTAATTTTTGGAATGCAGATTGCGATGACATACTGTTCCGGATCTTACCCCGATGTCTTGGTTTGATTGAAAGCTGAAAATTTTTTTATGAGTTGGCCGAACCATCGAACGTGATGTCATGAGAAAAAATATAACTCTTGTTATGGCACCTATTTTACACGTGTTGGATTTCTATCTGTCTTTTATGTTCGACATTTTGATGGTGTCATCAGCCAACGTAAACTGGTGGTACTGACATGTACAGTATTTCCCTAGTAAGACGCTAACATTCAGTTGTCAGTTCCGCTACTAATGAACAGTTGACTGCAGCAGGATATAAGCTCAGCGTAAATGCAAGACAGTGGCCAGAACAGAGAGAGAGAGAGAGAGAGAGAGAGAGAGAGAGAGAGAGAATTCTATAATAAGACAACGTTAAGCTTTCGGAACCAGTTACATTCTTTAAATATCTTAGCTTAATACTAGGGAATGACATAAAAACACGTGAAAGTGGAAGTGGGGAAGGCAAGTGGAAGAATTAATTTTGTTAGTAGGTTTCTCGGAAATACGCGATGCAACTGTAGCGGAAATCGCTTGCAATACAGTATTGCAACCTATTCCAGAGTATCACTACAGCTTTTAGAGTAGTTGTCAAGTATGAAACTTCCTGGCAGATTAAAACTGTGTGCCCGACCGAGACTCGAACTCGGGACCTTTGCCTTTCGGGGGCAAGTGCTCTAACCGAGCTACCGAAGCACGACTCGCGCCCGGTACTCAGAGCTTTACTTCTGCCAGTACCTCGTCTCCTACCTTCCAAACTTTACAGAAGCTCTCCTGCGAACCTTGCAGAACTAGCACTCCTGAAAGAAAGGATATTGCGGAGACATGGCTTAGCCATGGGGGACGTTTCTAGAATGAGATTTTCACTCTGCAGCGGAGTGTGCGCTGATATGAAACTTCCTGGCAGATTAAAACTATGTGCCCGACCGAGACTCGAACTCGGGACCTTTGCCTTTCGCGGGCACTTGCCCTACACTCCTGCAAGGAAACAGTCAGCGTCTGAGATTTCTCTGAGTGTATTCTGACATCTTACATGTTACAGTTGTATTTATTTTAGGACTTTCAGGTTGGCAGCTAGCTGCTTGCTCGCAATACTTCTGTCTTCGGCCTTCCTCTTGAGAGTTACGATGGTCGCTCCAAAAGAAATGCACACTATTTTTTTTTTAATCCGTCTTTTATTCTACATGTTTGAGACTTTTACAGTGTGTAGGTACATCATTTAGGAACAATATTTTCTTTTCTCCACATAATTTACATGCATCTCAACTGCCTTACGCCATCTTGCAACCAGCGCCTGTATACTAGCACGGAAAAATTCTGGACCAACCTGTTGGAGCCACTGTTTGGCAGCGTGCACAAGGGAGTCATCATCTACAAACCTTGTTCCACGAAGAGAGTCTTGCAGTTTCCCAAAGAGATGATAGTCACATGGAGCTAGGTCAGGACTGTAAGGCGGGTGTTTCAATGTTGTCCATCCGAGTTACGTGATCGCTTCCACGGCTTTTTGACTGACACGTGGCCGTGCATTGTCGTGCAACAGCAAAACATCTTGCTTTTGCCGATGTGGTCGAACACGACTCAGTCGAGCTTGAAGTTTCTTCAGTGTCGTCACATATGCATCGGAATTTATGGTGGTTTCACTTGGCATGATGCCCACAAGCAAGAGTTCTTCGGAATCGAAAAACACCTTAGCCATAAGTTTTCCAGCAGAAGGTGTGATTTTGAATTTTTTTTCCTTGGGTGAATGTGTATGATGCCACTCCATTGATTGCCTCTTCGTCCCTGGTGAAAAACGATGGAGCCATGTTTCATAACCTGTCACAATTCTTCTAAGAAATTCATCTCCACCATTCTCGTACTGTTCCGAAAGTTCGCTGCATACCGTTTTTCTTGTTTCTTTGTGAGCCACTGTCAACATCCTGGGAACCCACCTGGCACAAACCTTTTTTAACGCCAACACTTTCAGTATTCTGCAAACACTTGCTTCCACTATCCCAACGTAGCGTGACAATTCGTTCACTGTGATGCGTCTGTCAGCAGCCACCCATTCGTTAACTCTCTGCACATTGTCTGGAGTGTGTGCAGTACGAGGCCTGTTGCTGCGAGGACAATCCTCAATACTGCCGTGCCCGCTTTCATCACGTAACCTGCTTGCACGCAGACTAACTGTACTGCGATCAACAGCAGTATCTGCAAACACCTTTTTCAACCTCTTGTGGATGCTTGCCACTGTCTCGTTTTTATAGCACAGGAATTCTATGACAGCACGTTGCTTCTGACGAACGTCAAGTTTAGCAGCCATCTTGAAGACATGCTGTGACGGCTCCACTCACGGGAACAGATTGAAGTTTGAAAACAAGCGGGAAGGATGTATCTAACACTGTAAAACTTTCACACATGCAGAATGAAAATTGCATTTTTACAAAAATAGTGTGCATTTCTTTTGGAGTGACCGTCGGATACACCTGGTGCAGCTGGTACCCTCCGTAACTTTATTGATGTATTTCATACTCCGCGTGGCTCGTATGTTCTTTTCCCACTATTCCTTCAGGTTTTAATGGACCATTATGTCACGTCATGTAGCCGATCCCTGCCTTCTTTCTGTATTGGATAAGATAACAAAGACACGGCTTCGTCTATTCGGTAAAGCAACTCATTTTATACCTCGCCTACCCAGACAGTCTTTAGCATTCTATGGTTGCAGCACATTTCGAAGGTTATTATTATTATTATTATTACTATTATTATTTTCTGCTTCTGAGAATGCCCAGTTTTCACTTCCCTACAGCAGCATACTCCAAACAAAGGTATTTATGAGATCTTTCCCGATATGTTCGCCTGTGGAACTGTGTATGAGAATGTTTCTTCTCTTGTTAAAAGAAACTTTTGCCTGGTAGATTCGGATTGCAGTATCCTTCTGTGAACTTTCATTGATGTAATTTTGCTCCCAACGTAAGCGAATGATTCGACGGTCTGCAGGCACTCACTGTTGCGTAAGCATTGAGCAATGGTATTCTGTCTACTCACCACTAAGATTTTTGTCGTAGATTTATTAATTTTCATGCTATAGGAAGAGATGAGGGTTGTTTCTGTCTGAACGGCCATCGCTTATAATTATTGTTCGCCGTCGTCGCTTAACGCTGACATTATCAGCAGAAAATCTCAACATGTGTATTTTCGTACCTTGGACTTTAAAGTCGAGCCGAAGCTGCTGGTTTGTTTTGGGCTTCACCTGTTGCCACGTGAATATATCCACGAAACAACACGAGGGAATGAGTAGCCCTGTCGTACTCCCTGGTTAACACTAGCTCCTTGCAGTTGCGCCGGCCTAGATGAGTTTCCGGCGTTTTTCGGGAGACTAACTGGTTTACTAGAAAGCAGTATCTCGTGCAGCTGCGTTTATTCTCATCTTCTAACGCGTACATAATTTACCTGTACAACTCCGCTGCTTTTACCTTCCGTCCCTGGCGTTTTCGGCTGAAGAGACGTTGCTGAAATTCTGGGCCGGTTCTTGCAAGCTCGGAGATAAGTGCAGGGAGGCGACGCGCATGTGTTGGCTGCCGGGGACAGAGCGCCCCATTGTGGGAGGGGCCTTTGTTCTGGCGGCGCCACCGCCGCGACGCCCGTATCGGCGAACGCGGATACTGCAGAGCAAACAACGCCCCTTTATCTCCTCGTGCAGGACCTAATCTCGACCCTGCACGAGTCCCCCGCCCTAGAAGTAGACGATCGCTGCTGCCCGACCCAAGACCAGCCATGTTGCTGCCCGTGTGCTCCGAAATTTAACTCTGCATACATACCCCTACGTTTCTAGCATTTGTAGACTTAGAGAAAGCTTTTGACAATGTGGACTGGAATACTCTCTTTCTAATTCTGAAGATGGCAGAGGTAAAATACAGGGAGCGAAAGGCTATTTACAATTTGTACAGAAAGCAGATGGCAGTTATAAGAGTCGTGGGACATGAAAGGGAAGCAGTGGTGGGGAAGGGAGTGAGACAGGGCTGTAGCCTCTCCCCGATGCTATTCAATCAGTATATTGAGCAAGCAGTAAAGGAAACAAAAGAAAAGTTCGGAGTAGGTATTAAAATCCGTTCGGAGTAGGTATTAAAATCCATGGAGAAGAAATTAAAACTTTGAGGTTCGCCGATGACATTGTAATTCTGTCAGAGACAGCAAAGGACCTGGGAGAGCAGTTGAATGGAATGGACAGTGTCTTGAAAGGAGGATATAAGATGAACATCAACAAAAGCAAACCGAGGGTAATGCAATGTAGTCGAATTAACTCGGGTGATGCTGAGGGAATTAGATTAGGAAATGAGACACTTAAAGTAGTAAGAGTTTTGCTATTTGGGGAGCAAAATAACTGATGATGGTCGAAGTAGAGAGGATACAAAATGTAGACTGGCAATGGCAAGGAAAGCGTTTCTGAAGAAGAGAAATTTGCTAACATCGAGTATAGATTTAAGTGTCAGGAAGTCGTTTCTGAGAGTATGTATAGAGTGTAGCCATGTATTGAAGTGAAACGTGGACGATAAATAGTTTGGACAAGAAGAAAATAGAAGCTTTCGAAATGTGGTGCTACAGAAGAATGCTGAAGATTAGATGGGTAGATCGCATAACTAATGAGGAGGTACTGAACAGAATTGGGGAGAAGAGAAGTTTGTGGCACAACTTAACTAGAAGAAGGGATCGGTTGGTAGGACATGTTCTGAGACATCGAGGGATCACGAATTTAGTACTGGAGGGCAGGGTAAAGGGTAAAAATCGCAGAGGGAGACCAAGAGATGAAACACTAAGCAGATTCAGAAGGATGTAGGCTGCAGTAGGTACTGGGAGATGAAGAAGCTTGGACAGGATAGAGTAGCGTGGAGAGCTGCATCACACCAGTCTCAGGACTGAAGACCACAACAACAACAACAACAACAACATACCCCGGTTTGCGCGGTGCACGGCGAAGGGTATGGCGTACCAGAATTAACGATTTCCTATCTTACTCCATTCGCATGCTAAACGACGAAAACACCACTGCCTATCTGTCCCGGCTAGCGCCTTAACTCTCATACAAGTTAGTGGCAACAGAATTGTCCCTCAGTCCTCCTTTAATACCGGTTCACTAAATTCACCTGACAGCACTTCGGAAGGGTGGAGGTTTGATAGAGGAAGTAAAGAAGAACCAAGGAAGAGCAGCTCGTTTCGTCTCAGGTTCGTTCAGTAAACAAGAAGACAGATGTTACGAGAGTGGCGGATTGCATCTCGTTGTGGTTTACTGTTACATTCCCTTAGCGTCTTTTCCTAGACATGTCAAGCAGTGTCTTGCTTCCTTCTGCGTATAGTTCGCCAAAAAGACCATGAAGGTAAAATTAGAAACTCGAGAGCTCACGTGCAGGCTTACCAACATTCGTTCTTCCCGCGCACCATTCGCGACTGCAACAGGAAATGGTCGACGCCGGCCGCGGTGGTCTAGCGGTTGTAGGCGCTCAGTCCGGAGCCGCGCGACTGCTACGGTCGCAGGTTCGAATCCTGCCTCGGGCATGGATGTGTGTGATGTCCTTAGGTTAGTTAGGTTTAAGTAGTTCTAAGTTCTAGGGGACTGATGACCATAGATGTTAAGTCCCATAGTGCTCAGAGCCATTTGAACCAGGAAATGGTCGACGCTCGTATTGTATCCTTCGCCACACACCATACGATGGCTTGCAGAGTGTACTGCGTGAATTTTCTAAACGAGGATAAACTGCACGAAACTACACCTTAGAGGATAAGCAATAAGAAAGGTCCTACGGACTTCCTGGCTGGAAATGCTTTCCAAAGGGGCAGGCTTCAGTGATTGAAAGCACACATGAGACCACACCAGGCAAGTGGGACTGTTCTGTCTGTACTAGTGCTTTACCTCCACACTCGAGAGAACATCCATAGTGTCTGTGCAACACGGTCGCCGCGGAGGCAAGTCCATTTTGGTGACTTGGCCTACAGGCGTCCTCAGAGATAAGGAGAGTGGCAGTTTTTGTGGACAACATTAGTGCCCTATTGAGTGCCGAGCTAAAACACTAGTACGGCAGCATTACTCCCACTTGCCTGGTGTGTCATGTCCTTCCAATCATAGAGACCTTTTCTCCGCCATCAAGCGGTTATACGTTCCTTGGAACGCATTTCGAGTCGGTAAGTTCAGGATTCGCAAAGGATTAAATCAGAAAAAAGTCTGGAAACCGCTGGTCTATACTAACGTGCCGTCCTAGCATAGTGGCTTTGAAGTCGCTACCCTTCCAGCAGCTGTGTGTCGTCGTTCGCTGGAGCCACGTAGGGTACCTAGCGACTGGAAAAAAGAGCTCGTCATTCCCGTTTTCAAAAAGGGTCGTAGGACAGATAAAAATAATTTTAGGTCTACATTGGTGGCGAATATGTTTTACACAAGAACGATGACTTTTTGGGGAGCGAAAATCTCGTCTGTAAAAATCAACGTGGATTCCGCAAACAGAGATCTTGTGAATCTCAATTCGCTCTGTGCCGCCATGACAGTCACAGCGCTGTAGACAACGGCACTCAGGTTGATGCTGTTTTCCTTGACTTCCGGAAGGCATTTGACACCGTCCCGCAGTGCTGTCTGGTGGAAAAAGGAAGAGCATTCCGATTGTCTGGCCACATTTGCGACTGGATTCAGGTCTTCCTTGCAAATAGAACTCAACACTTGTAGATGGCCGGCCAGTGTGGCCGAGCGGTTATAGGCGCTTCAGTCCGGAACCGCGCCACTGGTACGGTCGCAGGTTCGAATCCTGCCTCAGGCATGGATGTGTGTGATGTCCTTAGGTTAGTTAGGTTTAAGCAGTTCTAAGTTCTAGGGATCTGATGGCCTCAGATGTTCAGTCCCATAGTGCTCAGAGCCATTTGAAGGGCACAATATCGACAGATGTAAAGGTAATTCCTCCAGTACCCCAAGGAACTTTGGTGGAGTCGTTACTATGTACAATGTACAGTTCGAATGATTATACAGGAAAAGATAGCTGCTGCTGAAAAACTACACTATTGATGACAAAGTGCTGGAAACTGTTTCTAGTATATCTGGGAGTAACTATTCAGAACAACCTTAAGTGGAATGACCTCGTAGAACAAATAGTAGGACAAAGAAATGCCAAACTGAGATCCATAGGAAGAATCTTGAGGAAATGTAACATACCCACGAAGGAAGTGGCACATAAGACGTTTGTTCGATGAGTTTATGAGTATTGTTCATCGATCTGGGACCCATACCAGGGGTATTGAGAGAGAGGGGGGGTGGTGGAGGGGGGAGGGAAAGGGGACCTAACGAGGAGCGACACATTTCGTCACGACGTGATTTAGTTGGTGCGGGAGGGTTATGCATCACGGACAGGTGTACTACTAAAATTTCGAGAGAATACTTACCGGGAAGCGTCAGACAACATATTACTTCCTCGAACATACATCTCGCGAAATGACGATGATGAAAAAATTCGAGCTAATAAACAGGCTTAGCGAAAATCATTCTTCTCACGTATCGTTCACGACTGGAACAGGATACGGAGGATCAGTTAGTGCTACTATAAGTTCCCTCCGCCACACACCATCAAGTGGCTTGCCGAGTATTGATGTAGATTTTAAAGATATTGGATGTGTGCTGGCGTATCTCCTTCATAACAACGCGATATGGTTGATCATTTCTCTAGAATTGCTCGCACTAACGTCTTGTGTACTGTTTCGTTTGCAGACTCAGTAATACAGGGTGTCCCAAAAGGAATGACCCGATTTTAAATATAATTATTTATTAGGAAGAAGAGCCTATCACCAACAAATTGCATATTAAATTACTCAGAAAAGACCTAAGTTTATAAAAATCCATCATTTATATTCAATATGTCCTCCACTGGCTGCACGGACAACATCTAGCTGATAGCCGAATTCATCCCAAACTGAGCGTATGGCGTCTTCTGTCACTGAAGCTACAGCAGCTGATATTCTGGTTTTTTAGTTCATCAATGTCAAGAGGTAAGGGAGGAAAATAAACACGAAATCGAATATGAAAAGCCTGATGAACTACGATCACCGACTGAGTACGACTAAATTCAATAACACAATACGCCTTCTGTTGCGCGGACGCCATATTGCGCGAGACTGACTGCACGCTCCAGGTCGGCACTCGTAGCAACATCTAGCGGATTTTGTCTGAAACTCTAGACCATTCGGATTACATCTAGAGCTGTTTCAGTTACCTAGTGACATTTGTCTCCATATTATCACAAGTTAAAATCGGGTCATTCTTTTTGCGACACCCTGTATTTGTTAGCAGTTACTCCTGTAGTTTTAATATGATGGACAGGAACTGATGGAGCACTCGGTTACCCAAGTCTGGTCCTAAAACGTATCCGCCACCATCCTCTCCCAACGGCATTGGCAGAATGATTCGTAAATGTCAGGGGAAACAGCTAGTTCACAGCGATCTGATCAGATTATCGATTCAGCTACTTAAGAGTAACAACACATACACGGTACTAGTTACTCCCTGAACAAGGCTTGCTACATAACATCACTTTTATCGCTTTAACTAGGCTATGTGGTGCGGCTTGAGGTAGTAGACTTAACATTGGAAAGGTCCTATGTTCAAAATAATGTCGCGCCTTTTAGATTTGTGCTTTTCGAAGTTTACCCATCCATTTAACGCAAATGTCGCATCTATTCCTTTGAAAGCCACTGTCGATTTTATTCTCAATCTTATCCAGTCGGAGTTGGTGCTTCACCATTTGCGACATTATTGAGGTTGTGTTACGACTCTTGTTCATCTAATTTTTGTATGTAACCCGATAACGTCTCGAAATTTGCGCACCGGAAAGTCGCACTGCGAGAGCGAGAACTCTCCCTGTCTAAAGAGGCGAAGACAGCATTTTACAGCCAGCCTATCTGAGCTAAAGTCCATAATGACCTGAAAGTACGCAAAACATTGAATGTTAAGCTACCGTACTTCTTCCGCTACCTCTGGGTTCAGTGAGTTGATAATGAGACCGTAGTGTGATTGCTGCTTATCGAAATACTCTGTCCTTCAAAGAGCTAGTAAACGAAATTAAAAGTTATTTCTTAAGACAAGTCTCCAGATCAGGTTGGACTCTAAAATACGTCACAGTTCAACTGGTATTAGTTATCACTGTGCTACAGGAATATTGTATAAGCATTCTTACCCTATTTCCAGGATAATCCAAAAGGAAACGAAAATAAAAACTGTCTCTGGCGATCGAGGCGTATGAGTCTCAAAGCACTCGTATATTTGCACGCGGATTTAAAACGTGTGCTTGCTGTAACGTGAGCTCAACAACTGTACTCCAAAGTACTTTACAGCTTCGTTATATCACTCTCATACCACTTCATACCCTGACAAAGATCTTGTTTCTTGTCATGTTTCAGTTCTTAGATTTTATCGGTCGCCAATGGGTTGACCTTGTGTAAGTTTCAGTGCAGCGTTATGTGGATCATTGAATAAATATGTGTAACCGACTGCTGCTGTTCTTCGTAGCTGATAGCTTCAATCTCCGGTAGCTTCAATAAGCTCTTTTGAAATACCAGCGAGACTGACGTGGATGAGTGGCGAAGAAAGGGACTCCATGCTCCTTGTGACGCGCGAACGATCAGCAGGTGGGCAGCCGGCTATTCCGAATGGCCGACCTTGCCACTAAAATTAAACCCGCCGTTGAGAGCCAGGCTTTGCGAACACGTTAATTCTCTCTCTCTCTCTCTCTCTCTCTCTCTCTCTCTCTCTCTCTCTCTCCCCTCCCTCTCCCTCCATTGCCGGCCGTTGTGGCCGAGCGGTTCTAGGCGCTTCAGTCTGGAACCGCGCCACAGCTACGGTCGCAGCTTCGAATCCTGTGTTGGGCATGGATGTGTGTGATGTCCTTAGATCAGACAGGTTTAAGTAGCTCAAAGTTCTAGGGGACTCATGACCTCAGATGTTAAGTGCCATAGTGGTCAGAGCCATTTGAACCTTCCTCCCTCCCTTTGTGTAGCCGACCATGGTGGCGTGGTGGTAAGACATTGTACTCGTCATAGGTAGGACAGCGGTTAAAGAGCTCCGTAAAGCCCATCCAGATTTTGAGTGTTCGATGGTTTACCGAAGTCACTTCAGGCAAATGCCGACATAGTTGTTTCAAAGGGTAAGGCCTATTTCCTTCCCCACTCTGAGATTGAGTTCCATATCTGATGACATTGTCGACAAGACGTCAAATCCTAATCTTCCTTCGTACCTCCCGTTCCTTCTGTAAAGTCCATTCCCATTCGAGTACACGATAAGCTATTACTTCACCGGTTCCCAACGTTTATGAGACAATTAATTACTCGTGAACCATACGTCATCCAGTAGAACCCTAAACAAAGTCCTGTTTTTAAAGTGACTCATTATTTACAGTAGTTAATTTTCAGATACCTGAAACTCACTCATGTTGTACGTTTTTCACTAATTCAAAAAATAATGAGTCAGTCGGGTGTTTGGTTCTGGTTATTTGTAACAATACTTTTTTTAAAAACTTGGTCTGGCGTGCGCATTTGCACAAAGGAATTCATGTACCAAGTTAATCAATTCCTCACGTTCGTTTCATTGCTAACGTAATCGAAAAGTATACTTTCACACCTGTAAGTCGTGACATGTGTAATCGGTATTCTTAACAGTTCTTCTAGTCGTAATACCAACTAACGACATATCCGCTAAAACAATGCTAGTTCTGTTGTATGAAAACCTGTGTATAGCTGTTGTCTTCGGAAGGTCCAAAAACTATACTTTGACGTGAATTTCACGATCTGAAAATATTTCTTCGTCCACTGAAACAGGTATTAGAATGCTGATAAGTTTTTGAAATCTGAAAAACAAATGTTGCTATTTATTACTGATGGCATGTGATTATTACCACTGGGTGTATAGCAAAAGGAATAAATAGAAGAATGAAGCTGATCTTCATTGCTGTTGCTAAAGTAAAGAATTTTTCAAAATGAAGCTTTCAGTGTGTATGAGACTGAACAATAATAAACAGTTCGTGTTAATAGATTTTGCTGATTGTGAGGCGTGACCTTTCAATAAGAAGACCATTCAAAATTTGAGGATGGCTCATCGACTAATGGACGCGTGTTGCATATTACTGGGAGAGACAGAGAAGCAAATAAACGGATTCGGGAGCAGTTTAGAGTGGGAGAGACAGCTATGATAGTGATGAAAAAAAAAAACAAATTGGAAGCGATCTGGACAGTACCCAACAAGATTCATGGCAGGTGACCAAATGAAGTTATTTTCTGGATTTCAAGAAATAAGAAAAGACAAACTCATGGAAGGTGGCTAGATGACATTATAGAAGGCATGCAGGATCAACATTGACTCATATCGCTGAAGAGTGAAGTACGTGGATATACCTGGAGGAGGCCTTTATCCCCCAGTGTGTATCAAATGGCTAATGATTGATGACAGTGATATGTTATAAAGGATGTAACGGGTATACGCACAGATATTTTTATATGTGGTACCTTAATACGTAAACACATCAGTGTGTTGGCTGTTTTTTCTCTGCAGGTAACAGTCTTCACGCAAACACGTTACATAATTTACTATGTGATGTTTTCTCCACAGTCGTAACTGCACCACTAAGTTGACTATGCCTGACAGTGTAGACTAACGGTTTTGCGTCCACACTTAAACATGCTGCCCATGGAAAAATAAACATTAATGCCATGGTCTTGGCGCATGTACTGGGAGGTACTAACCAACCTAAAAACATACGACTCCTAGCACCTACAATTACTTGGCTGCAAATGACGTCAATAATGATGTGATGTTCAGTACACCGTCCTCCGTTACCAGCAAGAATATCAGCTCTTATATCTGTTACACCCTGTATATTAGAGTCTGCCACATAGATAACGTTTTTAGTAAATTAATTTAGAGTGATCACTAAATCTTGATCGATCTCGTTTTGTGTGTATTTCAGAGAAATGTTCATTTTACCCCTTAGGGGGCCTGTATTGTAAGGATAGTTGACAGTCGATATTGTAGAATTAGTGAACACATCTTTTCAATTCGCATATATCAGTTTAATGTCTGCCTGTCATTCCGCAGTAAGATAACATGCAGTGTCATACTTGTAATAAAAATTGTTATAACCAACCAACCAATCCTCGAGGTGGGTGGCACAATGGTTAAGAATGTCATTCTAGAGGAGTGGGTTCAAACCCATATCAGAACATTTTGATTTGTATATTCCACGTTTTCGCTACATTTTGTCGGGCGTACGAGGGGAGACCCAAAAGTAACCGGAATCGTAATGCTGCACATCGTATACTTGTAGTAGCAGGTTGCGCCGCCAGAAGGTTGTAGTAGGAACTATGCTGAGTCATTCTGCCACGCGGCGTCACCCAACAGTGACGAGTGTGGTTTCTTTGGCAGTTCTTTGAGTGTGCGTGCAGTTCAGACGTGACACGAGGAAATGGCTAGTTCTCACGAACAACGTGCGGCAGTGAAGTTTCGTTTCTTTCTCGGCAAGAACGCAGCAGAAGCTGACAGCCTACAAAGACCATGCTTTTAGTAAAACGCAAGTGTACGAATGGTCTTCTCGCTTTAAAAAGGGAGAAATGGTGGTTGAAGATCAGCTCCGTTGCGGTCGACCTTCAACTGCTCGAAGCGAAGACAACATCGACAAAATCCGTTGTCTCATCAGTGAAGATCGACGCAGGACAGTCGACCAACTCGAGAACTTGTCCGGGTTGTCCTGGAGCTCAATTCAGCGCATCTTGACCATCGATTTGGGGATGCGAAGAGTGGCAACAAAATTCGTGCCGAAGCTTCTTACCGGAGATCAAAGAGATCGTCGCGTTCAAGCCTGTCTCTAAATGATGGACGCGTTCATAGATGATCCACATTTTTTCAACAAAATCATTACAGGTGATGAGTCATGGTGCTATGGGTACGATCCAGAAGGTAAACAACAGTCACCACAGTGGAAGTCACCTGGCTCACCTCGACCAAAAAAAAAGCTCGACAAGTGAAATCGCATGTGAAGACGATGTTGATCTGTTTTTTGACATCAAAGGGATCGTACACTCTGAATTTGTCCCTGAAAACCAGACAGTAAACCAACAAATCTATTTGGAGGTTATGAAACGGCTTCGCAGAAGTTTGTCGCGAAAACGTCCGGCTTTGTGGGATTCTGGCGCGTGGTTCCTGCATCACGACAACGCTCCCGCGCACACGGCTCTCAGCGTTCGCCAGTTTTTGGCCTCGACGAAGACGACTACCTTGACCCACGCGCCGTATTCGCCGGATTTAGCACCCTCGGACTTCTTCCTGTTCCCGAGGACGAAGAGAGACTTGAGAAGGAAGCGATTTGCGGATGTGGAAGGCGTAAAACGCAATGTCATGAGACTGCTGTCAGGTATGAAAGAGGACGAATTTAAAATGTGCTTCGAACACAGGAATGAACGTTCGGACAAGTGTGTTAATGTTAATGGAGAGTACTTCGAAGGAAATTAAGGTTGTATTTGAAAACAATAAAGTAGATGCTTTCTAGAAAGATATTCCGGTTATTTTTTGGCCCTCCCTCGTATACCATCAAAAAATGTAGCGGCAGATCTGCTGCCCTATCGTTGCCCAGTCCGAGCTCTTGCTCTGCCCCTCACAACGTTATCGTCGACGGCTTTAAACAGTAATCTCGATTGAAAGTAATCTGCAGTTGGATGATCACTTTTGGCTGTTAATTGGCACCAATTGCAACTAAGACTGGGCAGGATTTGTGCGTGTTAGCCCTGTCAGTAGCAGCAGACGGCTACCGCTGCTTCTGAAGAACCGCAGCACGGCAACCAGAGGCGGCAGCTAGCGAGGACAGCGGACTGATGAGGGCATTTCCCGTCGGGCCGGGCCGGAACTGCGGTGCCCAGTCGTCAATGCAGCGGCGGACACCCGCTCTGTTCGCTTCTCCCTCCTCTCACCCGTAAAACCCAACCAGTCGCTCCCAGCCTCGCGATACCTCTGCACAGCACTCCGTGTCACCGGTTCCATCTATTCCGTTTACTTCTGACCTCGGCGCGAATTGTTACTTAACAAGGGAACCTCCCCATCGCATCCCCCTCAGATTTAGTTATAAGTTGGCACAGTGGATATGCATTGAAAAACTGAACACAGATCAATCGAGAAAACAGGAGGAAGTTGTGTGGAAGTATGAAAAAAATAAGCAAAATATACAAACTGAGTAGTCCATGCGCAAGATAGGCAACATCAAGGATAGCGTAAGCTCGGGAGCGCAGTGGTCCCGTGGTTAGTGTGAGCAGCTGCCGACCAAGAGGTCCTTGGTTCAACCCATCCCTCCAATGAAAATTTTATTTTCGCAAATTTATGATCTGTCCGTTCCTTCATTGACGTCTCTGTTCACTGTAATAAGTTTAGTGTCTGTGTTTTGCGACCGCACAGCAAAACCGTGCGATTAGTAGACGAAAGGACGTGCCTCTCCAATGGGAACCGAAAACATTTGATCGCAAGGTCATAGGTCAACCGATTCCTCCACACGTCTGATATATTCTATACGACACTGGTGACGGCATGTGTGTCACATGACAGGAATATGTTGTTGACCCACCTAACTTGTACACTTGGCGAATGGGTAAAAAGATTCCTCTACCTTGCCCGATTTAGGTTTTATTGTGGTTGTGATTATCATAAATTAAATAAAATAAACTAAAATTTTCATTCGATGGAAGGCTTGAAATAAGGACCTCTCGTTCCTAAGCTGCTCACGCTAACCACGGGACACGGCGCTCCTTAGCTCACATTGTCCTTAACGTTGCTTATCTTGCGCGTGGACTACTCAGTTTGTATATTTTGCTTGTTTTTTTCGTACTTCCACTCAACTTCTTCCTGTTTTCTCGATTGATCTGTGTTCAGTTTTTCAAGGCTTATCCACTGTGCCAACTTATAACTAAATCTGAGGGGGGTGCGATGGGGAGATTCCCTTGTTATTCTTGTATTGACGATTGCTGTGTAAGCGTTGTTGGGGGGGGGGGGGGGGGGGGCTGTAGAGACATAACCTATCAGAAAGCTGAGTTCATTGCATAGAATATTAGTCCTCCCCATAAAAGAGACTTAAACGATGATCACAGTGCTTACTAAAAGTATGGCGCTACGTGTTACCTTAATGCGGAGTCACCGGTGTTAAGAACTGCTACCAGGCCTCCACTGCTGACTTTAAGTCATGCGAGTTGTAAGACCGCAGTACTCACAGGCTTAGCATGACCTAACCGGTAAATCTTCCAGTGTTACGTGTCTTGTCTGCGGCTATGCCGTGGTCTTGTCAAGCAGACATCTACATCTACGTGATTACTCTGCTATTCACAATACCATGTGTACCGGTATGAAATGAGCGTTAAGATACAAATGTGTCGATAGAGAACATTTGTTGTGAAAGAGCCTTAATTTTTTTTTTTTTTTTGGTTGGTATGACATCTGTTTAAGATATTTAGTGGAGATCAAGTCATGGAAAAAACATCATCATATGTTTTCATCGTGTTAACAATGTCGAATTTTGTACCATGAAGTGATGATTTGCGGAAAGCATTAATTTTTTTTTCATTTGAAAAAAAGTGCTGCAGAGTCGTATCGAATGCTTGTCGAGACATATGGTGATCATGCTCTATCAGAAGCAACATGCAAAAGATGGTTTCAACGATTCAGAAATAATGATTTTGATGTAAGAAATGAAGAACCTGGAAGACCACCAAAAAAGTTAGAAGACGCCGAATTGCAAGCAATATTGGATGAAGATGATACTTGAGTCAGAAGCAAATGGCAGCAATGCTAAATGTTGCACAACAAACAATTTCTGACCGTTTGAGAGCTATGGGAAAGGTCCAAAAGTGTGGAAAATGGGTGCCACATGAATTGAATTAAAGACAGATGGAAAACCGAAAACCATTTGTCAAATTTTGCTTCAAAGACATGAAAGAAAATCAGTTTTGCATCGAATTGTTACTGGCGATGAAAAATGGATTCATTTTAAGAATCCTGAACTCGAAAAATCATTGGTTAATCCGGGACAACCATCAACGTCGACTGCGAAACCAGATCGATTCGGCAAGAAGACAATGCTCTGTGTTTGGCGGGATCAGAAAGGTGTGGTGTATCATGAGCTTCTAAAACCCGGTGAAACTGTGAATACTAATCGCTAGAGACAACAAATGATCAATTTAAACTATGCATTGATCGAAAGAAAAAACCAGAATGGGTCAGAAGACATGGCAAAGTAATTTTTTTACACGACAATGCACCTGCACACAAAGCAAAACTGGTCCAAGATACAATCAAAACACTTGGCTGGGAGCTGCTACCCCACCCGCCGTATTCACCAGACTTGCCCCTTCCGACTACCATTTATTTTCATCAATGGGCACGCATTGGCTGAGGAACACTTTGATTCCTACGAAGAAGTCGAAAATTGGGTGTCTGATTGGTTTGCTTCAAAAGACGAACATTTCTACTGGCGTAGTGTCCACAAATTGCCAGAAAGGTGGTCAAAACGTATAGAAAGCAATGGTCAGTACTTTGAATAAAATGTTTGTACTTTTCAATTCAAAATTAGTGTTTCATTTTCACAAAAAAAAACGCTCATTTAATACCGGTACGCCTGGTGAAGTGCCTGGCAGAGGGTTCAATGAATCACCTTCAAGCTGTCTCTCAGCCGTTCCACCCTCGAACGGCACGCGGAAAAACGAGCACTTAAATTTTTCTGTGCGAGCCCTGATTTCTCTTGTTTTATCGTTATGATCATTTCTCCGTATGTAGGTGGGTGCCAACAGAGTGTTTTTGCAATCAGAGGAGAAAACTGGCGATTGAAATTTCATGAGAAGATGCCGTCGCAACGGAAAACGCCTTTGTTTTAATTATTGCCACTCCATTTCACGTATCATGTCTATGACACTATCTCCCCTATTTCGCGATAATACAAAACGAACCGCCCTTCTTTGTACTTTTTCGAAGTCATCCGTCAGTCCCACCTGATGCTGATCCCACACCGCACAGCAATACTGCAGAATGGGGCGGACAAGCGTGGTGTAAGCAGTGTCTTTAGTAGACCTGTTGCACCTTGCAAGAGTTGTGCCAATGAATCGTAGTCTTTGGTTTGCTCTACCCACAATATTATCTATGTGATCGTTCCAGTTTAGGTTATTTGTAATTGTAATCCCTAAGTATTTAGTTCAATTTACAGCCTTCAGATTTGTGTGACTTATCGCGTAATAGAAACTTAGCTGATTTCTTTTAATACTCATGTGAATAACTTCACACTTTGCGTTACTCAGGGTCAATTGCCACTTTTCGCACCATACAAATATCTTATCTAAATCATTTTGCAAATCGTTTTGATCATCTGAAGACGTAAGACGGCTCCTCAGATTCTCTCCTATGTCGTTACTGTAGATCGGGAACAAGAGAGGGCCTATAAGACTTCCGTGGGTAAAGCCGCATATTACTTCTCTTTTACTTGATGACTTTCCGTCTGTTACTACGAACTGTGGCCTTTCTGACAGGAAATCACGAATCCAGTCGCACAATTGAGGCGATACTCCATAGGCACGCAGTTTGGTTAGAAGACGCTTGTGAGGAACGGTGTCGAAAGCCTTCTGGAAATCTAAAAATATGGAATCTGCCTACCGGCAGTAGACACCACGCGAAATAAGTAACGGTTTTGAATTGAAATTGAGGTCGGCTGAGTTAACATCTGCGCATAGAGTCGCGGGGAATGAACGGGTAAAAGATAAGCTGGGTCAGTATTTAAGCAGTTTTATCGAGGAATGTGTTATCTGATGTACGAGGGTGAATCATATGTAAATGGGATTTTTTTTCCTAAGCATCAACTATTGGTATAACCGGATATGCGCTTATTTAGTATTGCTGGGTGGAGTCCTAGGAGTGTGGAGAAAGGGCTGTTAAACACTTCCAACAGCTTCGTCAGTAACACCCATCCACTGCGCAACATATAATTAGATACAGGACGACAAAAATATGGAAACACCGAAAACACAACTGTTTTTTCGTGTGTGTGTGTGTGTGTGTGTGTGTGTGTGTGTGTGTGTGTGTGTGTGTGTGTCCAAAAAGTCTACTAACCATTTTGTCGAAGAGGTATTCAACTCCCAAGCAAAATGAATATTTAAGAACCTTCTCCAACATCTACAGTTGTATGCTTTTCTTTAGCTCACTTCAGAGAGTTGTGTTACTTAGAATGTTCGAGTCAACATGTATTTTATTTTCGGCACATTTCAACGAATTAACCATTTATGAACTCTAGAAGCGACGGCTAAGGAAAACTACGAATTGTATTTACTGAATCATATGCACAAGATTTTAATTGTGACGCCTGCATAAATTGTACTGCATTTAATTTCCTTCTTATTGCTTCCAAGCTGTTACTCTGTCACACTGTCCAACATTTAAGACAACAATACTGAATAGAATACTAAAAGTATAAAATTAAAGTAATAATGCAATTAAGACTGTCCACACAATGTTAACTCAGTTTCTTTTCTTTTCCAGGTAAGCTTCCTACTGGTGCACGTGTGACAAACCGTTCAGCAACTCCTGTGCGTGAGTGTAGTAATTCAAGTTACAAATAACTGTTGTTCATATTAGGAGTATTCATTAAGTTCAATTATCGCCTCGAAAAGATCGAACTGCATACATGAAATCTGGTGTACAGATTAGTTCTCCTCGTCGTATTAAACGCTCACTGCGACATATTTTTCGCAAAGGTATAGATGGCTTGATAGAGACTTCTATTCTAGAAGTGTACAGTTTGGCTATTTAGGCAAAGGACCACTTCGCCGTCAATTTGGAAATGCCTGCCAAGCATACGTTTCTTCATATGAGAAAAGAGAAAGAAGTCAGTAGGTGCAAGTTAGGAGAATGTGGGAGATGAGGTAAAATTTGATATCCCAAAGAAGGAGCCTCTGCAGAATGAGCTCTGGTTTTGTGGAGCCAATGTACGTTCCCATGATTGTTTACTGTTGGCAGCCTCCTGTAGTCTCGCCAGTAGATTTCACTAATAAGCTCGTGTGATGATTTGGCCCTTACGAACATAATCCGTTAGCAACACTCCGTAGTACCCCCAAGGAACACACGACATCACTTCGACGTGGTGATTTTACGGGCTTCCATTGCTTGCTATGCTCCTTTGACCCGGGGTTACAGTGATTCACCCAACACTGCTCCACGGTGATCAGGCAGTTGAAGTCATCAGGTTGAACAGTCACAGATTCAAAATTTGTTCTTCTTCCTCGGTTCGGCGGGGTTTTTGAATGGGTCGTGGAAACATTCGGGTGGTAAACTTTGTAGTGTTCCAAATGTGGTGTTAAAAGTTAAAAAGAAGTGGATGGGTTATTATCATTTTTTTACGCTGCCGCCTAGTTAGCACCAGGTTCTCCACTTCCATTGCGGGTCTCGATTTTTTGCAGAGAAATCGTCTGGTGCTTAATTCTTCGTTACTGAGGTCAGTGTGGCCACACTTGATACGTCCGCGGCACATAAGAAATGTCATACGGTGATACATTGTTGCCATACGCTTCAACAACTCACATGCGTTGTTCTCCTTCAAATGCAGGAAACGAGTTATCGCGCGACCCACCACCGTATCAACGGGCTGCGGCATTTTTTAGTTTTTTCGATCTTAACAGCGGCGAGTTTCGGTACTGTGGTTTGCTGCTTTCAATTTGTACCAGGACTGCAGACATGTACCTGCAAATAAAACGAAAATTTATTACGTACTTTTTTCGAGGTAGTGATTAAAATTTTGATTCCCCGTCCATCACCTTGTAGAATGTTAACAGACACGTTATACGCAAATATCAAGCACTATCTCATGAAATGCCAGAAGTATTTTTATCATTATCAGTCGATCGAGTGAAGTGTTACTTCGTCACCATTAATATTGCTACAGTGCCTTCTCAGTTGTACTTTTTGAGTTCACCTTATATTTGAACATTTGCTTCACATTATCATTACATAGTGGTCACGTGATGTCTTAAGCACAGCATTTGTACAGTGGTAGATGTACACTAGCTTCATGTTTTATCACCAGGGATTGCAAGATACCATATATATGCGAATGCATCGAGGCTTATGATGTATCATGTAATAAGATTGCTATGCATTAACGTGACGGTACGAGAGAGAGAGAGAGAGAGAGAGAGAGAGAGAGAGAGAGATTTTTTATTGCTCTGTGGCGTAGTGCGCTTGATAATTATTCTTAGATAGTAAGCTTTTGTTCTTGTTAAGATTTAATTTCATGAGAGAGGAGTCTCTTCTTTATTGTGCAGTACAAATCGACGCCATCGCGAGAGTTTGAAGGAAAGTTGTATATACATCTGTATATAGCATGGAGAATCGCTAATTGATGTGCGAGAATAATTTCATTGACACTAAGGTCAATAAAACTTCAAACGACGTATACTGAAAGTCTGATCTATTAATGAACACCAACTCCAGAACAATTCCGACGGGAGCGTTCCGTTGTAATTAACTAATTTGATGCTTTCTTCGGAAAAGAAGTGATTTCACGGGATTTTTTTTTTCCACCAATGTTTCTAAGAACGGAAGGCAAATCTGATTGCTATGCCACAGAGCCACGACGACTATTTCTCCACAACTTTGATTAACAGCCGGCCGAAGTGGCCGTGCGGTTAAAGGCGCTGCAGTCTGGAACCGCAAGACCGCTACGGTCGCAGGTTCGAATCCTGCCTCGGGCATGGATGTTTGTGATGTCCTTAGGCTAGTTAGGTTTAACTAGTTCTAAGTTCTAGGGGACTAATGACCTCAGCAGTTGAGTCCCATAGTGCTCAGAGCCATTTTTTGATTAACACTTTCAGCTTCAATACAGCATCTGCAGCAGTTGGAGCAGATCGCCATAACAACGGAAGTGTATAGTGTGAAAGCAGTTTACCCATCGCCCTGTGTCCCACCAACGGTGTATGTATTCACTACCACACACACGCGCGCACACACACACACACACACACACACACACACACACACACACTGGTGTAAATATGCACAGACACCTTTTCAAGAGGCTGAGCCAGCAGGGCAAGGCATAGGGCTGACATTCGTGTATCCAGATTTTTCCCCACACTTGCTCATTCTGAGCTAATGACCTTGTCGGCGTAACAATACCCTATCCGTCGTTCGTTCCCTCTCTAAGAAGAGATGTTTACACGGAAATGTTCAGAAATGGGGAGACTGCATCGACTGCTGTTGTATGTAGGCATATGATGCTGCTTCAGTTCAGAGGAATCGAAGTACGAAAACTTGGGCGTGTTTGCGCAGCATTTCACATTCCAAGTAACATGTGAGTAACAGCTCTGACGCACCGTGAGTCTTTTTTTGCTCTCAATCGCCCAGTCATTACTTACGCACTAGGAATTATCGTTTTCGCTGAAAACAATTTCGGTAAGGAGAAAGTATCAGTTCTCGGCACTTCTGATTGGGCTTATACACATAGGACATTTGTGGAACGTAGACGTTTCTAATAGTGATGATGTCTTCCCAGTAGCAACATACTGAAATGTCTTGGTTGGAGCTGGCACCGTGGTGACACTTCGCGCAGTCGGCCATTGCATTGGAGTCAGCCGGTTGACCTTTGAGGCAACAGGTTACCTCCCAGAGTCTGCGGCGCAACATTTACACTCACCATTTCGTCACCACTGGAAGCGTCTGTCCTGT